>NC_091480.1:12535141-12875141 GCF_036971445.1 Narcine bancroftii
GACGCGCAGCACGGCAACAGGTCATCTTGGCCCACAACTCCGTGCCGTCCGATTAACCTACACCCCTGGTACACGTTGAACGGTGGGATGAAACCGCAGCCCTCGACATTGGGAGAGCGTATAAACTCCTTACAGATAGCACGGGATCCAAACCCCGGAACTGATCGCTGGTGTGAAACGCTATGCCAACCGTGCCGTCCCAAAACATAAAACTTTGTGAAGATCGGTTCATGTGGTGTACCTATGATGAACTTCAATTACATCAGAGAATGATCGAACTCAACGTGAAGCCCGTCAATCCATTGTTAGAGTCAACACTTTCATCCTTCCCACACGGGCAGCGGGTTAGCCTAGAGAATAACGCAATGCTATCACAGTGCCTGCGACCGGGTTTGAAAACGGAGCTGTCTCCGAGGAGTTTGTACGTTCTCCCCGTGAACTCGGTGGGTTTTCTCTCGGTGCGCCGGTTTCCTCCCACGTTCCGGGGTTGGTCGGTTAATTGAGTGCAATCGGGCGCCATGGGTTGCATGGGCCGGAAAGGCCGCCTAACGTGCTGTATCGTTTAAAAAATTTAAATTCTCCCCTGCTCCCTCCCCGAAGGCCCAAAGATTTCGGCCCCCTTATACTTGTGCAATTTCTCTCAACGTTGTGAACGAGTTGATGACTGAATTTAAACTCCACTGGCAATCACAGAAATTCACTGTGTGCAACGGCACTTCTCTTCCATTCTTTCGCCATTTACCTTAAGTGAGCTACATGCAGTAAAATCCCTGCGATATGGAATTCAAGTAACCCGCAGCCTCAAGCAACCGGCAAAAAAAAAATCACGGAAAATAAATAGGTAAAAAATATAGGTTTAAAATCGGTGCCCCTCGCGGTTATTTCGCATCCAATCTCGAGCAAATGGAAAATTCACTTATCCGGCATCTACCAGATCCCAGAGGTTGCACTGCAGTTCCTATCCTCCTGCCACTGGAAACTGCTCTCTCCTTATTTCACTCATCAAAGCCATTCACGAACACCTTCAGAATTTGACTCATCACTCATGCTTGTCCAAGAACAGTCAGTGTAGAAAGGTCTGTACGGATGACAGGAATTGCAGACAGGGTTGTATAAACATTCAGATATCGCTGGTCACAACCGGCACCATCTCCGAGCGATGAAGGACGAGGGCCCGGAGGTTGTCTGCTCCGCAGTCGTGCTTCAGGAGATGACGAGCACCCGCACGTAAATACAAGCACTCCTCTAACAAGGTCAGTCAGATTAAATGTCAGAAAGCATGAAGCTCATGTTCGCGTCACACCTTTTGATTGCAATGATTACGTAAACTGAAAATGCAGACGAGGGCTGGAACTATTTGCCAGAGCATTGCGCAAAGCGCACATGTTGTGAAATTGGACGTGGAATGTCCATCCTGGGAGAGATACGATCTTGACGAGGACCGCGAAAGCAGCCTCTGACTCAGAGTCCTTGGAAAATTACACTCACCTCCTTTCACAGCTATGACTTCTTGAAGAAAGTCGAAGCCACGTACTGTGGAACGTGGTGCAAAGAGCAAGGATTCTCTTGCTCCTTTTTCCTGGATGAATACGGGTCTTTCAACACCCAAGAACCTTGACTCCATCCAGGACAAAGCAGCCTTTCCGGACGGACCCACCTCCACTCAGAACATCTACTCCTTTCCCAACGACGGGTGCATCTTCTACAAGCTAGATCACAGCAAGAATGCGTCAGCAGTTCCCAAAACCCATGATTTCTACCGTGCAGGTCAAGGGCAGCAAGGGCGAGAAGATAATCCAAGCCACACATCATCCTGACTTGGAAATATGTCACCATACCATCACTATCATTGGGTCTTAATCAGGGAACTCCCTCCAAAACAGCCCTGCCACGGCACCTTCGCCACAAGACTTTGCATTTGGTTGGTCTAATGTGACCATCTCAAGGGCAATTAGGTCGGAGCAATAAATGCTGGGCCATTCATGGCTGAACAAAATTGCTATACCTGCATGACAACCAAGCAAGTCCCTGGATGACATTTTCTGAGACAGCACAGACACACTGGGCCGAATGGTATCGTCTCCAGTTTTGCGGTTATTTTCTTACAGTATTGAACATGGGTCAAATACGCCTTGCCCCCGACACTAAGAATCAACTTTCTTTTCATTAGTGATCATGGCTGAGTATTTGCACAGAGAAAATTCTCGAGAAGTTGTGAGAGAGATTATCCGCACGGTTCTGAGGATTTAAGAATTTCAACTGCATCGCGATATGAAGTCATATCAAGAAAACACTGTGATGTTTCTTTTATTGTAATAAAGAAATGTGGGTTCTTCTAAAACAGCTCTATTTATTAGCTAAAGCACACACAGACAAGACCTCACGGAGGCATCCATTTTTGAATCCAACCCAGAGCTGCAACCAACTCGTCTCTGACTCCCTCTAGTGGTCAGGAAGATCATTAGCACTACATCTCCTTTCATTGAGATATTTAATCTAACAACATGACACACTCATACAGTATTCATTTCAATTTAAAGTTCGGCACAAACGTCAATAAAACATTCAGCAGCACAAACTTTTTAAGGATGTTGTTATTTTTCTTCTAGAGATTCAGTCCGTCAGGTGCTTTGATAACGCGCGGGGATCTTCCGAACACAGGTGCTTGTGTCGGCTCTGCTGGTCCACGACTGTCTGCTGGTTCCCTCTGTTGCTGTGCAGTCTGTATGTTCACCGTTTGTCTGTTCCTGCAGTGTCTCTTGTGTTTTCAGCAGGCTCTTTCTATTCCTTCTCAGTATTTGATGATTACATTATCCTCTGTTCTGACAGAGTAGGATCTTGGATTTGCATCATCCAGAACAGTAACCTTTTTGTCCCAAGTGTTGGAATCTGCATCTCAATGTGTCATGTTGTGCCAGTGGCCCTCAGTTTCTTGCTGACTTGTCATAGTTTGCTTTTGGCTCCATTGCAGACGCTTTTGTTTCCGTTCAACATCTCTGTCCTTCCTTGGGACTGCAGCCTACGATGGGCAGCAGCCGTGAGGCGATGCAGACTGGGGAAAGTAGAGGAGTGGCATGAGGCACCAGAAAACGGGAAGACCATCCCCTCCCCCCACCCCACTCCCCCGCTCATTTGAGATGAAGCAGAGGAGACGACCCCAGTGGAAGGTGACCATGGCAGCGGACCAGTGAGAGGCTCTGCTGCTGAAGGACTCCCAGGCGGAAAAACTATTGGCGACATGAGGCGAGGAGCACACGCATGCTGAAGACTTGCAGTCAAGGGACTTGCGCCAGGCTGCGGACTGCTGGAGACTGGCTCGGAACCGGGATGCAAGAGGGTACCAAGGGCGCTGAAGGATTCCGTCGGATCTGGAACTCGGGTTGCTGAGAGTTTGGACTGGACCCCACGTGGCTGTGGAGGCTGCGGGAGCACTGGGGTGAATCCACGGACACTCGTTACCTCGGAGGGGGTGGGGGGGGGGGTGGGTTGGAATGACAACTCTCTTTTGCTTCTCTTTCTCTGATTGTAAGAAGCGCTTCAGGCCATTTCTGTTGACGGCGAATCTGTCCGCCTGACAGCAGGCAAAAGTAATTTTGTGTATCATGACATTGTTTTTATGACGTGACAATAAATTGAATCTTGAATACATCTTGCACCTTACACTAAAAGTGGCCATGGCTGAACGTTTGCATTCTTGAGATGTCGTGAGGGAGATTCACTGGCATTGTTCCGAGGATGAGGAATTTCAACAGCGTACAGATGTACGGTAGCTGCCTCACAGTCTAGTCAACCAGGTTCAATCCTAGCCTGGATGGTCTTGTGGAGTTTGCGTGTTCTCCCTGCGTCAGCGAGAGTTTCCCCAGACGCTGTGGTTTCTTCTCACACGCGAAAGATGCGTGGTTCAGTCGATCAATGGGTAAGTTGTCTCAAGCAAAAGTGGGCTGGATTCTGGGAGGAGTTGATGAGAATATGGCAGAACTTCCTGCAGGGAAATTAATGGGCTGAATTGCCTTCTATAGACTGGAGGAGCTGTGACTCCTAGACTGGACTTGTTGGAAAGAAGAGAGGACATAGAGGTGTTCAAGATCACGATGGGTTCCGGTCAGTCTGAAAGAGGGAAGCCGTTCCTAGTGGTGGATTGTTCAAGGGTTAGGGTTAGGCAAAGGTTTCCTCCAAATTTCAGTGGAAATTCTTAGGGGTTCCCACGTGGAGACTGGCAGGTACCCTGGAGGCAGGTGGAAACCTCAAGCAACTAACGCTGCGCTGTCATGAAGAATGACGTTAGGGACCCGCGATGTGCTGCTGCTCATCCAAGAAAGCTGATGGCCCGGCCACCACATAGTTTGAGGAAATGGTCTGCACCCTTGCCCCCCTCACCAACCCCACTCTCCTGCCAACATACAGGCAACTGGTCCACGACTGGGATTCCGTCCGACGTGGCTTCGAGTGGCCGCCAGCCACGTTGGATCCTTCCCCACCTCCTCTCCTGTTGAGGAATGGGCACCTTACAATTGAAGTCATAGTTCAACCAGTGGATGGAAGCCAAATATCCTGAACGATGACTGGGTGAGTCACAAAGCCAACGTAAAACAGACAGGAGATCAGTTTAAGAACCTAACATGGCTGAAAGTAAACATTTCTACGTATTGTCGATTTAACACCTCCTTTAGGCCCTTCTCTAATCTTACCAAAGTACAGGAGGAGAGATCAGTGGGTACAGAGCCAAGGCCACATAATTTTACTACAGCGAGGTTCATGCACGGGTCAGATAACAACAGGAAAGAAATTGTGCATCACCAGATTCAAGGACAATTTTGGACTCGTGATCGGCTGTCACCGCAGGAAAGACACTGAAGACGGTTGTGAAATAACTATCGCAGAAAAACTTTTGTCTCGACAACAACAATTGGAGATAAAAGATACACATTATGCAGGCACGTGAAACGTGTGTTAGCTTTATGCTATTCTTTTCCTGGATCCCACCGTTGCATCATTTTTAAGACAGGCACAAATACGTCCACATTGCCAATCAGATATTATAGAAATTCTCTTTGTAGCCTCAGAGACTATCAAGAAGGGACCTCAATACAACGTTGTCAGACATTTGGTATTTGATCTATTTATTTTGAATAGACCAAGACTCATTAATTAAAGTAATAGACAGGAATTTGTTAGTAGCATGTTGGTTATCAGATACGTTCAGTTCTGTGTTGTCAGTGTAGCACTGGACTGCAGACGTAGACTGGGACTGGGACTGGAGCACTGGGACTGCAGGCGTAGATTGCAGACTGGGACTGGGACTGGAGCACTGGGACTGCAGACATAGACTGCAGACTGGGACTGGGACTGTAGCACTGGGACTGCGACTGTAGCACTGGGACTGCAGGCGTAGATTCCAGACTGGGACTGAGACTGGAGCACTGGGACTGCAGACGTTAACGGAGAGCCTCCTGGACTCTGAGCTGGAGCACAGGGAGGCTGCATCACACACCAATGAGATTGCAGTTTGGCTTGCAGTTAAACTTACTGTGACTAATAGCTTGGAGTTCCACAGTTCTGGGGATTCTCTCCATGTAGTTTGGAGTGCAGGACTTCCGACTGACTTTCGACTTGAACAAGGTGTTCACCAAAGTCGACTTTCCGAGGCCACTTTCACCTGAGTGAAAAACAAGAAACCAAATCTTCAGCGAGAGCAGCCATTCCACTTGTCTGCAGAGCAGTTGAATGCTTTAGTTTGTAAAAGCAGAACAAAGCAGCAGGGAACCACTTTAGTAACCTGATCCCCACTGTGACTTAAAAATGAATCGAGTGGGTTTCCAAGCCATTTACCTGACAATTTTGTTTGACCAAGCAACAAAACTTAGGTTATTTTTCAATCTTGTATGGTCATTTTTCCCTCAAGCCACAAACTCTCCATCAACACTTAACAAATTGGTTCATCAAAAAATTATTTCTCAACACTTTGATGCCACGGATTCCCAATGCTCCAAGGTTGCCCTCCAGATTATTACTGAGAGGAATGAACGATGAGGACCACAGAGCAGGTCACCTTGGTGAAATGCATACTTCCGAGAAAACCCGCCATTTATCACGGGGACCGTGGAGGACAACTCCATCTCCCTGATCACAGATGCAACCTTGGATGTTGGGATGAAAGGAGGGATCAGTTTGTCCACTGTGAAAGTAATTTGGTAGGACCACCCTCCCAGCACTCGAGTGTTAGGAGGCATGGGATTGGTATGATTGGTGGAGCAGGTTCAACCCCAGCCTCCTTGAACAGAGAGGGGTCCATCTTACTCTTCCTCTTGGATGGAATGAGCAAATGAAAGTGAAGGTCACTCATCATTATTTATGTACATAATGAGCAATGACTGTACCGGGGAAGTTATTGGCTCCCCTCGAACCGGAGATTACTGGAATTAACATTTTCAGTTAACACAAGTTGCCATTGAGTCGTTTAAAGCCGAAAATGATCCTTCACACATTCTTGGTGGCATACAACTAATGGGAGCAGGTACACAAATGGGCTGGAGGAACTCAGCAGGTCCATCAGTATCCATAAGTCAAGGGCAAAGAACATTTCAAGCCTAGGCCCTCAGACAGGTAGCTGAAGTGCAGGGCTGTCAGCCAGAGTTCTAGACCGTTCACTCAATTATGGTGCAATGTCTCGTATATTACAGGAGTCAGTAAGCTTCAAAACTGTAACTCCTGTGAATGTTTGAAAGGTACACTAAAAATTCATCTTCTTCTAATTACTGGATTCTCCCACGAGTCGATAAATGATCTTTGATGCGTGGTGAACCATTCAGTATGTGGGCCAACAGGTATCACTCGGTGCCATGTGTGCAGCCATGGTTATTATCAGCTTGTTTTTGTTGAAAAAGTAGGGATAGGGCAGGGTGGCAAACAGCTGATTTAAGTCCCAGACTTTATCTCGGACAATGCATTAATTTTCACCGTTGCTATGTGCCATGCATTTTCATTCATGTTTCCGTGAACGAGTCAGTAATGTGGCCTGTTCTATGTCAGGCAATGTTTTTCAGTGAACTGGGTGAATATATAAACAGTTTAATCATGTTTATTTGCTCTTCATTGATAAATTTGCCTTTGGCCTCTTTCGGGTTGTTTGTTTGAAAATGGGAGACAATTCCCATTGCTGGTTGTTTAAAGCCTCGTAGGAACTTTGGAAATGTACTGGGTTTCCTCTTCCTGGCAACAAGACTGTACCACAGCCAGCACTAACTCTGAGTCCAAATGCTTTCTGTCGACTAAAAACATTGCCAGAGCGTTGACCTTTCCCTGACCAAATCTATCGGAGGTCTTGAGAAGTTTAGCAAATGACGTTTAGCAAATTCTTACGACCGTCTTCCTTCCCATTTCATCGAACAGTGACCCTATTGTCAGCTTCTATCATGCGGACGGCGTAGCTCACAGTATTTCAGCCCACTAGGGAGTAATTTGCTCGGAGGAACATTTGACGGGATTTCAGGAGTCCGTTGCTTGCGGAAAGTCGGCAGAGCGCATGGTGAAAAATGGTCCAGAAACAAAGAGTTGAACGAGCATCTTGAAAGAAAGAAGGATCTGAGTCCCCTTTCCAAATCCCGACCCCAGATGAGATCAAATTGTGGGCTAGCGGCAGGTCAGAGGTTAAGTCAAGGAAATGCGCAGATTACAAGAGGCAGATTTATTAGTTCCTTAACCGATCTATCATCACGCCAAACTCATAAACCAAGGGTGGTTGAACGGCAATTTCGACCTCATTTCAGTTCTCAATTGTAAGGTGCATCAGGGACACAAATAGGTGCAACATTAAAAAGATAAATGAAGATCATCCAACTTTCTGGGCTTTACCCAAAAGGTCATAAATCTTGGGATTCCCTCTCCCAGAGATCTGCAGACGCGTCGACACTTTTGGTTCAAAGGGAAGTGAGCAATATGGAATGAGGTGGGGAAAGTCGACACAATCCGATTGTGACCGTTCGCTTCTATTAAGGATAATGATCAGGGTTACGGAGATGGGATCCACTCTTTCTGCTTCATACCTAATATGTCACGGAATTTTCTTCACCTGCTGAATACATTCGCATTCGTATTTTGGACAAGAAGTTAATTTCTTGTACATTTATTTGGAACTTGGAATGGTTGGGGTAATGCTATATTGCGGTGATTTGAAGAGAATATGTTGTTGAACTGGGAGATCACAGTGTCAATTGCAAAAACTTACTTCACAAAGCCGATGAGATTCTGTGAGTGGTCATTAAAAATGGGTTTGCCTGAGAGGAGTTGGGGATGAGAAAGGGAGCCAGAGGTAGTGTCCCGGAGAATCCCAAAACAAGTAGAATGTTAAAACCGAATCACTGTCAAGACTGAGAGCCGGCGAAGGTTCGAGAGCACGGGGGGGGGGGGGGGGAATGCGTGAACGTGACTTGACAAGCGTGAGGAGATTGCCAGCAGAGATTTGAATGAGCTCAGGTTTATAGTTGTCAGGAGCGTGGTGAACTGATCATGCCAGGAGGTAGAAAAGCAATGAACGGAGGATTCAGCTGCAGATGAAGCGTGGCTTGGCAGACCGACACACGTGCTTAGAAACAGTTCACATCAAAAAACTGTAGAATAACTTTTCACCAGGCATAATTTGTTTTTGTGAAAGCTTACGTGCCAACGCTCGTCATTTCTTTTGCAGCAGATGCAGCAGGGGCCGTACGGTTAGCGAAACCCTGTTACGGCGCAAGAGACCCGAGTTCGTCTATGGCACTGTCTGTGAGGAGTTCGTATGTCCTCTACGTGGATTTCCACCAGGTGCTCTGGTTTCCTCCAACCCTTCAAAATGTACGGGGGTTTTAGGGTAAAGCACAACGCTGGAGAAACTCAGCTGGTCCAACAGCGCACTTCATAGAGCAAAGATAAAGAGACATAACCAACGTTTTGGGCTTGAGCCCTTCATTAAGGTACGAGCAAAATGTAGGCAGGTGCCTGAACAAAATGGTGGGGGTGGGGGCAGGGGCAGGTGGAGGATCGCAGGCTCACAGGTGAGAGGTAATAGGTGGATAAGGGAGGGAGGGCACACACACCAGCAAACAGGGCGAGACTCTCTGAATGGAGAGGGAAGGGGGTGGAGAGCCGGAGGAAAGAAGACAGAGGGATGGAGAAGGGAGGAAGAGCAAGGAGTGGGGGTTGTAGGTTAATTGGGGTATTTGGGCAGCATGGGCTCGTGATCTGGAGGGGCTGTTACCGTGCTGTGTGTCTAAATTAAATTAAAAAGTTAATATATGCTCTGGAAAAGTAGTTAATTGGCTGTGAAAAACTTTGGAACGTCATGAGGGTACAAAAGCCACATATTCATCTTCTGTCCCTTGAAGCCAGAACTCAACATCATCGAAGGTTTATCTTCGGTGGGTAAGTCAGCCTCAGAACTTTTGTTGAGATGCCCATTCAGTTAAAGTCTGAATCTTATCCGCGCATACAGTTTTCCCACAGGCCGAGAGACAAAGGAGCAATTGTGCGAACACAAAGAAGTCAGCGTATGTCTCCTATTTGCAATTAAGTTGCTGGTTTTCGAGCTAATCATGAAAAGTCAAGCAAATCTTGCAAAATGCTATGCAAACGTCACGGAGATACCTGCTGGGAATATAACTCCTCCAAATCACAGATGGAAATAGAGACGAAAGCTAGCCACACAGGATGAGCGCATTCGCTCTGTCCGCATCAGCGACAGGGATCTCCCAGTGGCCAACCATTTCAATTCTGCGCCCCACTTCCGTGTTGACATGTCTGTCCGTGGTCTCACGTACGGTCCAACCAAGACCACCCATAAATGGTAGGAGCGCACCTTATTTTCTGTCTCAGCCGGATGGCAGTAATGTCCAATTTCTGCTCGCCTACTCACTCTCCATCCCTCCGTCTCCTTTCCTCCAGCTCTCTACCCCCTTCCCTCTCCATTCCCAGAGCCAGCCCCCCTCCTCCTGCTAGCTGCTGTGCAGTCCCTCCCTTATCCACCTATTACCTCCTGCCTGTGGGACCGTGGTTCCCCCCCCCCCCCACCCCTCCACTGTCAACCCCACCGTTCTGTTTAGGTCCCTGCCCACATTTTGCTCATACCTTGATGAAGGGCTCTGTTTGACCTTCTGAGTTTCTCCAGCAATTGCATTTTTATTTTGACACATGATGATGTGCTCAGGAACATTGTGAAGCCAAGGATAGAGCTGCAAAGACTACATGGGGGAACAGTCACACGATAAGGCCCTCTCCACCCACGCAACAGTAGGTAGCTGAGAAGCGTGGAGAAACGGGCGGCACGGTTAGCAGCGGGGCTCGTGCAATGTTACTGCAGCACTGGCGACCCTGGTTCAAATCCGGCACTGTCCATAAGGAATTTGTACGTTCTTCCCATGTCTGAGCGCGTTTCCTACTGGGGCTTAGGCTTAGGTTTTCTCCCACCCTTCAAAACATATCGGGGCCGTCGGTTAATTGTAGTATTTATGCACCACGGGCTTAATGGGAGCGAAGGGCCTGTTACCTTACTGTACGTCTACATTAAATTTAAACACCAGGGTAAAGAAAGAAAACTAGTATCGTTTTAATATGAACTAAAGAACATGGCTGATATTAAACATGCCAGCATTTCAGTGTTATATCGAGTCAAACTTGAGAGAAGCAAAATATTTTGGGGGGATAAAAATGTATTTTACATTTTAAGATGCATCTTCATTGAACCAAAGAGGCTCCTCGGCGCACGTCGTCCTCAGTGACCACGTTGGCACAAATCCTACCCTGACCCGTTTTATTCTCTCCCCATTCACTCCAAATACCGTCGTTCGTGCAATTGTGGGTGTCTCCGGCAGAGCTCAAATTTATTGCTATTTCCCGGCAAAGTCCACCCTGAATTCTCCCTGAACCGACCTTCATGACGCCCCATCCCCCGATGACGCTGCCGTGGCTGTGGGAAGCTACTCTGTGTCGGTTTATTACCTTCCCTAGAGCCAGGCTCACGGCCTAACAGATCCGGAATCCCCATCGCCGTGAATAGCTTCCTAATTGATTTCCAAAACTTAATTTAAACTGTCCAGCTGCTGCGATGACATTTTAACTCCATTTTTCTGGAGCTGACATCTGGACACACCTGCCACACCTTCGGCTGGCCCACAGCTCATCAGCCTCCTACCGAGTAAACGTACGTGAAATGGAGAGCCTTATTCACGCAATGGGAGGCTGCTCCACCGCGATCACCTTTACGCGGCACGAGCTCCGCTCCAAGGGCACGTTTGCACGTTCGGCACCCATGACGGTTCAGGCTGACAATTCGGGGGGAGGTCAGCCCTGCTGGGAGTACAGTAAAATTCGCCATCTGGCTCTTTGGAAATGCCATCTGGCTCACGGATTATATCTCCGCTACTCTTCCGACACTCATTGGCGGCACTGGTTCCAATGCTCCTCCGATAACTTACCGGGGCCCTGGTTCTCACACTCCCCTCATGCTCACCAGGGTCCCAGTTCCCATCTCCCCTGAACCCCACTGGGGCACCGCAGCAGCGTTTACACGTCCTAAGGAGGTCGAGGAGGGCAAGGCTACCGGCCACCATCCTAACAATGCACTACAGGAGCCCAACGGGGAGTGTTCCAACTGGCTGCATCATTGTGTGGCGTGGTAGCTGCCAGTTGGACCTCTCGTCAGATGAGAGGTCAGTAAGTACGGAGGGTGATTAAAACTGCTGAGATCATTGGGGTCTCTTTTCTCTCTATCAACGATATCGACAGGGAGCGGTGTTTAAAGAGGGGTCAGAAAATCATTGAGGACCCTTGCCATCTATCCCACAGCATCCTTGAGACATTATCTTCAAGGAACAGACTCAGAAGAATAAAAACTAGGACAACCAGACTGGAAAACAGCTTCTTTCCACCGGCGGTGAGACTGTTGAACAATCCCAGAAATCTGTACATTATTTTTAGATATATTTAGTTTGGATCACGATGGATATACGTTGTTTGTGTGTAGGGTGTATTGTGTGTCTGTGTGTGCGCACTGTGACACGGAGATACACTGTTTTGCCAGGTTGTATTGTCAGGTTGTATCTGTACCATCAGATGACGATAAACTGGAACTTGAAACTGAGTTCCCATCTCCTCTGAAACTCTCTGGGGCCCCAGTTCCCATCTCCCCTGAAAACTCACTAGAGCCCTGCTTCCTGCGCTCCCTTGAAATGTTAACACACAGAAGTGCCGGAGAAACTCAGCCGGTCACGCAGCCCTTTGACAGAAGGCTCAGGCCCAAAATATTGCTTGTACGTCTTTGCTGGATGAAGGACGCTGCGTAACTGGCTGAGTTTCTTCGGCACTTCTGGGCAATAAATTACAATCAGAGCAGCTGCGAACTTTCAACTCCCTTGAACTTGAGCAGGTTCACTGGAAATTTATTATTCCACATTTTTAACACGTGAATCTAAGTGCGTCAAGATACAAACAGCAATAGCATCCAATAGTTTGAAAAATCTGACAGTCCAAAACCACTGAAGTTCCAAGAATGCCAATTCATTGGAGTCTTCAGAAGATATCTCAAATAAATGTCCTGGGATATTGAGGTGAAAGATCTCTTGGTATATTTTAATAAGGAGAGAACAATCTCTTCAAATGGACATCTGTACATCCAGATACCGCAGCAATGATAACACTGCAGTCAGTCCCATGCCTCCCGATCCTTTGGGATAGGTGCTGCAAAGATACAGGATGCACAAAGGAAAACGAAAGCCTGGAAACACAGCCAAATCTCATGATATCTCAGTGCTGGCCAAGTTCATCAGGGCCAGTCACTGATATGACACCCGAGTCTGATGCCGAGGTGTGGGGAAATCTGGAAGTCCTGTCATTTTAAGTGGATACTGTGAATTTAAGGAGATATTAGCGCAGGCGACCCAAACCTTGGCCAAAGAGAATGGTGCCATCGGATCAGAAGAAATACAACATATAAACAGTCCCCCCAGCCCACCAAGTCTTCACTGACCATAAACCACTCACTTCAAGACCATTAAAAAAAAATTCTTCTCAGCTCCTCCACATAGTCTGACGCCATCACTGGACCAGAGGCAATTTACGGCAGTTAATTTAAAGTTAAAATTAAAATTTAAAAATATTGTGCTGTAAGACTGAAGATACTTTTTGTGCTATGAATATTCTGTAATCATGTTGGCTTTGTGACAGAGTACATAGATATATATAGACATGTTTTTGAGAGATAAATTGGGAAAGGTTTGTTCGAGCAGGTCACATACAAACACTTGAAAACAGATCTTATTTAAAATACTGGAGCTCTGCTAGATATATCGGGAGCTCTGCGAGACATATCGGGGCCTCAGAGCTTTGGCATGAGCTTTGAAGAGTGCTCAAGAGACTTCACTAATGGATTGTTGTTTGCAAAAGGCAACAGATGAAAGCTCGTGGAGCCGCATATTGTCTGGAGGAGAGAGGGTCATGTGGTGAGAGAGAGAGAGAGAGAGAGAGAGAGAGAGAGAGATCACTTCTACAGTGTTACAGCCAGCAGAAGTAGCTGGGACTGGAACAGGACAATGTACGTTCTCCCTGTAGCTGCGTGGGTTTCTTGGAGTGTGGGAAGATTGATTTCAGATTTATTTTCCGAGTACATACATGACAACACATACAACCCTGAGATTCTTTTTCCTGCAGGTGAGGCAGAATCACCACTTACTTATTGGCTATGCCAAAAAAAACCAGACTCAACATTTATAAATGAACCGATAAAAGCCAACAAACTGCAATGCAGAGAGAGAGAGAGAGAGAGAGAGAGAGAGAGAGAGAGAGAGAGAGAGAGAGAGAGAGAGAGAAAAATAAAGTGCACAACTCAGAGTCCGTAAACGAGTCCCTGATGGTGGAGGGGAAGCCGCTGATCCTGAACCTGCTGGTGTGAGCCTTGTGGCACCTGCACCTCTTTCCTGATGGTAACGACGAGAACAGGGCGCGTGCTGGGTGGTGTGGGTTGACGATGATCGCTGCTGCTCTCTGACGGCAGTGTTCCCTGTACATTTTCTCGATGGTGGGGAGTGTTTAATCGGCGATGTCCTGGGCTGCATCCACTCCCTTTTGCTAGGTTAAGATGACTGTACAATACCTTTTTTAAAAATTGCTATTTACAACATGCTAGAAGCTAATTCTGGCCATTGAGACCCGTGCCACCCAATTAACCTACAAACCCGTACGTTTTTGGAGGGTGTGAGGTAAACAGAGCGCACGGGGAAATGTTGAGGTCGCATATCTCTAGTGTAAATGGGAGGAGAGCTGGTGGGATTTAACAGACGTATGATAGAGAATAAGTTGTGGGGAAATCTGATTGATGCAATTGCACTCAGAGTCAGCCGAGAGCTGATCGTCCAATGGCATTCTTCTACGCTGTTGTGACAGATTGTGTTGTATTTTGTATTGTGTATAGATATATTTTAAAGGAGATAAATGGTGGCAGGTTTTTCAGTGCAGGTCACATCCAAACACTTCAAAACAGATCTCATTTAAAATACTGGAGCTCTGCTCAAGCCAGACAGGCCAGCTCCGAGAGCCTTTGCAAAAGCTTTGGGGAGTGCCTCTCGGGACTTCACTAATGGATTGCTGTCTTGAAAAGCAACAGATGGAAGAACTTGGCGGATTAGGTTTGGAGCCACAGATTGTCTGAGTCCAGTTCCACGTTCTAAGAGGTTCATGTGATTTTGCAAGCAGAGGGAGTCAAACAGGCTTTTCTCTGAGAGACAGAGAGAGAGAGAGATAATTGAGTTCTACAGTCAGCAGCAGCAGCAGGGACTGGAACAGGACAAGCCGGCAAGCTTGTGGAAAAACCCCATTTTGAAGGTGGGTTGTGGAGACCTGAAAGAAAGAAGTTATCATCTGGAAAACCCTGATGGAGCAAGTTTCTTTGGCAAGACACTGATGTGGCTGATTAGAAGGGATCAGTTTGTGCCCAGCGAACAACAAATCTCTCTCTGAAAACCGACAAGACCCTTCCTGAGTGGTAACGATTTACCTTTCAAACCTCAAAGCCTGGTGAAATTCATAAATGTTCCATTCTGTGCACGGTACGAGAATGGTCTGCAACCAGTGAACTGGGAGGAGTGAGAAGTGAGATTGGACTGTGAATCCAAGAACTTTTCTAAACTTACCCACGCATGACAAACACGTGCGCTTAAAATTAGAAGGGGGTTACGTTAAGAGCAATAAGTTAAAATTTGATCCGGTTTTCATGTTTAAAAATCATTAAAATCAACTTTTGTTGAAGTAACCATTTGTCTCAGTGAATTTCTACTGCTGCTGGGTTTTTGGGGTCCTCTGGGCTCGTAACACTCGATGGAAATATAAAAGGCGAGATGGCTATAGTAAGCATTATCTCAGGAAACTCAGGGATGAAATCCACCCCAATAATCATCGTGAACATTGGTTTTGTGCCTCATCAGAATTGACACGACCGACAACAGGGCTGCACTCTGTCAGTACTGCACTGGAGTTTCAGCTCCTCGCCTTGTGCACAAGTCATCAGTCTGGTATTATTTCTGGCACGCAGAGCATTTTTAAATATGCACACTGCGCAATTAATCATTTCTTTCCTATCTGATTCGCTTCTTAGAAGTTTTTTGAACCTTCTGCACTCTTAAAATTCTGAAAGCCAAAGTGATTGCAGATTATTCATCGCGCAAAAAAAGGATCTTCAGTCCAACGGCCCACATCTTTTGAATTTTAATTTAGACACTCAGCACGGTAACAGGACCTTCCTGCCAACGAGCCCGATTACACCAATTAGACCTACAACCCCCGGTGCATTCTGGAGGGTGGGAGGAAACCGGAGCACCCGGAGGAAATCCACGCAGACACGGGGAGAACGTGCAAACTCTTTACAGACAGCGCTGGCGATGTAACAGCATTTCACGCTAACCGTTCCTCCCTTTACAGTCAACCATCCCACCCTAATGGCACAATAAGAGCACATTGCCACCCAGCTTTATTCTATATTGGTTGTCCACAAGGTTCGGAGCAAAACATTTGAAGTGGCATTACCCAAAGGCGCCTGATGAACAGGCAATGCTGTTCTTCCTCAAGCTGTGTAGAGGGTTTGTGATGGGCAGCATTTCATGACGAAGGGACTGCTGAGATGAGAACCGCCTGCACTGTGCTTCCACCAAGGAATTCAAGACTCTGGAGCAGCCAGGGTCAGAAGGTCCTGATCCAGCTGGGGCCAGGTCAGTGGAACAAAGTTACTGTGCATCATCGAAGCACTCCACATTATGACTTCTTCCCAAATGAATTGTTTACTTGTGTACAGTCCTCGGGCATGGCCCGGGGCCATATACGGACAGAGAACTGTCTAATTAAACCCAAATACAATGACTTCCATAGGGTGATAAATAGACAAGGTCGAAAACCAACGTCGAAGCCTTTAGGTTATAGACGAGCAGATCTGACTCAAATTTCAATTGATAATTATTCAACCATTCCATTAATTTTAATGTCCTCTGAGCTCCTGTATTAAGGTGCTCACTGGCAGGGGGGGGGGGGGGGGGGAGTTACTACTCTTTAAAAACAAATTGTAAAGACTACATAATTCCTATTAAGTACTTTGTTGCTGAAGTTTATGACATGTTCTGATCCTCTTTGTGCCGCTGTTGAAAGACCTGACGGTGGGCAAACATCAACCTGATGGTGGCTTCTGTTCCTCAGGTTGCCAAAACCAGCAGGCCAGAGTCACAATGCAACCCGTTAAATATAGTTACCCACCGTTTGCATGTCACGTTCCAGGAGAAAATAAACGACCCGTTAATCTATGCTTCGTTCTCATGTTTTATTGTTCAATTGATAGGGCTTCTTATGCAAGTCTCTTTTTTTAGTGCATTTATCTTACAAGAAAGCTAACACATTGGACAGCACGTCTGCCATCTTCATGATGGATCTCTTCCTGAGTCACAGTGTTTGAGTCGCTGGTTATCGCCAACTGACTGAACAGCTCTGGAGCTGAGCGCACAGTTTTCAGGACAATATGCAAATTTCTTCCACCCCAAGTCAAAATATGGGAAAGGGTGGAGCCACATGGAGTCAGGGAAAGGGGTACTTGGAGAACGTAGAAGAGTGCAGCATTGGATGAGGCCCTTTGGCCCACAATGTCCGCCCTGAACACAATGAACACTTTGAAAATGCTTTCATTGATTTCAGGTACCGATTTCAGATTTATTGTCAGAGTGCATACACGACATCACATACCACCCTGAGATTCTTTTTCCTGTGGGCCAGGCAGAATTACCACTTATCGGGAACACCAAAAGAAACTGTAGGCATGTCAACAACTGACTGTGCAATACAGAGAGGAGAGAAAACAAATCAATCAATAAAGTGCTTAACGAGCCCATAAATGAGTCCCTGATTGAGTTTGTTGTTGAGGAGTCTGATAGTGGAGGGGGAGCAGCCATTCCTGAACCTGGCGGTGCGCGTCCTGTGGCGCCTACACCTCTTTCCTGACGGTAGCAGCGAGAACAGAGCGGGTGCGGGGTCGGTCTGGATCCTTGACTTTGCGGCTGACCTCTGACGAGCAGCAGCTCCATTGAAATTCCATCATTCCATTTTTTTTTAACCCGGCAGACTCACATGATTCACTCTTCGATCATTCTACCTCAATGAACTTCACGGCTGCTGGAGGAAGTAATTGGCCTCCATAAATCAAAGCATTGAGTAGAGGAGATGGGGATGTTATGGTAAAGTTGCATAAGACTTTGGCGAGGGCAAATTTGGAGTCTTGTGTGCGGTTTTGGTCACTGAACTGCAGGAAAGATATCAATAAGATCGAAAGAGTGCAGAGAAGATTTACTAGGATGTTGCCTGGACTTCAGAAACTGAGTCACAGAGAAAAGGTTAAACAGGTTAGGACTTTATTCCCTGGAGCGTAGACGAAGGAGGGGAGATTTGATAGAGGTATTTAAAATTATGAGGGGTACAGACAGAGTAAATGTAGATAGGCTTTTTCCACTGAGGGTAGTGGAGATACAAACCATATCTTGATGAAGGTCTCAAGCCCAAATGTTGGCTATGTATCTTTCTCTTTGCTACATAAAGGACAATGTTTGACCTTCTGAGTTTCTCCAGCATTGTATTTTTACTTCAACCACGGTGTCTGCAGACTTTCGTGTTTTACTACAAATCAGAAGACGTGGATTAAGGGTAAAAGGGGAAAAGTTTAAGGGAAACTTCTTCACACAGAGAGTGGTGGGTGTGTGGAACAGGTTGCCTGCTGTAGTGGTAAATGCGGGCTCAGTTTTAACCTTTAAGAAGAATTTGGACAGGTCCACGGATGGGAGAGGTGTGGAGGGCTATGGACTGGGTGCAGGCCAGTGGGACAGGGTAGAAAAATAGTTTGGCACAGACTAGAAGGGCCGAGGGGCCTGTTTTTCTCTTGTATGGCCTATGTGTATATTTTCTGTGGGAAAGAGACTGCTTGAAGGAGGAGACAAGGCCAGAAGGAAGTCTCACAAGCAAAGCTGTAAGAAATTAACAGATGTTCAACTTGCAAAAAGATTCTGAGGTCCGAGTCAATGCTGATAGCATTCGCAGATCTAACGCGGGCGATAATGGATTTAAGATGACGACTTGCATAAATCAAACAGAATTCTGACCGTCTCAAACTGAAAGCATACTTATCAATGCACCTCATGATTGCTGGGGTAATGGGAAACCACAAGACCAAAAGTCATAGTGGACTTAGCAGACAAAACTGATGGAACTCTGCACAACGAACGGAGGCAAATCTGACTGCCGAATGGGAAGAAGGTACCTTTAATTTCAAAGATTTACTTTATTGTTGGTAAAATTTAATGAAATGGATGTCTAATCCATGGTCAGCACAGCGATTAGTGCCACGCTATCGCAGAGCCAGTGCTGGGTTCGAATTCGTCGTCGTCCGTAAAAAGTTTTAACGTTCTCCTCACGTCTGCATGGGTTTCCTCTAGGTGCTCCGGTTTTCTCCTGTCCTTCAAAACGTACCAGGTTGTCGGTCGAGAGGGTATAATTGGGGCAGCGCAGGCACAAGGACCTGTTACCTTGTTATATTTCCAAATTTAAAATTTAAAAATAATCCCAGCTTCATCTCCAATGTGGCTTAACAATGATTATTCAAGAGGCTCAACAAACTTAGGGACATGTAGAAGTGGGGGGGGGCGGTAGCATCATGGTACAGATTGAGGATAGGTTAGCAGGCAAGGGATAACCGTAGAAGGTGCAGGTAACACTCAGCAGGTCAGGCAGGATCCGTGGAAAGGGAAATAAGGTGAATGCATCAGGTCAAAGACGCCCACTTCCTCGGAACCAAGCAACCAAAAGAGTGGAGTGGCAAATCGCTGAGAGGAAGATAGTTGTAAACAGGTCCACGTCATGTAAAGATAGTAAATACCGATAAATAAACCTTTTTGTCCGAGAGAGTCTTCACCTTGAAACATTAACGTTGTTTCTTTTTACCGCAAATTCCACATTGACCAGCTGATTACTTCCAGAATTTTTAGGTTTCCAGCACAAAGGCTTTTGGACTTTGTGCTCAAATAAATGGGTTATTTTCTGACTGGGAAACTGTCACGAGCTCTTGGTCCTGATAATAATCTTCCTCGCTGTCTCAGATTAAAGGGCCAAGTGGTAATGTCAGGACAAGCCCAAAATGCTAATAGCTAGTTTTGACGTTATTGGTACTTATCGCTTCACAGCTCATTTTACCATATGATTAACCAACAGAGATTTCACTGCAGAACATAATTGGAGCTCGCTAAATGCTGACATTGCGGTTGCCTGGATCACAAAAGTTGCAATTTTACCACCCGCAGCTTCCCAACAGGATAGCATTGAGGATATTATTATTTTGCTAATTTTCTGTTGGCCTGCCAGGACCACCATGTCATTTCGTGGGTGGACTGAAGAGATCGCAGCTGTTCGGCAGGTCTGCCTCAACAGTTCTCCCATACTGTGCAGTGTCATCGTGGCACCTGACGAAAAGCCTGCTTCCTGTGCGCATCCAGCCTCCACACTGAGCACGGTAAACCTTTGGAACGCGTTTTTAAAAAGATCTTGGTCGTGCACCGATGGGGACCGGCCTCTTGAAACTGCATCAGAAATTGCACTGAATGGGCTTTGATCTGGGACGGACCTCCAAGTATTAATGAACAAGCAAGACGTCGCTGAACAAGGCAGGCAACAGACCTTATTCCTGACCATGGATCCGACTCCCACCCTGTCTTTACCATCTCATCTGTCCTCCCTCTCCCTGATGTTGAACGGACTGTCCTCTGCAAGGGTCACATCTTTGTACCTCCACGCCCACAGCTCAACAAATTACTCCACCTCCAGGCAAGGGGATTACGCTGCAATGCTCAGTGTGAAATGGAGCAAGTCAGTTACGTGCCCAGAGATGTGACACGTGAATCATTAAACGCTGGTTATTTTACCACAGATCAAGTCAAGTCAATAAAGCAAATGCGGGATTGATATCTTCCAAGAAAAAAGAAGATTATGAAAGGAAAAATGGCACAAATGTGGCTAACAAGAGAGGCTAAAATAAAAGCAGAAGGTAGGGCAGACAAGGAAGTGAAAATTAGTGGAAAAACAGAGGACAGGGAAACTTAAAAAGAGACAAAGAAAATCATTAGGAAAGAAAAGGTGAATTCTGAAACAAAGTTGGAAAATAACATACAAAAGAATTCTAAGAGTTCTTTGAAAATATATTAAGAGTAAAAGAGAGACATGGGTAGATATAGGACCGACTGATACTGGATAATGGATAACAAAGAGGTGGCAAAGGAACAAAATGAGTATTTTGCATCAGCCTTCACTGAGGAAGACAATAGCCGTATACCTGATCGTCAGAGGTCTCAGGGAATAGAATTAAGTACAGTCAGGATTACGAGAGAGATAGTGCTCATTTAGCTGAATGGACTAAAGATAGACAAGTCTCCCGGACAAGATGAGGCGCACCCACAGGTTCTGAAGGAGGTGGTTTTGGAGATTGTGGAGGCAGTGAAATTGATTTTCCAGAAATCAATGGACTCTGGCATGGTTCCAGAGGATTGGAAGGTCACAAATGCAATGCTTTAAGAAAGGAGGGAGGCAGAAAAAAAGGGAATGATAGCCTATTAGTCTGACGTCAGTTGTTGGAAATTTATTGGAGTTCATCCTCAAGGACAAGGTTAAGAAATACCTGTAGTGCATGGCATAATAGGTCCAAGCCAGCATGGGTTCATGAAGAGAAGATCCTGTCTGATTTTTTGAGGAAATCTCAAGTAGGATGGAGAAGGGAGAGGCTGTGGATGTCGTGTACTTGGATTTTCAAAAGGCCTTTGATGAGGTGCCGCATGAGAGGCTGCTTAATAAGATGAGAGCCCATGGAATTACCGGAAAGATATTAGATTGGGTGGAACCATTGGCTGACAGGCAGAAAGCAAAGGGTGGGAATAAAGGGATCCTGTTCTGGTGGGTTGCCGGTTACTCGCGGGGTTCCGCACGGATCAGTGTTGGGGCCGCTTCTATTTGCTATTACTATTGATGATTTAGATTATAGATTGAATGGCTCCGTTTGCAGATGACACCGAGATCGACGGAGTAGGAAGCGTTAAAGAAACCAAAAGGTCGTAGAGAGACTTGGACAGCTTAGGAGATTGGGCAAAGAAATGGCAGATGAGATCCAATGTTGAGAAGTGAACAGTCGTACATGTTGAAAGAGGAACTAAACAGGCAGATTATTATTCGGATGGGAAGAACATTCAAAATTCGGAAGTGCAAAGGGACTTGGGGGCCCTCGTGCAGGATAACCTAAACGTTAACCACTAGGTTGGATTGGCAGGAAAGAAAGTGAATGCTATGTTGGCGTTCATTTCAAGGGGAACAATTTATCAGAGTAAAGAGGTGTTAATGAGGCTCAATGGGGCACTGGTGAGACCTCATTTGGAGAACTGTGTGCAGTTAGAAAGAATGTAATAATGTTGGAGAGAGTACAGCGAAGATTTAGCAGGATGATTCCTGGAATGAAAGGGCCAACATTCCAAGAGAAACGCTTCGCGGCTCTTGGACTGTATTCATTGGAACGTAGAGGAATGAGAGGTGTCTATTATCGCGAAGCCGAAAATAATCTGAACTTGCAAACTTCTTTCAACAGATAACCCGCTGTAATAGGGATTTCTGTGGTGGAATTCATGGTCCATCAAGGGGCGGGGGGGTTAGTGTAGCGGTTTGTGCAGTGCTGTTACAGCGCCAGCAAACCCCGCTCGAATCCAGTGAGGTCAGTGATGATTTTGTACATTCTCCCCGTGCCTGTGTGGGTTTCGGGGTATTTGGACAGCATGTGCTCGTGGGCCAGGAGGGGCTGCTACTGTGTGGTACGTCTAAATTAAAATTAATTTACAACAGTGGATAAGATACCGGTGCTCAGAATCTGCTAACCTCTCCTGCGGAGGTCTCGAGGAGCCGAGAGCAAGAATTAACGTCAGTAAAATCCTCTGCTTCTGTGACTCTGGGCAAAAAGAGTGAAAATTAGAGGCTCACAGATAGTATTTCTCAGAATGATAAATCAGGCAAAATTTACATTTCCAGCATCTTGCTGACTGTCACGGTGTGACCCTGGCATTCAAATGCCCATTTCCTGACCAGTATTTATCGCCCATTTCCTGACCAGTATTTATCCTTCAGTGAACTCCTTTCAAAGTCGACATGGACAATCTTTATCTGCCCATTAAAATGTATTGGGAAAGATGAAATTCCCCTTCGCACACTGATAGTTTACGGAGGATCACCAAAGGGCATATTGATCGTCTTCCAGTAGAGATCGCGGAAGAGTGAGATAAAATGCGAGGCCATGCGCATTTTGCACACATGGGCATGCTTGCAGACGCACAGACTTTCAATCTCCAAAAGGCTCTAATAAACCAGTTAATAGAGGCAATTAGAATTGAACTGAAGCAAAGGCAGTATCATGGGAACAGGAACAGGGGGATGATTAAAATAAATGCCCTTTAACAAGGAAGCTGGTCCCAAATTATTCTGAGTACGAGTGAATAATAATGTCCAACTCCCAGAGGGAAGTCACTTTTGGTACAGGTCCCATATGGTCTCTGACTAATTTCACAGATGCATTGGTTGTTTTTTTTGAAGCACTTCTCCTCAGACCAGGCTACCAATGCACTGAATGTAACATGATAGAGATCTCTCTGAAATGGATTTCCTCTTAATGTCGAATGTTCTATCAGCTTAATGGGGTTTCTTGTCATTAGTATTACAAACATGCACATGATTGAGAGCTGGAGGGCCTGCCCATAGTTTTTTCTTTGACAATTACCGAATTGATCTGTCATTACTTTATTAAGATGGCCTTTTGACCGCATTTAAGACACAGAACCTTTGCAGTGGCTGCACCGAGATTCAGTGTTGAACGTGCTCGGCGTCAGCATTGGCTTGCACTAGCAGACCAAAGAGCGTCTTTCAGCTGTTGAGTTCGTCTCCGGAAACAGCTAGTCGAACATAGCCCTGTGTTATGCAGCTGGCAGTTAGGATGACCCTTAACAAGGACCGCTACATCCCATTCCAGAGTTTCTTGGCAAACACACAAGGTAGCAGATGACCATCTCATCTGCACAGCAGCCATCTTGAAACATTAACATGCCCCTTTCAACCAAAATATTCTGAGGCTTGCAATGACCACTGTTTTTTTAAAAAAAATTTCAATTAAAAAAAAAGTTAGACATACAGCACGGTAACAGCCCCTTCCGGCCCACAAGCCCATGCCACCCAATTGACCTGCACCCGCCATACATTTTGAAGGGTTGGAGGAAACCGGAGCTCGCGGAGGAAACCCACGCAGACACGGGGAGAACGTAAAAGTCCTTACAGACAGCGCCGAATTCAAGCATGGGTCACTGGCGCTGTGACAGCATTGCTCTGACCGCGACACCATCCCGTCAGGAAAATTACACTTTTACGACGGACAACTCTGCAAATAATTTTCAAATGTTTAACATCCATTTTTAAGGTAGCAACTTAATATTTCTTTCATGGACCCTGTGATAGTACAGACCTATCACCAATGTATATAGTTACAGTATCTAGAGTGTAATGACTGTGCTTACAGCGATTGGCTGAGAGCTTAGCCACGCCTACTGTCTGGGCCTTAAAGGGTTGTGTCCCTAGCCAGGTCGGATCATTCCGGACGGGTCGGCCACCTGTGAAGAGCTCCTGACTTTTGCTAATAAAAGCCTTGGTTTGGATCAACGAGTCTTTGGTTCTTTCGACGAGCTCTACTGACCCCTTCACGGCTTGGTAACTTTTTAAAATGGTGTTGCAATCTTTAAAATGTGGGCTATCTGATTAGCCCACCATGATGGCTCAGAAGTAGATTTTGCATTGTACTGTGCACTGACGGAACAAAATAAGAAGTGGGTGCAGGAGAAAACAGGTTCAACTGTGAGTCAACACGTGTAGGGTTAAATCCACACACTTCTTGATTGATGTTTTACTGCAGCACTAAATAAGTACTGAACGTGGGGATGGTGCCTTTTGGGTGAGTTGCATGGCGTGAGGTCATTCTTGGATGTGAAAAATCCCACTGCAATATTGCAAAGCAGAGCAGGGGACTTTATCGCCCATTTCCTGACCAGTATTTATCCTTCAGTGAACTCCTTTCAAAGTAGATGACCAAGTCATTATCACACAGCTGTTGGTGGGACCTGGGGTGTGCAGTGGTTGGTGGGTTCTCTTCATTACAACTGTGACTCCATTTCAAAAGTATTCTATCAGCTGCAAAGCATTTTAGAATGGGGAAAATGTGACACAAGCCTTCGCATCTTTATAGATACACACGGATTGAGGAGATGCGATCAAGATAAGACACAGAATAAAATTGAACCAAATGGCGCTGACAAAATATACGGAAAAGTGATGACTAGTTGCACCATGTCTAACATTAGATTGTTCCTATAACTACAAAAGGCGCTGTTTTATTTGAGTCACACCAACCCCCCTGGTAGGCCACATCCTTCTAGATCAGTGGTTCTCAACTCCCCCCCCCCCCACTCACGTACGATCTTAAGTAAATTGCTTACTAACCACAGAGCATGGATCCCAATGGTTAGAAAGGGATTGCTTATGGTGGTATGTGAGTGGGGGGGGGGGGGGGTGGGTGGGTAGAAAGGCTGAGAACGACTGTCCTAAATTCATTTAAAACCACATTAAAAATGTTCAGATTGGAACTAGACCCCTTAATTGCTCTATTTGGATGTTCTCCAAGAAGTGAAGATACTATTGGCCTCATCTCAGAGACGAATTTGAGCGTTTGCTGCATCGATCGCTCAACAGGCAATTTTGATGAAATGGACAGTCCTCCACCTACCCATATTCAATGGTTGCAGGAGGCCATGTCCTTCCTAAGTTTAGAAAATAATTACATACAATGTTAAAGATCTAAAAATGAATTTCTACAAGACGTGGGGCCCGTTCATGGAGTACTATCATAATTTAACAAATTAGGGCGTTCAGTTTCTCCCGAACAGCGTTGTCTGGTTTCCTAATGCCGCCTTTCATTTCCTAAGTATTTGAGATATACAAGCAAACCTTGTTTAAAGGGAGAGGTCTGAATAATAGAGGCGGAGGGGGGGTTGGGGGGGGTCTTTCCCCTTTCTTTCTGTTTTTCTTTTTTGAGATATTTTGTAAAAGGGGTTTGATCGAGAGTAGACGCAATTTTCAAACGTAGCATTTCAGTAGTTTTGGAGTACTAATTGTCTTTTTTCTCATCTTTTGTATCTTTCAATCTATATATTGGATTGATATGTGTGTATTTTTAAAAACTCAATAAAGATATTTTAAAAGTGTACATGAAATGAAAATTTTTTAAAAGTTCATGTCGCTGTTGAGAACGGAGATCGATTGCATTTCCTTCGCGATGGGGGGCATGCACACAGAAGCCCGACACAAGGAGTGGCCGGCCTCACAAACCACTGGCCCATCCACCGCATCGGCCACCCCCTGTCCTGGCTTGTGGAGAAGTCGGTGGTTCCCACGTTGGCCTCCCTGGCCACCTCGCAAGGCACAAAACCAGAACGGAAGCAAATCATTCTCCACCCCGAGGGACCGGGCAAGACATTTCCGAGAAGTCGTTTCAACTTTCCCCAAGACTCCGCCGACACTGTCTGCAGGTTAAGGACTTAGCAGGCGCCTCCAGTTGCAGGCCACATCTCCAGTTATGAGCTTCCTTGAGGGCAAATGAAAGGCGCATTTTCACTCGGGCTAAACCTTGCGGTCAGGATGCATTGCTCCTGACTCGACTTTCGGGAGTAATGAGAATGTTCCTTCAAAGCCCACAAAATCCCAAAAATAACAGCATGGACTGGAGTGGCTTCTCACTGCATTTCAACATAACCTTCTGCAGTCACTTTTTTTCCCACAGAAGTCAGTGGACAATGAACGAAATGGAATCGAGGACAAAATGGATCTGCATTCATCCTTCATTATGGCCAGAAGCTGGATAATCTGCCTTGTTTTCTCCCCCACAGCCCTACAATTGAAAATCAAACCTTCAATCTGCATTAACTCCCTTTTCAATTGCTTCAGTGCACGAGCTACTGCCACGTAAAAGAGATTACCCTTCACGGTCCTGTTAAGTGATGCACGCCCCACCCCCCCGCTTCCCCACCCTCCCACCCACCCCTCTCGCCTTAAATCTATGTCCTCTATTACTGATTCCCCTACTCTGGGCAAGATTGTCCGCATTCACCCAATCACTTTCTCTTATTAACTTATTGTTAATAAAAGGCCGTCTAATTTTATGCTCCCATCATTTCATGAATAGATTCAAAGGATGGTGTCTCAATATGCTAGGTATTCAAATCACTGTTACATTGTGTGTAAGAATTTAAAAACAATCTTTAAGCCTTTTGTTCTCAGGCCAGCTGTCTGTTTTGTCCGCGTGGCGCCATTTCATAGATGACGTTCACACTATACGGGTAATGCCGGGGACGGGCAGCCGTGGGGGTGGTGGGGAAGATGTCTTTTAAGGAATTATTTAACCACTCGTTAACAAAAAAAAAAGTTTTGATGCTGCCACATCCACAATGCTCTTGCTTTGCCAGAGGGCAGGCGTGTGACTGTTCCATAGACAAGACCCCTTGCTCCTGTGTCAAACACTTCACTTGACAAGACATCAAAGGTAAGAGAGAGAAAAAAATCTGGCCACGGCACTGTCAGGAGAAACTGCCGATGAATGCGCTTTGCTAAGCAGTTGACACCAGAAGGTCAATGATCACTCGTAACCCTACACTTCTTGGTCAACGCGAAAGTCTGCAGACGCTGTGATGGTCATAAAAACACACAGAAATGCTGGAGGAACTTAACAGGTCTCGGAGCGCCCACAGGAAATAAATAAATATATTTCAAGACTGATGTTTCAGGCCTGAGCCCTTCTTCAAGAATAAGCAAAGAACGGGAAGGCATCAGAATAAAGCAGACTGGCAGGGGGAGGGGTCCAGACCAACAAAAGGTGTTACTTGGATATGTTAAGAGGAGAGAATTGATTTTGGCTCTGTGAAAGGAGACCGAGGGAAAAGGTGGCGGGGAGGCGGGGGGGTGGGGGAGGACATGCACTGGGAGAGGGCGACGGGGAGAGGGGGAGGGATCTTTATCAGAAACCGGAGGAGTCAACGTTAACGCCATCCGGTTGGAGGGGGCCCAGACAGAAGATGAGGTGCTGTTCCGCCAGTTTGCGGGTGATCTCAGTCTGGCACGGCACGAGTCCGTGGACAGACACGTCAGCAAGGGGGATGGGACGGGGAATGGAAATGAGTGGCCAATGGGAGATCCCTGCTTTTGTGGTGGACAGAGCCGTGGAGCTCCACAAACCGATCTCCCAGTCTGAGCCCAGTCTCTCTGATGGAGAGGAGAGTGCAGCGGGAACACCGTTACGACTGCTGCCGGAACCAAATGCACTCAACAGGAGAACCGTATCCATTTAGTTTTTGCTTCTCATTTTGTCCAATCGTCTCCCTTGTGTTTGCAGAATTAATTCCTGCTGCAAATGAAGGACAGAGCGCATTCCCTCAGCAACAAGGGAATAGATCCAAAGGGAATTGAAACAAGCTGGACCCACCCTGATAATTCTCCACAGCTGATGACAGGGCAGAGGTGGAGGGAACTAGTACTGACCCCATTTCAATCCTTCAATGGTTTAAGTTCATTTTAATCATCTTGACATGAAAATGTCATCACTTTGTTTGCTTGAACATGTACATTCTTCGCCTGTTCTACACTGCAAAAACAGGGGAAATTGCAGGAGAAGCCTTCGTGGACAGAGATCAACATTAGTTCCCCAGGTGCTGGGACCAGAAAAGGGTTCGGCTGGCGTTGCACACCGATGTTATCCCATCACAGCTGTTCACTCATTTCCCTCCTCTTCTTAAAAATCAAACTGCACTTTGCTCTGTGACCTGAAGTTCATGTGTTTTTAAAATGATCAGCCAGTGTTATTCCCCAGTGCAAAGCTCTCTGAGATTACTGTCATGGTTTACGTACCAGATGTAGCAGTACTGATGTCGATGTGAGCATGAGTGTAAAATATGTTCTCATTCACAAATTGCTGGACTGCATGAAGCAAAAACAAGATGTATACTGTACCAAAACTTCCTCAATATACTTTCACATCATTTTAGACATCAAACTAAACTACTAGTCAGGAGAACCTGAAACCCCATGATAATTGATATCACTGTTAGGTGAATGCGTGATATGAGAGAGGGAGAGGAGAGAGAGAGAGTGTGAGAGAAGTGGAAGAGAGAGAACATGAGTGAGAGAGAGAGGTGAGGGGGAGGGCAAGGGCGGGAAGACCGAGGGAGAGTGAGCGGGCGAGAGCGAGGGAGAGAGAGAGAGTGAGGGAGCAGAAGCGAATGGGAGGGAGAGCTTCTGAGTTTGAAATTTCTCAAACTATTTCAAATCATATTTGAAGAGCATATACTTTTGTAATTGACACATAACCATGTCAGAGTTACTCATGCAATTTGTCTGCACTGATGTGAAGGCAAATAATCAAACATAGAGACTTAATTCATGTCAAAAATACAACTAATATCTTTGTAACTGGTTCATCAATAAAAAAAAATACATTTTAAAGCATCTATTCTCAATGGGGGCCCCCTACAACACCCCCACCCCTCTGAAATCCCGGGGGCCTTATTTTATTTTTGCCTCACATAAAATGAATATTTTTCATCTTTTTTGTATGTAGTCGATAGGAGAGAAGTACGGAAAAAAACAAAACTTGACTGCTTGACGGTGAAGGGGACCCATAAACTTCGAGCAGAGTCCGGCGTGGGAGGGGGGGGGGGGGGTGGGGGGCGGGAGGAGAGGCCTGAACTGTAAAAAGATTGAGAATGGCTGTTTTAGAGGGACCGTCGTCAATTTTTAATATGCTAACATGAGGGTTTTTTTTAAGTCTTGTTGTTTTGTTCTTAATCTGGCAATGTTAGTACAAAAGTGGTGTCCAGTGAGCAATCTTTAAGCAAAACTAAATTCTCCTTCAACTGAACCTTGGAACTGAGAAAGCTCATGGAATCATGGGCCCATTAATCTTAAGTTTGTGTGGTGGGTAGAGTTACAGCTGCGCTAATGTGTCTGTAAGTGATCTCAAAGCAGAGGGGGCCACACACAATTTCATTGCCCCCCCCCCTCGACAGTTCAATGTATAGTTCCAGAGATGTTGTAGTTCACCATGAAGAATGTCAAAATGTAACATAAGCCCAAGTGAAAGTATGCACTTTTTGTTCGTGTGGCCTCAAGAAGCCACAAGGAACTTCTCATGGTGTAGCTTTGAAATGTGGTCAGCACTGAAGGAAAAGCACCAGCCAATTTGAGCAAAGCAAGCTCTCTCAACCAGCCAGGGAACAAAGGCTATGTAACCAGTTAGTAAATGCTAGTAGAAGTATAATTCATTTCGTAGGACACTGGGAGGGAGTGGGGGGGGGGGGCGGGCGGGAAACTTTCAAATCAACATCACAGGTACTTTCACCTGCTCAACAGTGCAGCATTTCCTCACAAACTACTTTTTATAAAAACTTTAGATGTACAGCAAGGTAACAGGCCTTTTCAGTCCATGAGCCTGTGCCACCCAATTGACCTACAAACCCCTGGCATGTTTCGAACGGTGGGAGGAAACTGGAGCCTGAACCAGACACGGGGAGAACATACAAACTCCTTGCAGACAGCTCTGGGTCCCGATCGCTGGCGCTGTATCGGCGTTGCGCTAACTTCTGCGCTAACCGTGCCGCCCAAATGCTGTAAAATCAACCGAGGTTCTTGCACTCACACTTCCAGAGTGGAACTTGAACCCGCTAACTTCTGACTGGGAAGGATGCATGTGAGTTAGCCCTGAGCCTCATGGACCCCACAGACTCGGACCTGAATAAAAGGCTTGTGATGATGCCCGTCTGAAATAGGAAACCCAGCCTTGTCACATTTGCCAACCCAAACCTCAAACTTGATCAAATGTGGATGGCCGCTTTTCGACCCCCTACGTCCAGGTCCAGGGTGGTGCTCTTTTCTTCACCAAACATGGCCCTCCTTTATTACACACAAGCTTGGCGGAAGGTCCATCATCCCTGTAGAGGATCCAGGAGTTCTCTTGACACACAATTCGATCAGTTTGCATCCCCCGCCAAAATCTGACCTGACCAATCATAAAAGTCTTCTTCCATGTGACAAGCATTTCTCGATCAGCATGAAACTACACACCATTCCTCTGAACATCACATCATTCTGTGAACCAATCCCATAACTGGGATCCCCTTTCCTCAGGCATTCTTCATACTCGTCACCTGATCTGGGGAAACATCAGGCTGGTGGAAATTTACTGGATCGGCTGGAGTTGCCTGGCAACACAAGTCTTGGGGCCCCTTGCTTCTCTGAATATTTACCGCCCTCTGCATTCCTCTACATTAATTACATGATCAATCTCCACAGGCTCTGGGTCAGTGTCGAGATCCCACTGATTCTCAGGCCCTTCGTCTGGTGTAGCTACCCACCAGTTGTTCCGACTTTTGTCCTTGTGCCTGTGATAGTGCTGGCCAAGAAGTACATTTTGGAGGGCCAACATCACACCTCGAGGCAGAGTTTGGATGCAGATTTGAGGCAGCGGCTCTCTTCTGCTTGGGGGGGGGGGGCGGGGGGTGGGTGGAACAATTACTGTCCGTGCTGTGATTTCATTTTTTCAACAATCAGCTTTCACGTTTTGAGTTTTACTGCCAATTTCTTCCTCATTGGTACACTTAGACATTTTATTGTGAAATATACTGGCGGCTCCTAAAAAAAACCAGTCAAAACATTTCAGGGGTACAGCACAAACCCTTCTTTCATTCTATCCTACTTAACACTGCACAGTGTGTGTTAGTGCGTTAAAGGCATAAATGTCATTTCGTTTCAGTAACGGAATTAGATCAGTGAACGCCGACAGGAAGAGGAAGAATCGTGAGTTGCCAGGCAGTCGGGTTATGTTCAAGGAACTATGGGGGCGGCACTTGCGGCCAACAGACTTTCGCAGAAGATGCCTCAACTGTTTCACAACGCTGGGACTGTCACTGTCAGCTTCTGATCGGTTTTACCAGTAAATAATAAGAGACTGTAAAATCCAGCCGTTCCCTTCTCTGCTGCGTGGAATAGATTTGCTTTTAGTCATCATTGCTGTGGGAACCCATCAGGGTCTCCAGGTCAAGAGCTGCATGCTTGTTAAAAAAAAACAAGGCAGAATAAATATGCTTGTTGCCACGATCACCATTTTTTTTAAAATCGATGACTCGTTAAATGTCATATTGTGCACAGCTGAAATGCATCACTGTCTATAACTTGCAGTGTACTGCCTTTACTGGGAGTTTCTGAGGGAAAAGCCAGACAAAAGGTGTTTAAATGTGTTGCGAGCAGATGTCATATTTTTTGCAAACGAATCACCAATTATGTCAACTTGCAGGGGGCGGGTGAGGTCCCGCTCACCCAGGGAAAGTGCATGTAGAATACATCGCCTCTCCTTTCTCAGTGTAGTGATCGCCGCGTGGCCACTGTCTGGCTTGCCAGGCAGGAGGTCACTGCAAATGGCCTCTCCTACATTACTGCATCACCTTCACGTCAGTGTCCCCCGTTTTCACTGAGCTTGCTACATCATGGCGCGACTGAATGTCCGGTGGTATAAATGGATGGGTAAGCTGGGCAGCCAGCCCAAGAGAAGGAAAGCACGGATTTCAAACCCGGGAAGACGGTGCACGTTAGCCTCGTTGGACTATCCATCGAGGAGAAGAACACTCCGATGTAACATCTGTGACCCGAGGACCTGGCTGTCACCGTCCCAGCTTGCTAGGCCGTGGCAGATCAACACCGGGTGTAAAGGGTGGGTCCTCACAACCGCCAATAAAGCTTCACTGTGGAATCAAGGTCATCGTCAAATCAATATCTCGACCAAGATACTTGCCCTGATATTGCACACAGCCTCAAATATAATCCTACTTTCACTCTCGAATTGAATCAAAGTTCTAAATTTGGCCTGAGTTTTGGACATTCCAGATCCTGCCTTTTCTTCAAAGTGAAAGTTCAAAGTTCAGATTTATTGTCAGAGAACATGCACGACATCACATACAGCCCTGAGATTCTTTATCCTGTGGGCCAGGCAGAATTTCTACTGAGCGTTAGTGCAAAATAAAACCTGTGCTCAAGAAGAGACGTATATAAAGGAGAGAAATGTAAACAAGGGAAAAAGCGCAAACAAACTGACTGTGCTTGAATAAGTCTCTGATTGAGTTTGTTGTTTACGAGTCTAATGACCCTTGGATGGCTCAAATCATGATCTGGTCCCAATGGATTCTTTCTGTTGGCAACTAGATATTACCCTTCCCCACAAGCTGAAAAGTCATCAAATATTGCTTAATGTTTTCCTTCCATCTTATGGAGTGGAAGCAGTAAAATTATATTTCCTCCAGCATTCTTTATGCAGCATTGTTTCGGCCCAGAGCCCTTCATCAAGGCGTGAGCCAAAAGCAAGCAGGTGCTGGAATAAAATGGTGGGGTGGAAGGGCGGGTGTAAGAAGCACGAGGTCAGAGGTGGGAGGGCACGAGAGGAAAAAAAAGGTGGGAAGCGGTGGGGAAGGGACTAGCTCTCTGTATGATGAGGGTGATGGGGAGGAGGGGGAAATCGATGGTTGGGAGAGTCAAAAAGGTGAGGTGGAGGGTTGGGGAAGTCAGATGGTAGTGATGGCAGGTAGGGAAGGCCAGAGGGGGAGGTGGACGGTGGGAGGGTCAGAATGGGGTTTTGGGGGGGGTTTGATGATGACAGGGTATGAGTGCTGGGGGGGGGGGGGGGGTGGAAAGGAAGGGGGAGCACAGAGTGGAGGTGGGGGTGCAGATGAGAGGGTCTGAGCTCTCCCTAAAATGGATAAGCCTTAAACACTTTCTAGCCTAGTGTTGAAGATTACTCTTCAACAGGCTTCACCAACTCTGAGAGCTTGCTGGCATGTACTTTGGTTGTTGACATTGAGGCAGAACAGATGAAGAGATTCCCTGAAGTAACAGCCAAGATGATTTGGCCTCTTGAAAAACTTTTCATTTTATATTCCCTTCCTAGCGTTGCAGTTTTTGTTTACTCTGCAATAGTTTTTATTGGTGTTGGGATAAGTCATCAACTAGACCCCAGGACACCAATAAAGCAATTTCCGGGCCTGGATGCAAACTTTACCAAGGAAGTCGCCCACTTAAGACTGGGGTAATTACCCAACCGTAAGCAGCAGAGAAATTCTTGCAGCACAGGAAACAACTTGTCCCCTTGAAAACTTTGATGTGGAATATTTGACTGAGTTTAGAGTGCATACAAAATATGTATGCTTTTATTTATAGAGGTAACTAAATGTATTTCCAAAGTTAATTTTTCCAACCCCTGTGCGCGTGATATTGACTTTCTTGGAAGGTTTAACCCTTTGGACTCCGTGTCCCTGTTTTCAGGGACGACCAACAAGCACTTGTTTCCGTTTTCTGGGTCTGGTTTTATACTCAACCACCAGTTGGTTTGTCCTGGTATTTGTCCAGTAGTTTACCCATGGACCCAGTCCGGAGAAATATATTACGAAAGGTTAAAAAAGGCCCGAATCCAAAGGGTTAATCTCCAATGCCTTTTTAATGCCGTGGCACCGTGATGTACCTTTAGACCTCGACCTTCTAGATTTAAAAAAATGTTATCGTCAGACTCTGATAATCCACTATCCATCTGTCTGGAAATTCCCAAACTTCGGCATCTCGCTCAAGATGAGACGTTTGACGTGCTCTTTTTCAACTCACAGGAATCCTGGTTTTCACGATCTCTCACAACTCACTGATGCCTTAGTTCCCTCAATGTATTCAGGCTAATAACGACCCCATTTACCATGCTTCGTTTAAACTTCACAGGAAAATTCATTATTACGTGAACGAGAGCCAATTTGGGGTATTAATAGGCTAACATAAAATAATTCAAAGAGTTTGACGTTACAGCACCAACGACGTCCCAAACTTAACAGGTTATGAGAGTTTTACTCCACGATGCAACCATTCAAGGTAAATTGTCCCATAACATCTCCTCCTCAACATTCTCTTCATCTGTCTGCCATCCCTGATCGGGTGCACCACAGCTGTAGTTTGTACCACCCATAAAATGCACTGCAAATACTTGCTGGGGCATCTCCGAAATCATGTCCCAAGCTTGTCACTTCTACCCTCAGGAAGACGCCTGCGAACAGTACCTCCTGTGAGTCTGATGTGAAATCTATTGTCTTTCCTTCTGTCACTGCTGGTTCTACATCCTGAAACTTTTTACCCAACAAGACAGTGGGGTTATTCAGAAGTATTGCCGCAATTCAAGAGGCTAGATCACCACCGGCCTCTCAAAAGCAATTAGAGAGGGACACCCTGTCATTTATTATGTATCCTTACATGTTAAACTCAATAAAAATATTTATAAAAGAAAGAGATGGACATCCTGAAAAATTCATTTTAAAATAGCAACTGATGAGAAGGAATGCAAGAACTCTGAATCTTCTCGAATCAAATCCAGAGGACATTTGAAAATTCCTCCTGGTGATTGCTCTGCACAATAATTACTTCAGTACTTAACGGTTTAAGCACCCGATGTGCTCCTGTCGAGTTGTTCAATGGGTTTAAAGTGGAACTTTGAGACTGATCGACCATTTTGTAGTTTAAGCGGCAAACACCGTCAAGCTGAGTACAGACGGACATCAGAGCTGTGCGATCAGCCTGCTATTATTCGCGCTACTAACCCACAAATCCACCACCACATCCAGCTCCAGCAAATGACAAGTTTGCAAATGACACCACAGTCATTGGCCTCATTGAGAACAACGATGGTGCAAAAATAACAACCTGAGTTTCAACATTGACAAGACGAAGGAGATGATCATGGATTTCAGGAGGACCAGGAATAACCACCCTCTACTACACATGAATAACTCTGTAGTGGAGAGAGTGGAGACCACCGAATTCCTTGGAGTCCACTTCACAAGTGACCTATTGTGGACACTCAACATCTCCTCACTTGTCAGGAAGGCACGACTGACTACGCTTCCTGAGAAGACCAAAGAGGGCAAGACCACCGGGCACCAACATGTCAACCTTCTATAGGAGCTCTGCTGAGAGCATCCTGGCCAGCGACATCACAGTGTGGTACGGTTGCTGTAGAGAATTGGATTGGAAGTTAATCCACAGGACCATAAGAGTGGCAGAGACAACCACTGGAGTCTCCCTCCCTCCCATCTCCATGATCGATTGGGATCGTGGTCTGAGGAGGGCGCGCCAAAATCTTTGAGGATCCCTTCCAGTATACACAGTATCTTTCAACTATTCCCATCAGGAAAGAGATCCAGGAGGATCAGAGCCAGCACCACCAGGCCGAGGAACAGCTTCTACCCACGGGCAGTGAGAAGGCTGACACCAACCATTCAAGACTCCAATATTTTCTTTAAGAGTTATTTATTTGTATATATGAATATTTGCTCTGCATATGTATTGTTTGTCTGTATGTGTGCTATATCAGATTATATGTCTGCATGTTTTACACAGAGGACCAGAGAACACTGTTTCGTCAGGTTGTACTTGTGTAATCAGATTATTAAAAACTTGAATCAATTCTCCAAAATACTTCTGCGTTGAATGAAGAGGGGCAGTTTATTTGGTTATCATAGTCTAAAAGAGGCTAACCTTCCCCTCCAACAAGAGTGTGACAGATGTCGGAAATCTGAAATACAATCAGAAAATGTCAGAAATGATCAGCAGTTGGTGCTATCAATGGAGGTATTCAACCTCAAACATCAACCGTCTATCACTTCATTGACATTTACCTACAATTGTTAATTCACAGGGTAGACCGTTGGTTCTCAATCCCTTACTAATCACAGAGCACCGATGGCATAGGGATTGCTGAAGGTAGCATGTGAACAGAAAGAAAAAGTTTGAAAACCACTGTTTTAATCGTCCCTAATTGACTCGTTATGTGCCCGGTTTCAGAACTCCAAAGGAAATGGGCCAACGGCCATTTTTCTCAAGCAAAATATTTCAGTAACAATTGGGTGTAGAGCAGTGGTTCTCAACCTTCCCTTCCCACTCACATCCCACCTTAGGCGATCCCTTACTAATCACAGAACACCGACGGGCATAGGGATTGCTTAAAGGGGGATGTGAGTGGAAAGAAACCACTGATGTAGAGGGAAAGCCTGGAGATCCAGTGATTGAAGTAAAAACATGATGCTGGAGAAACTCAGCAAGTGAAACATCATACTTTACGTGGCAAAGACATAGATACGTAACCAACATTTTGGGTTAGAGCCCTTCTTCAAGGAATGGGCAAAATGTAGGCAGGGGCCTGAATAATGGTGCAGCGGGGGTAGGTGGGTGAGTGGCAGAGGGAGGAGCACATGCCCTCAGCCAAGAGGTGGATAAAGTGGGGGTGAGAGGTCACAAGAAAAAACAGGGGGAGGGGGATGGCTCTGTGAATGGAGAGGAAAATGGGCACAGAGCTGGAGGAAAGGAGACAAGAGGGATTGGGATGAGAGGGAGAATGGGGAGTGGTCTAGCAGAAAGCAGGGGAAGTCGATATTAATGCCATCCAGTTGGAGTGCCCAGGAAGAACATTAGATGATTTACAGGTGGCCCTGGTGTGAAGGTATTTGGATGAAAGGTGTGGAATGAACCCTTTCAATATAAAGTTACCACTTTTCTTGCAACAACCAACTTTTCTCTGACAGCTACCTCTAAGCCCAAACCAAGATTTTTCAATATATTGTTAATAAAATGCAAATAAATCCATGGGTTCTAGATTAATCTGACAAATATATTCCACTCCACACCATTGAATTTTATTGCGATTAGTTTTAGAAGTGGAGGGGTTACAATTTCCAAATTTTGGAAATGAAAAAGATCTGCAGATGCTGGTATACTGCAGATGAATTGTCCATCTTTTCAGATCTTCCTCTCCCATCAATTCCCAGTAGGTTTACCAGGTGAAGCAGTGATTCATTTGCACTTCAATCATGAAACAGGAATGCCGGGTTCATCAGCCTCTGAGCACCCCACTGGTCCACCGCCAAGGTCACCGTCCCGTGGGTCATCCTCTCTGCTTTTCCCTCTCAAACAGGAGGGTGGACTCCCCATTTTCTGGAGCCCTGCGCAAAATATTTGTCCTAGTCCTTTTCTCTAGTTCTCTCTCTCCCCCCCCCCCACCACCCCTTCACAGAGCGGAAAAACTACCCCCCTCCCATGTCCTCTTATCAGATTCAATTAACACCTTTTGTCTATTGGTCTGCACCACATCCTCCACACAACCCCCACCCCACCCGGCCCTTTTTAGCAGCTCTTTAATATAGGTCCCTCACTTGCTTTTTGCTTATCACTTGAAGAAGGACACAGGCCAAAAATGTCAGTAATAAATATTTCCCTCCTATGGAAGCTGCGATACCTGCTGAGTTTCTCCAGCATTTCTGTGCTTTTACTGCAATCACAGCGTCTGCAGACTTTTGAGTTTTACTGAATTCAAAATACTGGAACAGGAGGTGATCAGGAATTTACCATCAAAACTATATTTGATATACAGCAGGTAAAACATGGGATTCTGTTGACACCGTGGTTAAGGGAAAAAACACAAAATGCTGGCAAAACTCAGCAGGTCAAACAAAGAGTGCTTTTACGTCGCGAAGATAAAGATGTTTCAGGCTTGAGCTCTTCATCAAGGTCAACAGAGATCAGAGCTAGCTTTTGAGGAATACCAAAGAGGGAATATCTTGTGAGTGGAGGAAAGTTTAGGGGAGATGTTAGAGGTGAGTTTTGTTTTTACAGATTTCAGATTTATTGTCAGAGTACATGCATGATGTAACATACAACCCTGAGATTCTTTTTCCTGCAGGCCAGGCAGAATTACTACTTATTGGTGGTGCAAAAAAAACTGTACTCAAGAAGATATGTATACATGTAATTAAAGAAATGTAAACCAACTGACTGTGCAATATCAATAAAGTGCAAAGGTAAGAGTGTTTAAGCGAGTCCCTGATTGAGTTTGTTGTTGACGAGTCTGATGGTGGAGGGGGAGCAGCTGCTCTTGAACCTGGTGATACCTCTTTCCTGATGGCAGCAGTGAGAACAGAGCGTGTGCTGAGTAATATGAATCCTTGCTGATTGCTGCTGTTCCACGATGGCACCGTTCTCTGTAGATGCTCTTCATGGTGGGGAAGGCTTTGCCTTTAATATTCTGGGTTGTGTCAACTACCTTTTGTAGGTCTTTCCACTCAGGGGAATTGAGTGTCTGGAATGCATTGCCGGGGATGGTGGTGCAGGCTAGTAGAATAGGGACATTCAAAAGACTCTTAGATGGACACAAGAATGTAAGAAAAATGGAGAATTATGGGTGAGGCTGGGAAGGGTTAGATTGTAGGTCAACACATCGTGGGCTGTGGGGCCTGTACTGTGCTGCAGTGTTCTATGTCCTAATGGAAAGGTACAGAGGAAACTAGGTAGAATGAGAGAATTCCAGAGTTGAAGAGCAAAGGAGATGCCTCCAATTAAAAACAGGAGGGTACAAGACACGGCACCCAAAATTGGAGAACTGAAGAGATCTAGGACACAAATATACATACACTTCATTTAAATGGAACGCAAAGCTGTGACGCAAGATGATTAATGGACTTGGCAAAAATGTGGAACAGAACTGACACACTGGATGAAATGGCTATTAAAAAGAGCTTTGTTCGAAAGGGGCTGGCACACAAAATCCAGCAACTTAGTCCCTGAAATTTCAGTAAGAAAGAGAAGCAGATTCAGTAACTCTTCAATGTATCCACATTAAACCACAATCCTTCCAAAGTCAATAGAGAGCCATGGCAACGATTCTGGGGGAAAATCTGGGACTCTGGCTCCTGAACATTGTGAAGGAGAAGCTATAGCAGTAACTTAACGCAGTTACTCTGCGATCCTGTCTCTTCGGCAGAATCCAGCTGCTCCATTTGAAGCAAGTTTCATTTTAGAGCTTTCTAGGATCATATCAAATTCCAAAACTTCAGTTAGCTCAGTAGTTCTCAACCTTTCTCTTTCCACTCACATCCCACTTTAAGTAATCCCTATGCCATCGGTGCTCTGTGATTAGTAAGGGATTGCTCAAGGTGGGATGTGGGTGAAAAGAAAAAGTTTGGGAACCACTGTTTTACTTGTACCTAATGGACTCGTTATGTGCACGGTTTCAGATCTCCAAGGGAAATGGGCCAATGACAATTTTTCTCAAGCAAAATATTTCAGTAACAATTGGGTCCGGAGCAGTGATTCTCAACCTTCCCTTCCCACTCACATCCCACCTTAAGCAATCCCTTACTAATCACAGAGCACTGATGGCATAGGGATTACTTAAAGTGGGATGTGAGTGGACAGAAAATGGTTGACGACCATTGAGTTAGCTCTATGTCATTAATACCCAATAGAATTATTGTAAACATGTAACCGGCTACTTGGTTATCTCAATGATCTATGGGTCATACAGCCATGTAGTCATGTCGCACAGCACGAAAGAGGCTCTTCAGCCCATCTCATTCATGCTGACCTTTTTTTAAACCCATTTGTACTAATCCGTTTGCCTACTTTAGAATGGTATTCTTCTATCCCTTGCCCGTCCAAATCTGACTCCACCATCTTCTCAAACAGCACGTTCCAGATATCAACAAACACCGTGGCTTCTGTCAAAATACAATGCTGGAGAAACTCAGCTGGTCAAACAGTGTACCTTTTATGGAGAGATAAAGACACGTAACCAACAGTTTGGGCCATAGCAAAGATAAAGATGTATTCTAGTTAGGGGCCTGCCTACATTTTTTTTTCATACCTTGATGAAGGGCTCAAGCCCGAATCATTGATTATGCATCTTTATCTTTGATATATAAAGTATATTGTTTGACCAGCTGAATTTCTCCAGCATTACATTTCTTTCCAGATGTCAGCAACTGTACACAATCCTTGTCACTCACATCCCCTTTTAAAACTCCTTCCTCTCCCATTAAACTCGTGGGCTCTTGTTTTTGATAGCCCTCCAATGAGAAAACAATGTTGACAAACTAACCTATCGATGTTTCTTGAAATCCTAAGTACATCCGTCCAGTCATTCCTCAGCCTTCTTGGGTTTATGGAGAACAAGTCCAAGCTCTCTCCAGAACTAAAGTTCCACAATCAACGCAGTATCCAGAAGAATCTCCTTTGTGCTCTCTCCAGCTCAACCATCATCTTCCTACCAGAATTGCACACAATACTCCGTGTGGTCGAGCCAGCACTTTTACAACAAATATCAAACATCCCAACGGCGCCCCGAACAAGAGAAAGAGAAGCCAGAGAGAAACCCTTCAGGGACAATTATTGTTTTTAGACTCCAGGCACGCAATGGCACGATCTACGAAATTTTCCATGACACGGGCAGGAATTTTTAGTCAATTCCTGCACCGGGATTTATCCCTCAGAGGAAGCCTGCACTCTAAATCGCAAAGCTCACCTCGTGAATTCGACGTCCAGCTAATGACACGCTCAGCATGCAACAGCCAGCCTGCTCCATTTCTCTCCTCCTACTCATCCCTCCCCACATCACAAAGGCACCTACGAAATGCGTGAATTCTCGGTTAGTGCGAATGATGCCATACGTAGTCGTTGCTACCTTCAGCGTGGTCTGAAGATCGACAGCCATGGATGCCTTCTTGGGCGCAGAGTAGTGACATTAGCGACGCCGCCGATGCGATGATGTCACGCGTCGGACATCAGTTACAGATGCAGGCCACGTTGCGCCACGTGAAAGTACCGGGACTAAAGTGCACATGAACTTAAGGTGTGCAGTGTAAATGACGACAAGGTGAGTAATTATGTTAATTTATGTTAAACTTTTCCAAGATTTGTCCAACATTGCCGTCTAAAGAGCACTACTGAGTGTCCGTGGATGCGCCTCCATCATTCACGCAGACTCCGCAGCTGCTCCCGTTCAAATCATTGGTAACCCAAACTCCAGGTCTAAACCTCGGTATGATCGGGAAGCCCTCTGCACCTGAGACCCTCCTTGCACTCCTCTCCAATTCTAGTTCCCATGAGTCAGTCTCTAGCAGCCTGCAGCCCGTGTGGGGCCTTCAGTTCCAAGTCACCAGCAGCCCACAGCCTCTGAGTTCTGGAGCCACTATCTACCCATGTTCCCATTTTCAGGGAACTATGGACTTGAACCCCAATTTGATTAACATTCATTGGTGTCCTCACCTTCACTGTATCTGTCCAATCCCTATTTAATTTTATTTTTAACAATAGCCCTTCTGACCCAAGTAACTCGTGTCACCCAATTACCAAACCCGTAGGTTTTTGGAAGGTGGAAGGAAACTGGAGGAAACCCACAGTGAGTATGTACACACTCCTTATAAACAATGCTGGATTTGAACCACAGTGCAGGAATAGTGTTATGTTAACAGCTATCATCCATTTGATTTCCTAAAGCCTTGAACTACTGCCAGGGATCATAGATTCCAGACAACATATTATTCAAAACCTCACTGCCTGTCGTCTTCAGTAGAGGTCTACAAGATTATGAGAGGCAGAGATAAGGTAGACAGCCAGCGCCTTTTTCCCAGGGCCGGAGTTGCAAACACCAGAAGACATCTGTACCGTGAAGGGAAGAAGTTTTAAGGGAGACATCCGAGGTAAGCATTTTTTTAAAAAACACAGGGAGTTGTGGGTGCCCAGGATGCATTGCCGGGGTGGTGGTGGAGGCTGAAACATTAAGACAGGCACATGGATGAAAGAAAAATAGAGGGTTATGGAGTAGGAAGGGTTCTGTTTTTTTTATTGGTAGGAATTTATAGGTCAGCACAACATTGAGGGCCGAAGGGCCTGTACTGTGCTGTCGTGTTCTATGTTCTAATATCCACTTTTTTATTTGCTTTCATCTTTCTGTTTCCCTTTGTTATTGGTGCTCTCTCTCTCGGCCTTTCCTATTGTAGCTTAGTCACTCATTAATTTTGTGACATTTCGGACCAGGGAGACTATTCCACGAGACAAGAAGATCGCAGCCAATCTGACCTTCACTGCACTGACCTGTCTCCACTCCCCACCCCTTAACAAAGAAAAGACTATTAATCTTGGTTTTAACATTTTCATCTGACCCCAAGGCCCAACACCTTGCGGAAAGACATTATTCCCAATTTCCACTGAAGGATATTACAGGTACTATCTCTAATCCTGACGTTGAAGTTATTGCACTCCCATGGCTGTGGAAATTATTTCTCTTTCGCTCTACAACAGTGGTTTTCAGACTGCTCCTCTATACTCGTATTCCACCTTAAGGAATCCCTATGCCATCGGTGCTCTGTGATTAGTAAGGGATTCCTTAAGGTGTTAAGTGGGTGAAAAGTAAAAGTTTTAAAACCACTGTTTTAATCGTCCCTAACTGACTCGTTACGTGCACGGTTTCACTCCAAAGGAAATGGGCCAATGACAATTTTTCTCAAGCAAAATATTTCAGAAACAGTTGGGTCTAGAGCAATGGTTCTCCACTTTCTCTTCCCACTCGCGTACCACCTTAAGCCATCCCTTACTAATCGCAGGGCACTTATGGTGGAATGTGAGTTGTGGGGGAGATGGAGTTTGAAAACCACTTTTCTACAATATCAATTCAATTAACATCCTGCAAAATTTTGAAGGGGCATGGACAGCAAAAGGGTAGGAAACTGTAAACACATCAGACAGAAAGAAGCCCCGATGAAGATGTTGCAATGGCGCTTGACTGAAGGAGCTTGACTATTCGAGATTATTTTGTTGTCAGGCAATAAAACAGAAGATATGATATTACACAAAATTTCCTTTATTCCACAGCAGTGGCTTTCACACTTTCTTTCCACTCACTTCCCACTTTAAGCAATCCCTGTGCCATCGGTGCTCTGTGATTAGTAAGGGATTGCTTAAGGTGGGATGTGAGTGGGAAGGGAAGGTTGAGAATAACTGCTCTAGATCCAATTGTTACTGAAATATTTTGCTTGAGAAAAATTGTCACTGGCCCATTTCCTTGGGAGTTATGAAACCGTCCGCATAACGAGTCAATTAAGTACAAATAAGCCAGTGGTTTTCAACCTTTTTCTTTCCACTCACATCCCACTTTAAGGAGTCCCTACGCCCTCAGTTCTCTGTGATTAGTGAGGGATGGCTTAAGGTGGTGTGTGAGTGGGAAGAAAATGTTTGAAAACCCCTGGTCTCCAATCAGGCAGACAAAGATTCGGCGTCATCAGAAATTGCCCAGGGTCCCTTAAAGTAAGAGAAGGAGAAGCCTAAGAGAGGTCCCCCCTCCCACGAGTTACCAAGTGTCCGAGGATTCGTCTCCAGCACTTAAGCAGCCTCCGCAGCCTTCAATCCAAACTATCAGCAACGCGAGCTCCAGGTGCACACCTGACACAATCAGGAAGCCTCCAGTGCCCTCTTGCATCCTGGCTCCGATACCTTTCAGCCAATCTCGAGCAAGGCTTCGGCATTCCGCAGTCTGGTGCAAGTCCATTGAACGCAATCGCCTGCAGCCCGCAGCTTGCTTGGGCTCCTTGCCTCGAGCAACCAACTGCCCATTGCCAGTGTGTTCTTCAGCCTCAGAGCCCCTTGCTGGTCACCATCCCGTGGATCATCTCCTCTGCTTCTCCTTCTCCACCGGGAGAGGGGGCGGGGGGTGGACCTTCCTGTTTCCTGATGCTGTGCGTCAGCCCTCCGCTCCCCCAGAGTCTGCAACCCCTTGTGGGCTGCTGCCAAACACTGGCGCCGCCATCTTTGGCACACACCCCGCGGTCGCAGGATTTTAAAATAAGCCGCCGTCAGCTCCTTTAATATGACGATTACAGCCAGCGCGGAGCCAACGGCAGACGGACCGGGCGTATGGACTCTCCCGGGGGAGAACTGCGCCCCCGCTCCTTGCTCTCCATGGCTGTGCCTCCGCTCCCTGCTCTCCAAGTGTCCACACTAGTGGCAGAGCTGCCATTACACAGTTCCAGCAGCACCGTCATTTTTTAAAAAAAAAAATCTCGTATTGGCACAACTGGGCAGGAAATTTTGACAGGACCTGTCAGCACACCAAAACTCTGAGAAATGAGTTGAGTTGAGCATGAAAATCCAAATCATTCCTTCCAAATTAATCTATTGGTTAAAATGCAAGCAGGACCATTTCATTCTTAGCAAAGGGCGCCAGAAAAGTCTCCAATTTCCCTCCGTTATTGCCCCGTGAATGTAGAATCCGTCATCCTTGTGAATCATACTGCAATAATATTTCAGCATTTGGCAGAAGCATGTGCATCAAGCCCACATCAGCTGTGGTCTTAGCAAATCAATTTCCTTGTGTTATTTAGCATTAACAATCACTTAACTACCATTTTCATTGAGCTTACTTCTAAATGACACAGTCACGGAGCGATTTATTTGGTCCTTTAAATGTTGTCTAATTAGTAATGCAACATAGATATTTTCTTAATGTGAACTCAATTACACTTAAGTGTCCAAAATGTCAAGAGTTGCCATGAAATGTGCACGTTTTGACGATTGGACACACTGTCGTAACATCTGGCACAGTTTAAGGAAGAATGAGATTTTTTTCAGAGGGTGAAAGCAATATTATGGAAAGGTTCAATCTGGTCGAGGCACACACATGGCTGATGAAGTCCAGCACAAAGGTTCGAGGAGATACAGTTTGGTGGAAATTGAAGGGTTGGCATATGAGGATCATTTGTTGGCTCTTGGTCTGCACTTGATGGAGTACAGAAGGATGGGGGGGGGGGGGGCGGATTTCATATATGTTTTCTTACATAGAAATTAAGTCTATTTTTCCCGCTCAAAATTTTTTCCCTACCTTCCAGTGTGGCGGTTCACACACGAACGACCGAAACTCGAAATCTCCGGTCCCTTCCGCAATCTTACACTGAATACCAGAAGTGCCGCGAGTAAAGAGGCGGGACTTGCAAATACACGTGCTATTCATTAACCCATTGTCGTGGGCCAGCTTCAGTTCAGTTCGGTTCAGTTCAGACTGCAAGCAGTCTGCAAAAATATCTAGGGGTGCCGCAGGAAATATTTTGGAACGCGAGTGAGGGTCTCATTCCCATTCCAAACCTTTTACGCAGCCTGCATTGCGGGAATTTTTCAAAAATTTCCCCTGACACAGCGGCTGCGTAAAAACCATAATAGAGACATTTCGAATGTTGAAAGGTGTGGACAGAGTAGGTGTGACCCATGGTAGAGGAGTCTAGGACAAGAAGCCACAACTTCAGGATAAAAGGGCATCAATTTAAAACAGAAATACGGAGGATTCTCCTTAGCCAAAATCTTGCCGACACAGGCGGCAGTGAAAGCGAGGTCTTTGGGTGTACTTAAGACCGAAATTGACAGATATTTGATTAGTCAGGGCATCAAGGGATACGTGGAAGAAGGCCGGGGAGTGGGGCTGAGTGATAAGGATCAGCTTATGATTAAATGGCAGACTCGATCTGAGGGCCAATCGGCTTTCTTCTGCTCTTACATCTTGTGATCTTATGAAGAAGGAGGAGAGGAAACACAAGGTGAACAGTAAAGTTTTAAATGGAATGACGTGCACACCTTCGACAGTGGGGTGACAGGTGAACAAAGTAAATGATCAAGTATACAAACTCATGAACTGATCAGTTTGCAGAGATGGCATGAGATGGAATCTTTAGCCGCCTTCAGGTGGCCAGAATACCCCAACGTAAAGCCGCCTAAACTACCCGAATGCGGCTGTTGGGAAGCCACCTGAAAGCGGAGAACCCTGACCCGAGGAGTACTTACCCAACTCTCCTCGGGTAGGTGTATTCTCCGCTTCCGAGTGCTTCCCCCGAGGCACCTGTCGACAGGAGCCGGCGTTTGCTCCGCGACACCTCTCCCTGCTGCGGACCTTTCAGGTGCCAGGACAGCGCCTTCAGCGCTACCACCTGAATGTCGCTTCGCGCACACCCGCAGCCAGCTCCGGAGCCGCATTCTCCCAGCTATTTCACCTGAAAGCGGCTTTCGTGTGCTGCTACGGCACCTTGTTGACCAAAGATGAGGTCGGGAGGGACCGAAGGATGGTTGGGCTGGGGTAATTTCAGAATGAGCCAAACTTACTGTTGCTTTATGAGAGACAAATAGGCAGAAGATAATGGATAACGGCGGCACAAGCAGACTGGGAAATTGTCTCGGTTTCAAACGAGAAGTTGCAGTGTGAAAGCAAAAACCCTCAAGGGCCAAGAAAGAAAGAAACAAAATGCTTCTCATCCCTTCTCATAACAACTGGCCAAATTAGAGATCCTTTGCATGGACCATCAAGGAACTGGTGAGATCTACTTGGAGCATTGTGAGCAATTTTGGGCTCCACATTCAAGAAAGGATGTGCTGACATTGAGAGAGTTCGAAGAAGGTTCACAAAGAGGATTCCGGGAACAAAAGGGTTATCAAATGAGGACCATTTGAAAGCTCTTGGTCTGTACTTGTTGGAATTTAGGAGGATGAGGAGGGATCTCATTGAAACGTTTTGAACGTTCAAAGCCACGGACAAAGGATGTAGAAAGGTTGTTTCCCATGGTGGGAGAGTCCAGAACAAGAGGGCAGGATTGAAGGGTGTCCGCTTAGTACGGAAATGCATCAGCGTTTCTTCAGCCAGAAGGTGGTTCTTGATTACCCAAGGCATCAAAGCTTATGGCAAGAAGGCTGGGTGGTGGGGCTGAATGGGAAAATGGACCAGCTCATGATTAAATGGTGGGGCAGACTCGATGGGCTGAATGGCCTATTTCTACTCCTGTGTGTTATGGTTTTATCAAACATGTTAATCTCACTTTACTCTCCACTCAACCCCATCAACCTGGGTCACTGGAACGACGAGGTAGTAATTCTACTACCGTTCCAATGTGCTACCCTTCTTGACATTCCACTATTATTAAGTCTCATCATCTTTCAAATACTGTACACAAATTCAAATGAGGCTCATTGAATTGCAAAGGGAGGAGATAAATGTACTCTCATCCCAATTATTAAACCATACTTCTCCAAAACCCAATCCTAACCGTCCCTCTCTTTCTTCACCCACCAGTCTCCTATCTTTCCTTCCCTACTCTCCCATCAAAGGCTCAGGGAAAGTTTCAGTGCAATGGAATTCATTAGAACCCCTGGTATCCAGCACCTACGGAGATTGGTAAGTGAATTTTCTGGTTGCTTGAGATTGCGTGTTGAGTGGATTGGCGAACTAAAGGCGAAGCGGCCCGATTTTCTATATTTTTTTACCTATTTATTTTCTGCGATTTTTTTTGCCGGTTGCTTCAATTCCGGATGACAGAAGGTTTACTGTTGGTTTTAAAAGAAAATTCTTGGACTGATTCAGCCAGAAAATAAATAGATACCCTCCAAATGATGGGTTCAACAATTTTCCCAAGAGAAGAGTTTACCTTGGAGGGTAAATGGAGCTCATTATAGACACTCTCACAATGAATTTCATTTCAGAAGAATACAGATCGTCACAGGAGATACGATGGAACATTCAGAATCTTGCAGACTCGACAGGGCTTTGAAAACTGGACTCTTCAGGAATTAATCTGAACTTTACAGCATGAATGGGTATGAATATATCTTTGGCTTGGCTTCGCGGACGAAGATTTATGGAGGGGGTAAAAAAAGTCCACGTCAGCTGCAGGCTCGTTTGTGGCTGACCAGTCCGATGCGGGACAGGCAGACACGATTGCAGCGGTTGCAAGGGAAAATTGGTGGGTTGGGGTTGGGTGTTGGGTTTTTCCTCCTTTGCCTTTTGTCAGTGAGGTGGGCTCTGCGGTCTTCTTCAAAGGAGGCTGCTGCCCGCCAAACTGTGAGGCGCCAAGATGCACGGTTTGAGGCGTTATCAGCCCACTGGCGGTGGTCAATGTGGCAGGCACCAAGAGATTTCTTTAGGCAGTCCTTGTACCTTTTCTTTGGTGCACCTCTGTCACGGTGGCCAGTGGAGAGCTCGCCATATAATACGATCTTGGGAAGGCGATGGTCCTCCATTCTGGAGACGTGACCCATCTCTTATTTCTCTTATTATGATTTTAAATTCCTTTCACAAAAATCAGATACCAGCAACAAGTCTCCCTAAGCAATACTTAATGTATTAAGCCATTGTTATTTCAGATATGGACAAACTAAAAAAACAAGAGATTATAAATTATTGACAATGATGGAAATCTGAAATAAAACAGAAAACGCTGGAAACACTCAGCAGGTTGGGTGGCGTCTATAGAGAGAAACACAGAGTTAATGCTTTAGGTTTGAAACCCTTTCTCAGGACTATGTCAGGTGATAACTTCACAAGGCAGACTCGCTTTTAGGGTCTAAATCAGCCCCGTTGCTCTCTCTCTCTCTGCAGATGCTGTCTGGCCACCTGAATGTTTCCGGCAATTTCAGTTCTTAGGTCCAAAACGCGTGGGGACGCTCCATAAATTGGAGAGATGAAGTTAATATTTCGGAACACTGACCTTTCATCAGAAATTTGTTTAGTCATACAGCACAGTAACAGGCCCTTTTGGCCCACAAGTTCGCGCTGCCCAATTGACCCACAACGTCTCCCCCCCCCCAATACTTTTTGAACAATGGGATGAATGTGGAGCCCCCATGGAAAACCCATGCAGACACGGGCAGAATGTACAAACTCCATACAGACAGCGTGGGATTTTACCCCCGGTGCCGATCGCTGGTGCTGTAACAGTATTGCGCTCACCGCTACACTCACCGTGTCAACCCTGTGTTTCCATTTATTTCCCTGACCAAAAGCTTTCATATTTACTCATTTACAAGGACATCATTGACAATAATGATGTTTACTGACCACATTCTTATTGCCCTTGGACTTTGAAGACTGACAGAATTCAACGACATTAGGCGCTTTCAAACTGCTGTGTAAAATGGGGTTAAACGGGCAATTTTCCCAATTAGCGCCCCACTCACGCGGCAGCTTGAAAGGATCCGACCAGGTCAGCGGACTCCAAAATCAACCGGGTCCCTGCCCTGCCTCGGAGGTAGTCAGGGAGCCCAGTTAAACTTACCTAGGACTTACCCACCGGCAGATTGAAAACAAAAATGGCCGACCCAGTTACTTCTGTGATGCCAGCACGCAGGGAAACCCCGGCTGAGGAGTCTGCCGTGGTGGGGGGGGTGGAGAGAGGGTTTGCTGCTATGGGGGGGGTGCCACAATTGGTGGGGGAATGAGATCACTGACATGGGGGCAGAGGGGTCGGCTGCCGCGGGGGCAGAGGGGGGGTGCGCGATTGACAGTGGGAGGGAAATTGACAGCAGGTGAGGAGGGCGACTGACAGCTGGTGGGTGGGGGGGGGGAGAGGAACGGTGGAGACGAACCACCGATAGTTTGCGTGAATCGTCACTTAACGTGTCATCCCAGGGGCGAGATCCCCCTAAAATCGCCAGGTTGACGATTTAATGGGTAGATCCCCCTGCAGTTTTAAAGGTGCTGGAAGCACCTTCGCCCCAGGAGGGCTACCCAGGTGCTGCAGCCTAAAAGAGCCTATTGGTGAATCTGCAGTCCCATTACGGCCAGATCAAATAAAGATGAAAGATCCTCTCGGTTAACCAGATGAGTTCTCAATACTATCTAATTGCTTCAAAGTGTAAAACACAAACGTCTGCAGATGCTGTGATTGTAGCAATGCTGGAGGAGCTCAACAGGTATTCAAGGTAGCAAATTTAAATGGGTGGCCACTGGAAAGTCCCCGCTATTCCCTGCCCCATTCCCTTGCTGACATGTCTGCTCATGGTTTCCTGCACTGCCAGACTGAACACACCTGCAAACTGGAGGAACAACACCTCATCTTCTGTCTGGGTACCCTCAGACTGGATGGCATCAGCATTGACTTCTCTGGGCAACGGTAGCCACTCCTTCCCCCCCCTCCGTATCTCCTTTCCTGTCCCTCTCTCTTTTCTTTTCCTTCCGTCTCCTTTACTTCCACTCTGTATTCAGAGATCCCAACCCACTCCCTCCCCCCCCCCCCACCCCACCCCACTATCAATTCTCACCTTTCCTTTCTCCTGACCTCTTCTCTGACTAATTGTTACCTTTGGTCTGTACTCCCCCCTCACTATTTCTTTTATTCAGACTCCACCTGCTTTATCTATAACTTGCAGAAGGGCTCAGGCCCGAAACCTCGGTCTCATATCTTTATCTCCTGTGGGCACTGTGCGACCTGCTGAGTTCTTCCAGTCTTGCTGTGTTTTTAAATGTTTCAAGGTAACCGCTTCTGTTGCCTTTAAATTTCTCAGCTTTCCATGTAAAATCATGTCTCTGGATTAACGATCCAGAACTCAGATTGCTCGTTCTTTCGTGTAACCATCACATTACTAGTCCCTGCAATTGGAGCGAAAGATCAAAGCATTTCTCTTCATTGGCTCTCACGTGAAAAGTCAAAGCATCACGTCCTGAGGAAGTGCAGTGCAATGAAATCCTGACCCACCTCAATCACAACGCTTTCCTGTTCTCTCTCTATCTCTCTCTCAAACTGATCTGATCAAGTACGAAAACTGGCCAACACTTCCTTCTAACACCGATACCATGAGGCCTACAGATTTATTTGCATCATTTACAACATGCTGAAAAATAATAAAATGGAAATTTCCAAAATCGAGAGCTCACTGTCCTTTCAACTACATTTGCAAGCATTAGTGTTTAGAGGACATCTGTCTATAATTAAGTCACCATGTAAAAGATTTGTTTTGAGTTCCTGACGGTTGAACAAATTTATATTTCCTCTATTCGGAAGAATATAACGCTTCCTCTTCATGATAATGTTGCACTATGAACAGTATTCAAAATTACAGAAAGGAAGTTGGATGCAACTTCAACATCAATCAGGTGACACTCCATAGATAGCTTCTCTCAGGCAAAGCCAAGTCATAATTACCTACGACCATGATGTTGAATTCAAATCCAGTTTTCATGGCTTTGCGTCTCATCTGATCCAGGACTGCTTCGATGCCCACATAGCCGAAGAGATCTCTCCCCGTCACATCCTTCTTAAATCCTTCTGAACATATAAGTCCGGTCTCCTGGGTTCTTTCCGCCATATTCACATTCAGCTCCTTCAGACCCAATCCTGTCCAAAAAGAACAAAGAGGATGAGACAGTTAAAGCCTGCAGCAACTTGTTGACAGCCACGCCACCACTGAGGTCTGAAGTGGAGACATCACGAGACACTGAACGCACGCATGGAGAAACTGAACACTGGCTGCAAGAGCTTTCACTTCAATTAAAATAAAATTAAAATGTCCAATGATAACCTGGTGATTCTTGCATGGGAATGACCTCTTCAACGTGAAAACACTTGTGAAGAAGAAAAAAAACACACACAAAATGGTAGGCGTTGGAATTTTGAGGGAACAACGAGCTACTGGAGGAGCTCAGCGCCCATTGGAAAGGTAACATTTCAGACCAGGATCCGTGATCGAGACAACACTTGTCGAACTTGGATGTATCAGCAACGTTAAATGTGTTCACTTATACCGGTGCAGAGCTTTGCCCGAGAGACACGTTAACCTTCAGCAAAACTTCTTTCCCCAAAGCCACCCATGTGTTAAAGTGAGGAGATTGATAATGACTACCAAAATGCAACTGGTTGGGAATGTGCTGCAAGTTCCATTCACTGCATTCAACCTATTCAGGACGATTTACTCACAGTGCCACTGTTCAAAGTTCACATTTATTGTCAGAGTACATGTATGACATCACTTACAATACTGAGATTCTTTTCCTGCGGACCAGGCAGAATTTCTACTTATCAGTAACTGTAAACCGTAGTCCATAATAAACGTAAACAAGAGAAACGATAGATTAAACTGTTGAAAATGTTGATTTCCTGTCAAACTTCCCAGCATTTGGAGTTGCATGTTTCCTCCAATTAGATAAACATGCTGATTTATTGAAAAGGCTGCAGTATGAAGCTCAGATGACAATTAAAAACCTATTGAGTTTTACACATGCAGCCGTTTGTCAATCAACAATAAGTGGTAGTCACATTTATTTATCATCACTAGGGAGGAGTAGCACCTCTGGTGGGAGGGGGAGGACTTGTCGTGCCCTTTAAGGACAGCTCGTCCCACCTCTGGTCCCCACCTGACGCTCAACTCTCACCTGTGGCTCCAAGTAGCTGTAGGAGCGGCCACACCCCGGTAAACCGTCTCGGCAGACGGGCTAAACCAGGTGAGGGTAGCCGATGGGTCTTCGACCCAGCGTGTGAAGTCTGGTCCTGGTGGACTGAGCGGAAGAGACTGATTAATGGTCCATTGATCAAGAAGTCAGGCATTGTGGAGCGCTAAGAGCATGACAAGACACTTAGAGGTCCTGGTCATACACCACAGCAAGAGAGTTCTCCAGCCGTCATAGCTGTCCGTGCCACTGATCAAGGTCTCTTCTGCCGAGAGAGTGGAGTCGGCTCTTTACAGCGGCTGTTCCACTTCAAACTCCATCACGCACAGGTTTTCTGTTGTGCGATTCATCCCAGTTATCACAGATGAACTGCACAACAACGCGTCTTCTTCGAACCGTAGGACGACAATATTCGACATAAACATACAAATTAAGGGCAGGAGGCTGTCACTCAGACTCTTGACACCATTCTGTTATTCAGTAAGCTCATGGCTGATCTGATGGCAACCTCACATCTGCATTCCTACCTACCCCAATTACCTTTCACCCTTCCATCCATCCATCCATCCACCCTTCCTTCCACCCTTCCTCCCACCCACCCACCCATCCATCCATCCATCTATCTATCTCTGTCTTGAAAATATTTAAGGAGAAACATTCACAACTTTCAGAAAGAGATGAAAAAAAATCACCCTTATTTTTGAACAGTGAATTCTATCTTGGGTTATCACTACAGGAAACATCCTGTAGGGGATATGGGGAGAAGGCAGGTAGGTGGAGTGAGGTCATAAATTAGATCAGCCATGATCGTATTGAATGGTGGAGCAGGCTCGATGGGCCATTTTTGGCCTACTCCTGTTCCTACTTCTTGTGCTCCTATGTTCCTATCCACTCCCACCCTGTCAAGATCATGAATGTTTCAATTGTCAGCTTTTGTTCTTTTAAACTCAAGTGGATGGGATAGGGGAGACAGTGAAGAGTAATTCTGCTGCTTTTGCCCTATGACATTGCCTGGACACCCGACGAAAGCAGTCACACATCCTGAGTAACTGGCATTGAGGCAAATAGTTGATTCTCAGAAAAGTTTACATCAGCACAGATACGTTTAAAAAAAAACCCTTCATCGGGCGCCTATGGGGATTGGTAGATGCCAGATAAGTTTATTTTCCGGTTGCTTGAGATAGCGTGTTGCGTGATTGGCAAACTAATGGCAAGGTGCACCCATTTTAAATTTCCGTATCTTTTACCAATTTATTTTCCGCACTTTTTTTTTGCCGGTTGCTTGAGGCTATTTGTTGTGTGAATTCCGAATGACAGAGGTTTTACTATCCAGGAAATGGCAGAAATCCTTGAGACTACTTTGAAGTGCACGTCCATAAAATCCCATTCACACTTCAGGCAAGCTTGTGCCGACATATTTAAAGTCTCGATTAGGTGCATCATTTTAGAGTCTGCACAAACAAGGTCTGGAATGGCTGTCATTTTCCCGCTTCCAAATGTGAATCCATTCATCGCTCTAATCCACAGGGCCCCAGTGGAGAATGTGTAACACAATCCCCTCTGCAGCTGTTTCTAATGGTAAAGCTTGGATTAATATAAACAAAACAAGAAAGAGAAAAGTCTTGCAATAATTCAGCTTCTTTCACAACCTTGGGTTGTCCCAAAGTACTTTACAACCTATGGAGTACTTTTGAAGTCTGATCACTCGAAAGCATGGTCAATTTACACATAGCAAAGGAATAATAACCATGTAACGTGCTTTATGACATTTGAGGCATAAATATTAGCTGTGGCTTGTGCACTCTTCTTTAACGTTGTTATGGATTCTTTCTCATTCACGTGGGTGGGCAGGTGGGGGCTTTTGAGAAAGTAACACCAAATGATGGAAACTCTGAGGGTACGCACCGCACTGGGGCACCAGTCGAGACTTTCTACCAAATTCTCTCTGGAGGTTAGAGAATATACATCAATTATCAGTTTGTTCAACGTATTTGAAGATACCTTCCTCATTCCCACCAAAAAAAAAGTTGTGCAAAGATCACTGAGTACAAGAAGAATTCTGATGTCACGAGCAGAAACCGGTCAGGACGTCTTTCTACAAACCCTCCAACTCCAACAGTTACCTCGACTACACATCTTCACACCCCGTCCACTGTAAGGAAGCTATTCCTTTCCTTGAGTTCCTCTGCCTCCATCACATCAGGATCATCCAAGATGTCCTCCTTCTTTAAAATAACGTTAACTTCCCCTCAACTGCCCTTACCAGCATCTCCTCTACTTCCTGTGATTCTGCCTACCTCTTTGCGTGTGCCTCTCCCCCCACACGCAACAAGGACAGGATTCCTTTTGGAATCACCTACAGTCTCCGCCTCGAACATATTATCTTCTGTAATTTCAGATTTATTGTCAGAATACATACATGACATCACATACAAATGAGATTCCTTCTACCTGCAGGCACGGCAGAATTACCACTAATCGGTGGAGCAAAAAATAAATTATGTACCACGTGAACATAGAAACAAATAAAGACCTGTTAACAGATAATGAATGTAAACAAACTGGCTGGGCAATACAGAGAGAACAAAAAGAAAATTAATAAAGTGCAAAAGTAAGAGTCCTTAAACAAGTCTCTGGTTGAATTTGTCGTTGAGGAGTCTGACGGTGGAGAGGCAGCAGCTGTTCCTGAACCTGGTGGTGTGAGTCGTGGCACCTATACCTTTTTCCTGATGGTGGCAGTGAAAACAGGTTGATGGTGTGGATCCTTGATGATTGCTGTGGCTCTCCGACAGCAGCTTTCCCTGAAGAGGTTCTCGATGGTTGGGAGGATTTTGCCCTGTGATGTCCTGGGCTGTGTCCACTACCTTTGTCAGAGAATTTCACTCAGGGATATTGATGTCCTCGTACCAGGCTGTGAGGCAGCCGGTCAGCACACTTTCCACCACACATCTGCCAAAATTTGCCAGGGTTTCCGGTGCCACACCAAACCTCCGCAAACTTCTGAGGAAGTAGAGGCGCCGCTGTACTTTTTGACAATGCCCACATTGGTCCAGGAAAGATTCTTCGAGACAGTGACTCCCAAGAACTTAAATTTGCTCACCCACTTCACCTCCGATCCCCCAATGATCACTGAATCATACACCTTCCTGAAGTCAACAATCAGCTCCTTAGTTTGGGTGACCCCGAGTGCGAGGTTGTTGGTGGTGCACTCTCTAGCCTTTCTTCAAGATGACATTAAAACCTCTGCACCCACCACATGTTGGCTCAATCAACATCTCGTCCAAAAGATGGCGTGCAGCACTTGCTAGGTTCAGCACTGGGAAAGGAACCGCAGATACAATCAATCACATTGAAATTGTGGTCGGCCCCACTGCAGACTGACAGATCTGAGTCAATGTTCAGCCCATTGACAACTCCCGAGCAAGTGAGGCAACCCAGGCCTGTACGCAGCAAGGTTTGGTCAACATGCAGCCATTGGCTGACAAGTCAATGCACAGCACTGAAAAAGGCCATTCATCCCATTGATTCCATACCAGCTCCGTGCAAATGCAATCCAGTTCTTCACACTGCTTCATCATTTCTCAATAGCCATGCAAGTTCTTTCCTTTAATACAGACCCCAGCCTTGTTCTGAATACTCCAAATGGACCTGCCTCCTATATTCCTGAAAATGCAATTCGCAACCCTAACCGTTCACTTGTAGAATATTTTCCAAAACCCCTTTCATTCTTGCTCCATTGATTGTGACCCCCACCCCTCCCCAGCGAAGGGAACACCTTCTCTCGAGCTATTTTGTTCCCATCCATAGTGATCGAAATGATAAATTACACCTCCATGAGAGCTCCCTGCAATTCCTGTGTTCCGATGAGAACCGTCCGTCAATTCAAATAACTTCCAGTAAATAATGTGGGTGTGTCCACTGCACCCTCTCCAAAGCCTTGACATCTTTAAATATGAATTAGGAGCAAGAACAGTACCATCGAGCCTGTTCCACCAATCAATAATATTACAACATCCAGGGGGGCCTTTGGCTCATGATGCAACGACCTATAAAAATCTACTCCACATTAATCAGCCCTTTCCTCTCTCACAACTCATACCCCTCCATTTTTTTCTTACACTCATGTATCCCTATTGTAACAGCCTCTACCACCACCTTTGGAAATACACCCACCACTCTGTGTAATAATAAGACTTACCTCTGATGTCTCCCTAAACTTCCCTCCACGAACCAAAATGGATGTCCTCTGGCATTGGCCATTGCCACCCTGACAAAAGGGTGCTGGCTATCTGCCCTATCCATTCCTTTTACACTTCAAACTACTTTAATTTCTAAAGCACAACTGCTCTCTATGTTGCCACAATGTTCCAGCATAGAGGTCTTGCAAAAGGAAAAGATCCTATGGGAAATGCTGCTTTAATGCAAAGCCAGTTCTTTTGAAAAGTAGCCATATAAAGATACATTTTTGAAGCATTTCCTCGAGCCAACTCCACTATTTATTAAGATTGTGACCTGCTCTTACATGACCGATAATCTAATTGTAACCGCATACACGTGTATCCATGGCAACCGTTTACTCTTCTTCGCGTCGGACATTTATGCATCATTGCCTTGGAAATATTCAAGTCTTTGAACAGAGAACAGTACAGCGCTGCAACAGGCCCTTTTGGCCCTGCGTCGACCGTGACGCCAATTTAAACCGCGCACCCGAGAACAATGTCTGATCTGCTGAATTCCTCCAGTAGCTCATCGTTTGAAACACACATTCATCCACGCATGGTCCATGTCCCTCCATTCCCTGCCCTCTTCACGTGCCCGTCTTAATTCTTGGCCTCCACTGTTCCCTTAAGGATTGAGATCCAAAAGCCCAACAGCAAGAACAACAAGGTTGACACCGTGGCTGAAATAACACAAGTAAGAATCAAGAACACAAGTTGGATCATCTCAATCTTAAAAGGATGACTTTTTGGGTTTGTTTAAAACAGTGGCCCCCTAGTTCTGGATTCTCCTGCTTCCTGAAAAATTTGGCATTCATAACTTGGCCCAAGGCTCCAGTGAAAGTCGCACGAGCGTTTGAAACAGGTTCATCAAGATTGATTGGCTGGCATCGTCTACAAATAAAACCTAGGATCCTGCATGTTATTTTTCTAAAACCTCTTCCCTGTACTTCCAACGAAACACACACATATATTCCCAGGTACTTTCATTCCTTTAGCTCTGAGAATCATGTCCACTATTCTTCCCTTTTCAGTTTTTTTCCCGACCAAAATGTAATGGTTCAGTTTTCTCATAATTCAGTTTCACCTGTTAATCAACCATCAGATTTTCTGTAACATATTGAAGTTCCTTTTAACCATCCTCTACACTTGCACCTCCTGTAACCCTAAAAAAAAGCATATCCCACTCCAGATTGTTAATACACATCAAGAATGTCGTGGTCTTTTGTACAGAGGCCCCCATGGCACCCTTCTCTCCAATCGGAGAAACAATTCGCTGTTCCTGGTTCCCACCAATCTTCTACCCATTCCTTCCTGGGTCCAAGCACGATGAGCAGCTAATGAAGCACCACTCCATGATTTTCCCAATCAAACCACACTGGCCCAATGACTGCTAGGTCGATTCCCTGGTTATTGTTTGCTGAAGTATCCCCACTTTTAACAGGCTCTGAAATTACAAAGTAGAGTTTAAAAATCCCTGGTATCCGGCACCATTGGGGATTAGTAGATGCCGGATAAATGAATTTGACGGTTGCTTGAGATTGCATGTTGCGTGGATTGGTGAACTAACGTCAGACGTGGTGCGCCAATTTTAATCTTACATTTTTTCTTACCTCTTTGTTTTCCACAATTTTTTTTTGCCAGTTGTTTGAATTTCAGATAACAGGGGTTTTACTTTACTTACACCTTTCTCTGAACAAGAGTATGACATCTGCAGCTCTCCAGTCCTCTGATGTCATCCCTGAACTGAACTATGTTTAGGAAGATTGTCCAGATCCTATCCAAACTTCTCCTTCACTTCCTTTAGCACCTTGGGATAAAATGGGAAATTTCATGATTGTCTGACACCACATACTGAACTCATTTGACCTCCTGGAACTGTAAGGGATTGGGAAATTCCCTTTATCCAGAACTCAAGCAATCGGCAGCCTCAAGGAACCAACAAAAAAAAACCTGTGCAAAATAAATAGGTAAAAAATACGAAAGTTTAAAATTGGTGCCCCCAGGTGGTAAGTTCGCCAATCACGCAATCTCAAGCAACTGGAAAATTCACTAGTCCGGCATCTCCCAATCCTCACAGGTGCTGGATACTTCTGGGGGCGGCGGGGGTGGGTTTATTGTATTTGGCAAGCTCAGCAAGGGATGCATTTGGCCTCTTCTCCCTTTAGTCTCAGTTTTCAACAATTCCACGGTGAACTTGGCTCCCTTTTACAATGATGTGATGCATCTTGTCACTGGAGGTCAGTGGCAAAAGGCAGCAAAGTAGCAGAACCCCCCCATTCAAAGACAACACCTGAAGTTAAAGCTACTCACTCCAGCTGACCACAGAGAAACTGAGAAGAACTTCACGAGGTGCCATCAGCACCCAGGAATCAGAACTCTCTTCTCAGCACGTCCATCTCGTGCTACTGCTGAACGCGCCAGCTTTCGCTTCCACAGCTCGTTTCTTTTTTCGCTTTGAGTTTATTAACATTAATTTTTTTTTAAAAACCAAAAAAAAAATAGACTTCACTCACAGCAAATTATTTACAACAGGAAAACCATTCAAAGTTCATTCCCACCCTTCATTTCAATATCCATACATTTCCATCACAAGGGATTGAATTTAGGAGCAGGGAGGTCGTGCTGCAACTGTACAAAGTACTGGTGAGGCCGCATCTCGAGTACTGCGTGCAGTTCTGGTCTCCTTACTTAAGGATGCGCTGGCTTTGGAGGTTCAACAGGTTGTTTCCAGAGATGAAGGTTTTGGCCTACGAGGAGAGATTGAGGCTTCTGGGACTGTACTCGCTGGAATTTAAAAGAAAGCGAGAGGATCTTATTGAAAGGTATAAAATTATGAAAGGCATAGATAAGAAAGAGGTAGGCAAGTTGTTTCTATTGATGGGGGAAAAAATGAAGGCCATAGGATTCGGGGTAGGCGATGTAGGACTGAGATAAGGAATTGCTTTTACCAGTGAATCTATGGAATTTGCTGCTCATTGAAGCAGTAGAGGCTATCTCAGTAAATATATTTAAGACAAGGTTGGATAGATTTTTATATGTGGTATTAGGGGAAATTAAAGGATGTGGGGAAAAGGCAGGTAGGTGGAGATGAGGTCATCATCAGATCAACCATTGAGCAGGCTCGACAGGCCTAATCCTGCTCCTTTTTCTTCTGCTCTGATCACTTCCACAGCTTATTGCATCAACCAAGTCAAGTCCGGCCTTCGACGAGACCCGCTCCTGACTGCGTCCACTCATTGTTGTTCTTGAAGTTGGCTGAAGAAGGAGTACTTTATTGGACTCATTCAAACACAAAGAGACACACCAATTGTATTTAATCATCCATTCAAAGCCTGACCCAGGGGCAGTAAACACCGCACTCACATTACATTGGCCATGTTGGAATTCCATTTGACCTCAAGTAAATATTGTATTGTTATCGTTGCCTTGAATCTCTGCTGACCTTCAACTTTCTCTTCTCGGGTTGAATGGAGTTGCTCCCATTTTGTGCACTAGGAAGGGTGCGAGCCCTGTGGCTGGAGGGGGTGGGGGAGGGGGGCACTAAACCCTTTCTTCGAAGTTCTTGCAGGTTCAAGACCCACTCCAGGAACGGAGGCTGAAGTGTTGAGATGTTACATTTCCGCCCAACGACAATGTTTTAAGAAAAGAATTCCTGTTCAACATTTGTTCCTGAAATCAACATCACTGTGAACATATTACCTCCTCATTATCCGACGGCTAGGTGCAAATTAACTGCTGCGTTATGAGAATTCAAACTATGTTGTTAGGTAGGTCTAGCTCTGCTACGAAGGTAATACCATATATACTGATGTAGAAGTCGAATTTTCTCGACTACTTTTAAATGTTAAATTTATGATGTCGACTATTACATGGATACTACTTTTGAGGGGCTGAAATTCACACACTATAATCCAAAATACCACATCAGTAGCAGAAGTCCAAATGATCCCTCAACAAACAAAGAACAATTCGCGCATCAAGACACGTGTCCTATCGCGGGGGAAGTCGGGGGACCGCGGTAAGTATCTGCGTGGTCGGAGGCATTGTGAGCTCCGATCGGCGGGTGGCCGGGCCAAGAGAGTCAGGCCGACTTTTAATCAAGATGCATGGAAAACTCCAGATTTTTTTGGCCAAAAATAAGGGGTCTACTTTTACACTAGTTATCTGTCCATCTTGGCTAACTTTCGGAGGGAACGTAAGCAACCAGCCTGCCATCAACCCTGCATGTAGAACAGGAGGTCCTGTGGCAGCACCTTAACAAACGAGCCATAATCATGTTCCTACATAATGTCTAATCCTCTAAAGCTCATTGTTACCTGCAAAATATTTTGGTGCATGGTAAATGCTGCAGATATCCTAATTGTTCCTCACAAGGCAAGGTCAGGTTTCAGCCTCAGCTCATTGTAAGCCATCATCTTAAATCCCAACGTCTTATGAATGGGTCGGCTGTTGACTCAAAAGTCAGGGTTGCTAAGCAACTCCACACACACACACACACACACACACACACAAAAAAAAGCTGCTTTAGAAGCTGTGCCTTCTGCTTTATGTATTTTTTAAAAAATATTCACAAGTGTTGGATCATGGAGACAAGGCAAAACAACGGTAAAACCACAGTCCCCACATCAAGTCAAAACACAGAGATGTTGGAGGAATTTGCAGCATCCTTCAGAGGTCAAGATACATGCCTTCAAGGTAGGAGTTTTTAAAAAAAAACAGACAGGTGCCTGAATTAAAAGGCTCGGGAGAAGGAAAGAAAGAGCGGGAGAGGAGCACAAACCAACAAATACCCTTAAGAAGGGCACCGTCATGAAATGTGCGTCTATATCTCTACCTCCGGCATTGCTATGTGTTTACTACAATCGTGGCACCTGCAGACTTTCGCGTTTCACTTCCTCCTGACAAGAATAATTTACAATGCACCTTCATTTCTGGATTGTGCAGTCTTCCAATCACAGCACAGAAAGCCAGTCTTCCTGCTCTTACTTCTGGCTATCTCTGTTGCATAGTAATGGGCATTCCAACAAGAAGCCTGCAATGCCACTGGCACAATAGAAGTGACTGCGTTCACCTGCCACATTCTGCACGCAGTGGACAATACTCCAGGGATTAGATACGAGGCTGCTCAGAAAAGGGAACAGATACCGTAACCTCAATTTTCCATCACTGACCCTGCCCGTAATAATGGCACCAGAGACTAGCAAAACAGACGCTATCATGGACTCAGTTGATAGAGGGGAGCCAAACATTTGCTTTGAGAATCTGCCTTCAACTGTGACTCAGTGGGGAGCACCCTCAGCTCTGCGACAGAACAGTCATTCTGAACTACCCCACCAGCATGAGCAGAAAAAATTGAGTCCGGTCCTGTTGGATGTTCTGGCTTGTTGATGGGATGTTAAACCAGGCTCTTGGGCGAGTGTAGAAGGCGCCGTGTTACCATTTTGAAGGAAGTCATAGAACTGTCCAAAATGTTTCCATCCCACATCTGTTTTTTTGTGGAAATTTGCAAAACACAAGCTTGCACTACCGCATTCCTTTGTTGACAGGCTGTGAAAGATACCATAGGCAATGGTTAGTAGATGCTGAGAAGGGTTAGAGAGCTTGAGGAAATAAAAGTTTCAAGACCTAGTTCAATTAAACTCAGCAGCTGAGGTTTGGTGGTGCCATTCACTCAAAGGGGACAACGGATGTGAGGAATGGCTTGGGACGATGGCCTAGCACGTTAGTATGTTAAAAATACAACAATGAAGTTGATGCACAGTAAATAACACGAGAGGCTGAGACTGAGTCACTGATCTACAGGCTTTTATTCCCAATGGACAAGGACCTCATCGTGCGTCGGTACCCGGGCTTTCTGGGGAAGGGTCAGGATGATGGAGGCTTTATACAAGGTCAAAAAAGGGAGGGGCCGCAGGTACAGTCACAGGATTGGGCGGAGCCAGGAAATCAGGAATACCATACAGTTCAGCAGTTCAGATGTACAACTGCCCCTATCTGCTCCAGACTTCAATAGCCTCCGAAGTGATCTGATATACCACTGGGCTGTTGTAACAATAACTCCTAATGAAAATATTCACTTTGCTACATTAATTGTAAAAGTAAACTCCAATGAAAGGTTTAGTGAGAAAGAACAATGTCAAAGTCCTTTTCAAATGGCAATGATTAAAATGTAAACCATGCCTGAACTGTAACCATCTATCCCGGTAGTTCTCCACCTTTTTCTTTCCACTCACATACCACTTTAAGTAATCCCTCTGTGATTAGTAAGGGATTGCTTAAGGTGGTATATGAGTGGGAAAGGAAGGTTGAGAATCATTGCTCTAGACCCAATTGTCCTTGAAATATTTGACTTGAGGAAAATTGTCATTGGCCCATTTCCTTTGGAGTTCTGAAACCGTGCACATAACGAGTCAATTAGGGACAATTAAAACAGTGGTTTTCAAATTTTTTCTTCCCACTCACATACCACCTTAAGCAATCCCTTACTAATCACAGAGCACCTATGGCATAGGGATTACTTAAAGTGGTATGTGAGTGGAAAGAAAAAGGTGGAGAACCACTGATCTATCCAGAGAAAATCTGCTGGGGTCGAGTGCGATACACAAACGAGCTGGAGAAACTCAGCAGGTCATGTAGCATCCATAGGAAAAGGTACCAGGGTCCTACTTCAGCAATCTTCATTAGGCCAGAAGCATTAGTTTACTTCCTGTGGATGTTGCGTGACCTGCTGAGCTTTTTTAGACATACAGCACAGTCACAAGCTACTTTGGCCCGTAAGCCGGTGTCGCCCAATTACACCCAATTGATCTTCAGCCCAGGGATGTGAAAAAGAGTGGGAGAAAACCGGAGCCACCAGAGAAAACCCACGAAGACCCAGGGAGAATGCCCAAAGACCCTACAGATAGCGTCAGATTCGATCACCGGGCAGCTGGTGCTAATCACTACACTAACTGTGCTGCCTCTCCAGCACTTTTGTGTATTGCGACCATCTAATCATGTGCGAGCTGTGCCTTCGTGGGCAGCACTTTCACCTCTCACTCTACGTTCAACGTGCCAGTACCCTTTCGAGAAGCGTTTATTCAAAGGAGCCAAACCAGGAGCTTTACGGTGGATGTCCAAAACCTTGGTCAGAGCCACAGGTTTTCAGGAGTAGCTGAAAAGGGAAGAGACAGATGATGAGGAGTTTAGAAAGAGAATCTAGAACTTGTCCTGGCAATCGAACCTACCACTGCCAGTGGTGGAGTGGTTAACATGAGCAATGATCTAAGTGTCAGGATCAACGGGCAAACAGCTGGAAAGTTTCGATGGCTGATCGGGAAGGAGAGGCTGTGGAAGACTATGAAAACAAGCGCAAGAACGATAAGGTCCAGCCATTGTTCAACTGAGATGATGGAGGAACTCAGCCGGTCTCGCAGTGTCCATTGGGAGGTAAAGATATCTTTATCTCCTATGGACGCTGCGAGACCGGCTGAGTTCTTCCAGCATTTCTGTGGGTTTTAACACAGTCAGAGCGTCTGCAGACTTTCACGTTTCAGGGGAACCAATGTAGATCAGCAAGCAGAGGTTTATTGGCTGAGTGAGAGCCAGTGCGAGATGGAATGCAGCGGAGTAGGGAGCAGGTTGAGGAAGATCCAAGAGGATCTGGGAACAGGCAAGACTGCAGTAGGCACAGGGTTTCATCAGCTGGTGAGGTAAGGGTGGGGCAGATTTGGGCTACCATACAAACGCAGAGCTTGGTAGACTAATAAATGCAGTTTGAAGTTCAACACAAGGAACCAGGCACAAAAGGATTACGAATACTGAAACAGTATATCCACGACAAAAGTGGCAATTCATCTATTTTTTTCACAAAAACACGGCCAAAGGCTTCACGACCGAGAGAAAATACAAAGAAATCACCGAGAATCAAAAGCAAGCACCTTCTGTAAGCTTTTGTTCCCGGAACAGCCTCAAACACCTCTCCAAAACCATCTGTTCCCGAACTGGAGCTCTCTGGGGTCAGCACCGCTTGCAGCACAAATGCTCTTTCACACAGTCTGCCAGCACACTGGCACAGATCTTGTACAGATGCAACATCTTTCCCACAATTTGGAAAGAGGATTGAAACGTACACAAGCAGAGGCGAGGCACACAATGCGATTCAGTCACGGCCGAGGCCCTGTTTCTTTCAGTGCCAACTGCTCAACAGTATTAACCCATCGCACTGGTTCAAATTACAACACACCGTGTACATTAGCTCAACACTAATACTCAAACAATACGCCAAATGCTTTGTGTGAGCTTGATTATTAAATTACACAGAAATGAAGCAGCTTTTCAACCATGCTTGGTCTTTTTTTTTTGCACAAGGTGAAATACTACACTACCACAAAACCACAATGAAAAGAAAGGACTTGGGTCAGTCTGGGGTGGGGGGGGGGGGGGGCGGTCAGGATCAGAGAGGTCTTCACTGGACTTACCTTCCTCATTCAAGAGATTTGCTTCTCCCTTCCCCCTCCCCTCCCCTCTCAATCGACCGAGCGCTTGTTAATCAGATTTTTTGGTGAGGCTGAGCTGTGGTCATGTCTGCAGCCGATGGAAGTCACAAACAATTATTCCAGCACAGGGTAAGGATGAGCGTGAGAATTGTTTCCTGCCTTGCACTTTGCAGAGCCTCCCCGGATTACTGCCTGCAACACACTCAGACACACAAGCGCACATATACGCATGACTAGAATAGTAATAAAGGCCACCACAGGCTGTGATTGCCCACTGAGATCTCTCCATTCCTTTTTTTTCCCCCCACACACGTCCTTCTTGCCTTCATTGTTTGAATGCGCTCATTTGAAACAGCCTAGCCTGCGAGTCCCATTCAACCCTTGACTCAGGCATCTGGCAGATGAGGAGGCAGAGAACCTTTAAGTTCACATAGCTTTTAGTTCCTTCTCCCCAGAGCAGAATCTTGCAAAGGCAGCTGGCCACAGTTTGGCTGGAAGATTTTTCATCCGCAGTTCTGCTGATGTAAAAAGCACTGGACGAAGTCACGTTGCAAAGCAGTCATTTGATCAGATTTTCAGGTTCTTTTTAAAAACGCAGCGTCAATCAATGCCAGTCAATTCAGGCAGATTGCCTTTCCAGTTTATTATCCCAGCACACGTTTTAATTTCTTCTGCTTCCTTTTATTGATCCATTTACCCCCCACCCCCCTCGCTGAAAGAATAACAAGAGATAGTGTTTCATTGCAAGATGGGCAATCTGTGAGCTTAAGTCACTGGTACTTTGAGGAACAATAAAGGTGCATAGTTATAGGTTTATACTGCCAGTGAAATCTCATGTACGCCCACAACATTGGCCTGTGATTGAACTACAATCAGTCTCTGTCGAGGGCAGCACGATGGTATAGATGGCAGGCCCACTGTCTCACAGCGCCAGCAACCCAGGATCAATCCTGCCCTCGGGTGCTGTCAGTGCAGAGTTTGCAAGTTCTCCCTGAGACTGCTGGTGTTTCCTCCGAAAGCTCCTCCGTCCCAGAGATATGGTTCCATAGGTTACATTGGCCGTGCTAAGTTACCCATGGTGAAAAGACAGTGCTGGAAAAACTCAGCAGGTCAAACAGTGTACTTTTTACAGCAAAGATAAAAGATACACAACCACATTTCAAGCTTGAACCCTTCATCGAGGTATGAGCAAGATGTAGACATATGCCCGAATAAAATGGTAGGCAGGCACAGTTCCAGGAGGTAATAGGTGACTAATGGGGAGGGCACACCAGCAAATAAGGGGAGTGGGGATGGCTCTCTGAATGGCAAGGGGAGGAGAGCTGAAGGAGACAAGAAAGAGGGATGGGGAAGAGAGGGAGAATGAGGATTAGGCTAGCAGAAACTGGAGAAATCAACGTTAATGCCATCTGGTTGAAGAGTGCCCAGATGGAACGTTAAATGTTGCTCTTCCAATTTTTGAGTCGTCTTGGTTTGACAGTCCACAAGGCCACGGACAGACACGTCAGCGCGGGGTGGGGTGGGGGAGGGCACAGAATTGAAATGGTTGGCCAATGGGAGGTCCCTGTCACTGATGCGGACAGAGCAAAGGTGCTCAGTGAAGCGATCTCCCAGCCTGCATCCAGTCTCTCCGTGTGCAGGCGAATCATAGAATTTGGGCGCAGTTGAGAGGAATGTGAAGAGAATAAAATGGGATTAGTGTAGGATTAGTGATGGTCAGAGTGAACTCGATGGGCCGAAGGGCCTATGCTCTGTAAATATCCTGAAAGTAAGAGGACTGAATTCTTCTTTCAGATGGGATAAAGATGGCACTGAGAAGACCTATTCTCTGAAGATTCAGCAAGGCCTTGAATCTGCACAGGATTCATTCCGCAGAAGTAATATTTACTACGAGCTGGACAATGAACATCATTGGGACTAACACCAGAATCTGCGTCAAGCATGATACAGATCTGTGAATAGAAGAAGCAGTGAAGATATTCAATGCATTAAAACCCTAACGTTCCACCCGACCTTGTTAGTTTTATCCTTCTCTCCCCTTCTGAGATAATTTCACTGGAGTAATCAGTCCAATCAAATTTACAGGAGTCGACCTCATGAGTTTTAAAGTATTAAAGTTTAAAAACGGATTCAATGTTGATTTGTTAAACGTGTGGCTTTGGCCTCGAACCTGGTCATGGATCACACATTATCTAAGAATCAGGGCCAGAGATAGGCCATGCACAGAAAAGCTGCAGAAACTGGGTCAGCTGAGTTTCTCCACCACTTTCGTGCTTTGCCTGGACCCCAGCATCTGCAGATTTTGCTCTTTAATTCCACTCAGCCCTTTCTGCCTTCTCCACCATTTCATAAGATCACGGCTGATCTGACTGTAACCACCAATTGACATTCTGGTCTCCACAGGGTAAGCTTACACCATATCTTGCTTATCAGGAAAAAAATAGTGGCTGTCGTAACTGCAGCTGGGACAGGCCCGGAGTGGCTGTCGTAACTGCAGCTGGGACAGGCCCGGGAGAGCGGAGAAGAGTTCGACTGCCCGGTCCTAATGCCTGCAGCTCCGCAAGGATTTAAACGGCCTGTTAAAGGAGCCAGCGGTGTTTTACTTTAAAATCCTGCAGCTGCAAGGTCTGTGCCAAAGACGGTGGCCCCTGTGCTCGCCAGTGGTCATGAAGGATTGCAGACTCCAGAGAACGTGCTCTCCGTGATAACTTTTTGATGAGGCGTCTGTTGAATGTTTTCTGGAAAACATCCACTGGTTGTCGTTTGTCCATAGTGCATGACTTCAAAAATATCAATAATTGGGCAAATATAATTCGTCTTTTATCCAACCATGTTGACGTTGATTAATTACACCGAATTTTCCCAGGTTTCTTGCAATAACATCTTTAATAATAACTTCTAATGTTTTCCCAATGATATTAAGTTAACTGGTCGATAATTTCCTGCTATTTGTCATCTTTGAAGGAGGAAGTCACACTTCATACTTTCCAATCTAATTAGCCCCAAAATTAATAAAATTTGAACCAATGCATTGACTATCTCACCAGCCATTTCCTTTAAGAAGTTCATGAAGATTCAGCCAATATTACTTCCTTGATGAGCATAATATTCCTGAGCTTTTCCCGGTCCATCAATCGCTGATTTACAGCATTACTACAATGTAATTTGTTCACTATGGTCGACTATTGCAAATCATTTATTTTTTTAAAATTCTCTGTTAATATTAAGTCCTCAATTTTTATACAGTTGTGATAGACACATCAATTAACTGGAGGAAAAATTAGATGGACTGATTAGCCAATCTGCACACAGCACATCATTGTGGAAGTGAGAGCGGCCGTTAAAGCATTTGTTGGAGATAAAGGTGATGAAATGGCATATGGACTTTAAGCTGGACAAGTGTGAGTCGTTGCATTTTGGAAGTTCAAATATATGAGGAAGGTAGACCATAAATGGCAGAGCCCTTAGAAGCTTGATGTACATAATTAGCTTCCTGAAAGCATCAACATCAGCCTACAGGGTGGTAAGGTAGCCTGAGGAATACTTGCCTTCATCAGTCAGGGCTTCGAGTATAAAATTTAGCAGGTTAGGCCACGTTTGGTGCATTGTGGGTAGTTCTGGTCATCACATTGCAGGAAATATGTGGAAGCTTTGGAGAAGATATAGAAGAAGTTCCAAAGGATATAGTCTGGATTAGAAAGTATTAGCTACAAGGAGATTAAAAACAAAATGCTGAAGAAACATCAGGTCATACAGCATACTGCACTTAATACTCAGCATCTGATGCCTCTTGTGTCAGTGTCCAATAATAGTCGGCCAGCGTTGATGGATTCCAGCTGCCCTGATACCACTTTTCCACGGTCGCAACATCACCGTGTTCGTCGCTGGCTGCACCAAGATCAGCAGGGAAGAAGTCCAAGTGCGAATGCAGAAAATGAATTTTCAATTACATTTGCACTTCATGGTTTTGTCTGCTTGAAGTGGACTTAAAATAGGACAGGAAATCACAAAAATAAGTTATATCTAAAAAAAAAGTACATGATGGGAAACTTTTAAGGCGATTTTCGTGATCAGCAGCCCAAAATCCATAAAATACTCCCAAAAGTGTTCAGGAAGCAAATTCTTTATTGTCCAGTGCAATTGTACGTCTGTTTTATGTCGTAGTTAGTTGCTTGAGGTTGAAGAATCTGTATTCTTTTATATAAAAGCCCATAAATAATTATGGAGGCATAAAATTCAGCTGGCAGCAGCTTCACTATAACTACGAGCAGAACCTGCCAGTTGATCTCAAACCATCAAAGCTCTCCGCATTACACTGGAGCCAAATTTTAGCTGGGAACCAGTCACCCATGGGACAAAGCCATGACTCTTCTCTTGCACAGATCAGGATGCAGATCTTCACCCCCAAAAAAATCCTGAAACTATCACATTCTTCAAAAAGCTGCGGAGGCCAGAAGATCAAATTCGAGCCACACACAAAATGCTGGAGGAACTCAGCCGGTCAGGCAGCATCCATGGAAGGCAATAGACAGTTGATGTTTTGGAAGCAAACGCTTCTTCGGGAAATAGCAAGGGCAGAAGCCCAAATAAAAACGTGGGAGCGAGGCAGGGGATGAAAGAGGGAGGAACATAGGCTAGCGTGGGAAGGGGAAGAACTAGTAGACCACAAGACGTAGGAGCAGAATTAGGCTATTCAGCCCATCTAATCATGAGTGGATCCATTTTCCCCACTCAGTCCCACGGCCTGGCCTTCTCCCCTTATCCTTTGATACACTGGCTAATCAAGAGCCTATCAATCTCTGTTTTAATAGACCCAAAGACCTGGTCACCTGTGGCAACAAATTCCACAGATTCACCACCCTCTGGCTGAAGAAATTCCAACGCATCTCTGCTCCAAGCGAACACCCTTCGTTCCTGAAGTTGTGCCCTGATGTCCGAGATTCTCCCACCATGGGAGACAACCTTTCTACATCTGGTACATGGGGTTCTTGACAGAGCCAAATTGAGTACCTGGGGGAGATCAGCAGGTTTCGCGGCGTCCATAGAGGGTAACGATAATATAACCAACATTTCGAGCTTAAGCTTTTCTTCAAGGCAGGCCAGACACGTTGGTTATAGATCTTTGCCTCCAATGGACTCTGTGAGATCTGCTGAGTTCCTCCAGCATTTTTGTGTTTTTTCCTGGGGACCCATTTCATCCCCCTCCTGCCTGCCGGCCCATGTTCCTTCCTGAGTAATAGAGAGGCAAGAAGCAACTGTTTGGTCTGAGGGAATTGGGAAGAAGCCAATCATTTCTAGCCTGTGCATGTACGTGAGCCTAGAATCGTATACACAAGTACAATACACAGGTGCACTGAAATTCTTGCAGCTGCCACGCAGTCATGCAAGCTACACCAACAACAACCGTATGTCAAAGTACCACAGGATACCAAAATATTGGAGCAGTTTGCATTATCTCGTACTTCATTATATTAGCAGAGGTCATTTCAGTCCATTGTGTTCACCACCCACCTGCCCAGGGGCAACTACTCGGGCCAACCAACTTGCAAGTCTTGACAGGGTGGAGGCCAGGAGGCTAACTCTCCTGTTGGAGAGCGGACAACTTCTGGCTGCTGTTTTAAGATAAAATATCTGTTAGTTAAGGTTGATTAGGACCAGGGCAGAAGGCAGGGTGAGATTAAAAAGGGAAGGCAAAACAAAAAAAAAGTTCAGTCTGTAGTGCTGTTACGTTCCAATAGATACAGATCTTACGGAAGACGAGGGAGCCACAAGACATAGCAGCAGGTTCAGGAACAGCTGCTACCCTCCCCCTCCGCCTTCAGATTCCTCAGTGCCAAACTCAATTAGGGACCCGTTTAAGGATACTTACTTTTGCAATTCATTTTTTTTCCTTCTCTCTGAATTGCACAGTCAGTTTGTTTACATTTCTTTATGTTTATATGCTATTGAATACAGGTTTTCTTGAACTCCCAGTAAGTGGGAATTCTGTCTCGCCCGCAGGAAAAAGAATCTCAGGGTACATGTGATGTCATGTAATAAATCGGAATAAATTTGGAATCTGGTGATTGCTTTGAGCCCGTCCCGATGGTCACACATGAGAATCAAATACGTCCAAGGCGAGCCCTGCAGAGGGAAAATGAACCATGTGCACTTCGAGTTGCACAAAAATACTAGCATATTATGGTTTAATTCTTCCAAATCCAACTTTAAAGATTCAAGAAATCTTCACATTCTATCTTAGCATGCTTCATCCAGTCGTAACTTTTAAAATGCAGTGGGAAACACTTTGAACTCAGTATGGTATCACTAACACCAATGAATTAAACAGTGAGCTCATCCTGTTGTTCTTTAAATTTTGGGGGATAAATGGTTGACAGGAACCTGGGGAGAAAACTTCTCGTCATCCCCCTCAAACCTGTTTCTTTCTGAAAAAGTGATGGGACTCTTTTTATTTTCACCGAGGGGAGAGACAGACTTTGTTGATCTGTAATGTTTCTGTCAAATGACAGCATCTCTTTCACCAATAAATATTTGTGTTCAAATATCAGGAGAGAGGCTTGAATCTAAATGGCTCCAAGCCAGCGTTAACCCTCCGGAGAGGAATAAGCTTTGCCAAACTGCATAAAACGTGGCTCTCGCCACACAAATGTGTGAGCAAGGCAGTTGTGGGATAGAGCCAGTCCAATGACAGGACACTGTGCAGAGAATTTGCCCAGAAAATACTACTGGGAAACTCAGCAGAAACTTAACTTTTTCAATGCTGCAGCAACAACAGGTCTGCACGGGAAGCAAATGGGTGAAAACTCACATAAAAAGGTTTGAGTGTTTTGTCAAAGAAAACCCCAAAGACACAACTGGAGCTGGTGGGATGACCCCTTGTCAGAACCATCACCCTCACCCCAGCAGTGCACAACAAGTTAGCCCCAAGGATCTCAGTGTGCCCATCTGTAATTGCCTTTTGGAACTAATGCACAAAGCAGTGGTTCAGTACTGTGACAAAGTGGTCGAGTATTTGGCACAGTTTGCCTTTCATCCCTCAAAATGAGGGAACATACAGGTTGAAACATCAGAAATAATGAAAGGGATTGTTAATTCCGCCAAGGATCCTGGATGTTTCTGGTCTGCAAAACTTGAAATAATTCGAAATGTGGCCCTGGTACTCTAATAACCATAAAGAAAACAGGACAGTGTTAAGAGAACATTACAGCACAGAGCAGGCTGTTTGGCCCACAATGTTCTGCCGACCTATATAAACCTACTCAACGATAAAAACCAGTGCCTCTCAACCTTTTTCTTTCCACTCACATACCACTTTAAGTATTCCCTATGCCAACGGTGCTCTGTGATTAGTAAGGGATTGCTATGTGAGTGGGAAGAGAAGGTTGAGAATCACTCCTCTAGACCCAATTTTTACTGAAATATTTTGCTTGAGAAAAATTGTCATTGGACCATTTCCTTTGGGGTTATGAAACCGTCCACATAATGAGTCAATTAGGGACGATTAAAAGAGTGGTTTTCAGGATGTTGCCGGATCTTCAGGAGTTGAGTTACAGACAAAGATTAAACAGGTTAGGGCTATATTCCTTGGAACGTAAATGAAGTTGGGGAGATTTGAAACAGGTTTACAAAATTATGAGGGGTATAGACAGAGTAAATCTGAGTCGGCTTTTTCCACTTCGATGAGGAGAGATAAATACAAGAGGACATGGCTTCAGGGTGAAAGGGGAAAGGTTTAGGGAGAGCATTAGGGGGAACTTCTTCACTCAGAGAGTGGTGGGAGTGGGGAATGAGTTGCCAGCTGACATGGTAAATCCAGGCTCAATCTTAAGTCTTAAGAATAAATTGGATAGGAACATAGATGGGAGAGGTCTGGAGTGTTAGGAGCTGGGCGCAAGTCAAAGGGACAAGAGGAATAATGTTTTGGCACAGACTAGAAGGGCTGAGTAGACTGTTTTCTGTGCTGTACTGGTCTATGGTTCCATTGTACACCTAAACTTGGTATCTGACATTTTACTCAATGACCATTTATAATTCACATCCCATTGCTGTACCTCTGTATCCAGATGACACAGAGCTTTACAAATGCAATTCAAAGTAAGATGAGATTTTTTTTTTAAATCAAAAACCTAATTATTCCAAAATGGCTATATTTGTTTCTGAGAGAATTCCATTTTTTTAAAATCTGAAAATAATGTGTTGGATGTGGTGGATCAGGACAGGGGGAATCCTGTATTTGTAGCATCTGCGGCCAGCAGGGGCCAAGGCAGATGAATGAGAAATGGAGGAGATATGGGTAAGGGTTGAGTTGATGGTGGTGGAGAGCAAGCCTTTGTTTTTGGAAGGAGGAGGGCATTTAGGTTTTTTTTTAACCTGAGGATAATGTGTTACTTTTTTTTGTTTCTGAACCAATATCACTCAAACTTCCTACCTGGTAATATTTTGCTGTTTCTGGGATTTAACTGTGCGTACATTGGCTCCTGCTGTCTGTACATTTCAACAGTATCAGTCCCTACACTTAAAAAGCATCTTTTCACATCCAAAATTGTCCTATTCTTATTGGGAGACTATTGGCCCTTTCATGCCACAGGCCTCGACCTGGAGGCCGGCTGTAAGTGCAGAGGGAAAACATGAATTTACCTTTCATGGAGCCATCCTAAAAGGTTGCTCCAACGTCACATTTTTTTTTTAATATTTGTAACATTTTTACATTTAATTTAACATATGCATTAAAAAACTTAAATTTCTTATTTGAAAATAAGATAAAATTAATGCATAGTGATTTAAAAAGTAACCCCTCCCACAGCTGCCCAATAGAAAACAATAAAGAGAGAAAACATCTAGATAGTATTTATAAAAATTGACCAAAACTCTCAAATAAAATCTTGGTTTTCTTGGTTTTAGGAGTCAGAAAGTTCGTGTTGGGTGATTACAACTTAATTCCTACAATTGGTAAATACACATTCTCTTCAAAAGAGAAATTCAAATTTGTTCTGTGAATTCGATGTAATTATTTCAAGTGGGATACAACGGCCTATTTCAGTGTGGCCATCGACCCATTTCCAACGTCACATTCATGTCGAGTGGCGCCTCGTAGTGCCCTCCAGAGCCACTGCCGAGTTGACGTCATTCATATGCGCCGACGCAGAAAGAGCCCTATAGTGGATCGTGGTAGCCCCGGAGCAGGTAAGACGGACGCTTGTGATGTTTTTCAGCCGGTCTTAGTATCCAGACAAAGTTCCAGCGCACCCTCAGGAAGGCCATGACTGCCCCGCTCCTGTGTCTCAGGCTGACAACGTCATCAGCCCGCCTTCAACCAGCGGCATTACATTCAAGTGAGGCGGCGGAGCTCTGAGCTCCACTGATTACGCTTCTCCAAGAGGCATCACGGCCAGCGTCTTGGAGCCGGCCACGGCACATTCAAGAAGGTAAGCCCCCGACGCAAGGACGGAGAACCTCCACCTTTACATTCGGGCTTTCTCATTATGACTTGTGTCAGAAACCAGTAGCAAATCTGCAAAGCAAGCTCTTAAAAAAGGCTCAAAGTTCCAAGCAGATATGTAATTGAAGATTTGCTCATCAAATCAAGCTCTGAGGTGACACTGATGTTCTTCATTGAAGTCATAGCGGAAATGTACTTCCAACTGAGAAGGCAAAAATTCCAAGCTGAGAGTCGTTAGCCCTGGCAGTGGACAGAGTTAAACGTGTTAAAATTTTAAACAGATGATTCTACTGCAACAGCAATGAGCAGAGCCTGTTGTGTGAAAGCCATGGTATGGATCACTGCCAGCAATTTAAAAATCAGCCAGTGATTCATCCCACATGAAGTCCCAGTATTGTGCAGCCATTTCAAGTGACCTCCATGAATGCCTGTGAAAATCAGCACAATTTCAACAATAATGTAGATTAAATTAGGTTTTGATTGGAAATCTTGAACGAGTTCATCAAAGACCATTTTATTGTTGCGTGGCACACTTTAGCCCCCTTGGACTAAAGTTCAGATTATTTGAAATTATTTCTGTAGCAGAAAGTTCCCATCTTTGGTACAGTTTTCGTCACCCAACTACAGGAAAGATAAGATTGAAAGAGTACAGAGACTATTTACTAGGATGTTGCCCGGACTTCAGGAATTGAGTTGCAGGCAAAGGTTAAACAGATTGGGACTTTATTCCCTGGAGTGTAGAAAAATGAGGGGAGATTTGATAGAGGTATTTAAAATGATGAGGGGGGGGGGCGGTCTAGACAAATATAGGTATGCTTTTTCCACTCAGGGTAGGTGAGATACAAACCAGAGGACATGGGTTAAGGGTGAAAGGGGAAAAGTTCAAGGGGAACATGAGGGGGAAACTTCACACAGAGAGTGATGGGAGTGTTGAATGAGCAGCCATCTGAAGTGGTGAAGACAGGCTTACAGGAAGAGAAAGAGAAGCAAAAGAGCGTCCCTTCAGAGACATTTGAGTGTCCGTGGATTCGCCTCCAGCACTCCTGCAGCCACACAGACCACTGTTCGATCCTGTAGGAGTGGCAAGGAGAATGGAGAAGGAAACCTTCACCAAATCAAACATCTACATTACTGTTGACATCATCTCCTCCCACCCCCACGCCCCCTGTGCCCTTGACCATGCACTTTGAACACTTTTGGAGCAAGTGAGGAAAAGGTTCTCCTTCATTTATTTTCAATCCTTTATCTTTGCGGATAATGAAACCACACAGAACTTTCCTTTTTCTGGAAAGTTTTTAATGCAGTTCATTGAGAAAACCTGGAATGAAATACTGTCACCAGCCTGAGAGGCCGTGAGACCAGAGAATTGTTTATCCCACAGCCATTGTCCAGGGAATAAAACTAGCCAGTCTTACCCTTCAGCCTGCTGAATGACTTCAGGCCCCCTGCAATGTTACTGCCTCTTAATTACCCTCTGATATGGCCCAGCAAGTCACTCAAAGGCAATTAGGGAAGAGTAATAAATGCTGGGCTTGCTAGCATCCAATCACAAAACTCGTTTAAAAGATAGGCTGGAGCTCTTTCCCCGGACGTGCACAAGTGACTCGATAGAGATATTGCAGCTAAATGTTTACACCTCCCAATTAATCAAATTCCATTTGACGTAATCACTGCCAGAAGCTCGGTTGTCCTGATACGAGATCAAAGCACGTTGTCCATTGTCTTATAGGGAAATAGCTCAAACTGTGGACAATCTGATGCCTGACAGATACTCCACAGATCAACATCAATGAAATAACCTGTCATCAGGATGGTTTTCAATGGTTTTATTACCTCCTGACATGCACCAAGACTGCTGAGCTTGACGACTTCTTCCAGGGGTGGGGAAGGACAATGAACGGATCACTTGGGTCAAATGCAACAACACGGAGGCAAATGGTCAAATGGCAGGCTACTCGCCCAATGATCAGGCTGATTCCAAACGCCTGTCACTGTTCACAGACTCAATCTAATCCAGCCATTCTCAACATATTTTTGGCTATGACCACCTCCCCCCCCACCCCCACACCCACCTCTGCTCAAAGTTTATGGGTCCCCGTCCCTGTGAAGCAGTCAAGTTCAGATAATTTCTTCTGCATTTCTCTCCAACTAAGTAAATAAAAAATATTTTATGATTTCAGTCCATGGTTCCCTCCCCCCTTTAAATGTGCTGTGACCCTGGGTGAGGGGTGGGACACGTATGGACCCTGTTGAGAATGGCTGATCTAATCCATCCCCTAGATCGGAAGTCTACCAATAAAGCTTAAAGAAACCTCACACCGTGTACCATAACTGGCATAGGAAACAGAATTCCAGTTTCCACATTACAGTTGGGCAGTGCCGTTTACTGTATATACGCGTGTAATAGTCATTACCGTACTAAAGTCGACACCCCTATTTTTGGCCCCGGCTGCCCACCCAACCAAGCTGTTTTTCACCAGGCACCGGCCACCGACCCATCCGAGCTCCCGATGCCCTGACCACCATCTCTCGCCCAGGCCCCACCAAGCTCCCGATGCCCCGAACGCGGACTTGGAATCCGTCCCGGGCCCATCCGAGCTCCCGATCGACACAGGTACTTAGCGCAGTCAAATGTATTATGCACGTAATAATCAACCCTTTAAATTTTACCCTAAAAATTGGTCCACAAAATTCAACTCTCACACTGTCATATGGTAATGACACTGCAAAAGTTATTCCAAGGCTGTAACACGAAAGAACATCAAATGGGTTGGAAAGAGCTTTGAGGTATTGTGAAAGGGATGCAAAAGCCATGAAAGAAACACAAGTTCTTTCTCTGAGGAACATTGCCTCCTGATTGATCTTCTTTGGATCTTGGGATTTGTTTCTAAACATCAAAGTGCCTCTACAAATGCATATTGTTGATTACTCCCAGTTATTTAGAATAATGTTAAAACTTTGGTGCTTGGGTTTAATACTTTTGCATTAGTAGGGCTGGTGAGGTGCTCCAATTCGTGCCACAATAACCAACAATAATTAATACCTGACTTCCATGTTCTAACAATACACTGCCAAAGCAATATGTACAAATGTCACTTGATACATATTCAGTTTTAATTTAGGTTGAACTCCTCCGATATCTCCCAGTATTGGATCCTGTGGGAATTTTACTCCCTGTTATTCGTTCTAATAAATTACTTACTTCAAACCAAAAAGGTTTAACGGTGGAACACTGTCAAGTTGAATGCAGAAATGTACCAACTTCTCGTCAACATTGAAAACATAAATCTTTGCTCATCCTTTTAACAGATTTATGGATTTTGCTTCATTGGTTGGAATGCCTGCATATTGGGATCTGGAGTTCTCTGGGGAGTGGGCTCATAATTGCAAAGGATACTTTGGAGATAAAGTGTTTGTGAAACTAGTTTTAATACACATGTAGGGATGTGGTTGGGTATGGCGTTGTGGAAGAGATAGGGAACTATTATAGAATGGTAAAGTTTGGACCATAGTGTAGCGTTTAGCGCAATGCTATTACAGTACCAGCGACCCGGGTTGGAATCCAGAATTGTCAGTAAGGAGTTTGTACAATCTCCCCGTGTCTGCATGGGTTTCCTCTGGGCATTCTGTTTCCACCCCCCCCCCCCCCCGCCCATCAAAAATGTTAATTTGGGTGTCATTGGGTGGCACAGTCTCATGGGTCAAGAGGGCCTGATACCATTCTGTATGTTTATTTTTAAAAAAGGGGAATGGAATTCACTCTCGTTGACTTCTTCGAGCACGAGGCTTCTCTCAGCTCACTGCACAAGTTGCCTAATATCTGTAATGGGATCCCCCAGATTGGTCAGGAATCCCACTGCTGAACTATTGTAAACAATTGCAGGATGAACAATCCACACAGAGCAATGCTGGGGTCAAATATTAGGCTCTTCAAGTAGTTTTTTTTTCTGGTCAAGATAAATTCATGGTTTTCCTACAAGTTAGCGGTACTTCCGTCTGGAAATCCATGAGAATCCTTTGGAAAAAAAAACAAACTAAGGGCTCGTGGCCAAGTCCAGATTCATCCTGTGAAGTCTATAAATGAAAGTGGACAAATGAGGTTGGATCGTAATTGCTTCAAAAGGAGGCTCCTAAAGTTGATAATGAAGACATAAATCTTAATAATCACAAATGAACAAGATAAATAGAAATGTCTTAATTATTTGCTCATAAGATTCTGGGATTAGATTTCAATGATTCGTAAAATAAAGCATCTATCGGCTGTTCAAGATTTTCATATCTTGTACTCCTTTCAGATGCAGAAGACCATTCAGCCCATCAAGTCCATGTCAACTCTCCCTCTTATTAAAAGCAAAAGACTGTATCAGGGCGAAATGAGTGGGCACAATATGATGAGCTGTTGCCTAGTGGTCAAGTTTTAACAATGATGTAAAAATGACAATACCCCATGTTTCTGGATCTATCTGGTTGTAATGTTGCAGTACAAGCCTGCAATACTAAAGAGCTGGGCAAAGAGGTGTTCCACATCTGTCATTCTAACATCCATCATCCAAATCTTCAAACCTCCGGCAACAAACACAGTTAGCGCAGTGGTTTTCAACCTTTTTCTTTTCACTCACATCCTACTTTAAGTAATCCCTATGCCATAGGCGCTCTGTGATTAGTGAGGGATTTCTTAAAGTGGTATGGGTGGGGGTGGGGGGAACATTTGAGAACCACTCCTCTAGACCCAATTGTTACTGAAATATTTTGCTTGAGAAAAATTGTCATTGGTCCATTTCCTTTGGAGTTCTGAAACCGTGCACATAAGGAGTCCATTAGGGACGATTAAAGCAGTGGTTTTCAAACTTTTCCTTCCAACCCACGTACTACTTTAAGAAATCCCTTACTAATCACAGAGCACATATGGGCATAGGGATTACTTAAGGTGGTATGTGAGTGGAAAGAAACTGTTTGAAAACCACTGCATTAAGAACAATGCTATGAGAGCACCAAGGTTAAAATCTGCTGCTGTCTGTAGGAAGTTGGTACTTTCTCCCTGTGACAGCGTGGTTTTCCTTCAGGTGCTCTGGTTTCCTTGTACATGTCAAAGATGTATGGGAGTTAGTTGGTTAATTGGTCACATAGGCATGTTTCGGTGGCATGGGCTCATGGGCTGGAAGGGCCTGTTACCAAGCTGCATCTCTAATTTAAAATCACTATATAAAACCCAAATTAATTCCTCCATTCCTTCAAACAATTTAAACTAGACCAGACAATCACTCTGACTAACCGTCATATATCATGGATTGATACACTGGCCCAGTCAAGCTGGCATTTCGTCCCCTCTTAGAGCCACGTTCAAGGGTCAACAGCCAATGTCTTCCCCGAGAATGACAACTCCTTGGGAGATGAAAAACAATCCATATCCTGTCAGTTAGAATACTGGAATACTTTTGGCACGTTCTCTTCAACTTGGCCCTGACGCATTACGGTTTAGCCAGCCAACATTTAGATGGCCGTTGTCCCACATCTGCCCATCCCTATCATCTATCTCCCTCCCTTGATGCCTGTGTAAAATTGGAGAGGGTATGGCTGCAAGCTATTTTCAGCATTCTTAAACTGGCGGGTCAGACGTAACCCACAAGTCAAACCTGTCACTTGCAAGGATACGTCACCATTTAACACATTGAAACCAGAATGCCCGAGGACAGGTCAATGCCTTTCAATAATTCAATTCATTAAATTGCAGAAAGATATTGATCTGCTGGTAAAATGGGCAGAGCGATGGTAGATAGAATTTGAATCTTGACAAGTGTGAGCTTATGCATGTTGGAAGGTCAAATAAAGGTTGGTCATACCCAATGTTTGGTAGGGCTTTAGAGAGAAGTAAGGGAAAAAGAGAGATCCTTATGCTGCAGTGAAGAAACTGTCTTTAAGCCTGTTAGAAGGGAACCACAAAATTCTGTAGACACCGTGAAAAATAAAAACACAAAATACTGGAGAAACTAAGCAAAGGCAAAGATGCAGAACCGACGGTTTGGGCTTGAGCTCCTGTCCTCTCCCTCCTCTCTTCATCTCCTGCCTTTGCCATCCCTCTTCCCTCCTCCTACTCTTTTGCTCGGATGTTTGCCGGCATTTTTCTCATACCTTGAAGAAGGGCTCAAGTCCGAAACGTCGGTTATGTATCTTTGCCTTTGCTATGTAAAGGACCCGGTTTGACCTCCTGAGCTTCTCCAGCATTTTATTTAAGCCTGTTAGTGCTCTTAAGCTTTCTCCCCAATGCCAGGACAAAGAAAATATGTCCATGGTGTGATGAGCTTTCAGTAAGATAGTTGTCTTTCCTCAGCAGCAGGCATCGTAGATGGGAGTCCAGGGAGGGGAGGGAAGTTTGCTTTATGTTCTGAGCTCCATTCACTGCCTTCTGTAGCTTCAACTCCCACACCATGCTATGATAAAACCAATATGTTCAATGGTGCAAGTGTACCAGTTGTTGGAGGACAAGAGGGATATGCTGAACTTCCTTTAGTCTTCTAAGAAAGTAAAGGCATTGATGGGCTTTTTCGATCATTGTGTCAATGTGCCCTGGTCAGGTCATTGGAGATACCTATTCCTAAGAACTTCAAGCTATCTACTCTATCAAGTTCCATGGCAATGACGTGGACGGGAGTGTGGTCTCTCCCATCTCCTGAAATCAATAATCATTTATTTTGTTTACCGATGTTAGAGAGGGGTTGTTATCTCGGCACCATACCACGAGACTTCCTATCTCTTTCCTTCATTCCAACTCATCATTATTTCATACCCGACTGAATGAACTCCATAACATTATTCCACTGCGGCCCTTATTGGTGCTAAATTGGTCTTTTTCAATGTAATCCTCGCGATAACCTGCTGGTCTGCTCGAGAGACACATCTCAAGGATGTTTTGCCAGATACACCTGAATTTGTCTCAACATGGACAAGATGAAGGAGATGATCGTGGACTTGAGGAGGACCAGGAACGCCACCCTCCATTTGACATCAATAACTCTACACAGTGGAGAGAGTGGAGAGCACCAAGTTCCATGGAATCCATTAACTAGTGACCTATCATGGATCCACAACATCTCCTCACTTGTCAGGAAGGCACAACAGCAACTGCACTTCCTGAGAAGACTGAAGCGAGCAAGGCTACCAGCCACCATCAAGTCAATCTTTTACAGGACCTCTATCAAGAGGGTCCTGGCCGACTCCATCACAGTGTGGTACGGTTGCTGCAGAGAAATGGATCGGAGGTCAATCCACAAGATTGACATAGAGGATCAATGGAGTCTCCCTCCCTCCCCCTCATTGATGTATGTGGTCCACCAGGAGTGTTGTGGACCCCACACAGAGGATCTTTCAGCTGCTCCTTTCAGGGAAGTATCAGAGCCAGTAGTACCAGGCTGAGGTTGTAGTATACACACCAAATTACAGCTTCTTCCCAGGGACAGTGAGAATGCTGACTGACCAAAGGAGCTGCTCACACTAACCATCCAAGATGCTCATATTGACAAAACAATATTTATATATTTGTATATATGAATATCCGTCCTGTATATGTATGGTTTGACTGTATGTGTGTGGTGTCTAGTTGTGTGTCTGCATGTCCTGCACCGAGGGCCGGAGAACGCAATTTCATCAGGTTGTATTGTACTCAGATGATAATAAACTTGACTTCATTTTGTTGATGCAACAGGTAGGAAGTAAGTAGGCAGAGGGAAAAAGGATGGAAGGAAACGGATGGAAAAGAAATAAAATGGCAGACTTGCATTTATATGGCAGATTTCACAGTTCCAGAAAGGCCCAGAGTTTAAAGCCAATTAAGCAATTTCCTTAAAAGTGCAATATGGAAAGAATGCAATGAGGTCAATGACACAACTGATCTTTTTCTTAATACAAAATATTTACTGATAACATTGCAAGAGCCGAGGTCTGACTCACAGCAAACTGTAGAGTTAATAATCGACTGAGTGAACAATCTATTTAAAAGTCAAGGAAACTACAGCAATGTCTCTTGCTGAGGGCTTGGGAATTTCACCAAACAAACTCAACATGGAGGAAAATTACAAATAATCATGGAATCACTGGCCTCTTTTAAACTGCATCCCCTGGCTGGTCCTACTGGGACCCGGGTGTGACTACTGGGGCAAAGGTTGTTCAAATCACAAGGGGATCTACCCATTAAATTGCCAACCCAGTGATTTAAGGGGGATCCCGCTCCAGCAATAATGCCTCATGTACTAACCAGAAGTACTGCCGGACGATCAGATGTTGGCTGCCCGGTGATGCATGCACGCAAGCACTGACATCACCGGGATAAGCGGGTCAGCCATTTTAGTTTTCAAATCGCCTTGAGGTGTGACCTAGGCAAGTTTAACTGGGTTCCCTGACCAACTCTGAGGTAGGTTAGGGAGCTGGTTGGATTCCGACGGGGTTGGCCAGGTCAGACCCTTTCTGACTGCCACGTTACTGGGTTAACCCCATTTTACATGGCAGTTTGAAAGGGCCTACTCAGATTGGAGACGGCCCTATTTACTGGTCACCTACCTATTTGCACTAATCTCATCTTATCCTCCCACAACTCATCCCAGATATTACCATTCACAAGGGGCAATTCATGGCGGCAAATCGATTTCAGCCACTTGCATCAGTATGGTCAGCAGTTCGATTGACAGGAATCTATTGCAGAAAATGGGAATCCTGTCCGGGCCAGCATTTATTGTCCATTCTGAGTTGCCCACTGGCTTGCTAGGCTATTTCAGAGGGTAATTAAGCATCAACCACGCCAACTTATTTGTGAGGAAGTTACAAAGGCAGCATGGACTTGGAAGGAGGCAAATTCAAACGACGTGCAAGATACTAAGCTGAACAGAAATAGGAAAATACAAGTGCGCTGTAATAGCCAACCGTGAAAAAGTACAAAATGGTGAAAAGCAAAGTCCCGAACTCCCGCGTACAAAGAAGCCTCAGTGTTACAGGTAGTTCAATCAAAGCAGCATCTTAAATTAAATTTAAATTTTATTCGCAGCATGGTAGAAGCCGATATGGCCATTTAAACCCATGCTGCCCACTTAACATACAATCCCGTACGTTTTTTGGAGGGTGGGGAAGAAATCGGATGACACGGAAGAAACCCACGCAGACACAGGGAGAACGTACAAACTCCTTACAGGCAGTGCCAGATTCGAACCCAGGTCGCTGGCGTTGAGCCAACCGCGCCGCCCTTAAATGCTTTTCTGATGAGGTGGCCAGGAGGCTGAGTAGGCTTTTATTGGCGGAGAAGCTGGAAGGTCAAATGTCATTCTCACTTCTCTTTCGCTTTGCGATCTGCCAAATGGAAATAATGATAGAGATTTGTTTTCGCCAAGAGGTGTCCACTGTACCTCTGGAGACGCAGCGTTAAAATTAAATGAAGTTCCATTCTCCTCATTTCTCTCTCAATGGCTCAAACAAAGCAACCTTCTGTGCCCCCTCAGCCCTCGTCATGGTTTATAAGGCCCTCATTTGTGGCCGCACCATTTCTCACACTTGCACCTCCAGTCTAAAATCCCTTTGGGTGGCCTTTGCCATCAGATGCCTCCTCACCAGGCTGCTACCTTGTCATCAGGTTTTTCCCGACAGCAATTAGACTCTTGAACGTTCCCATACCACCTCAACCAGACATTACTCCAGGTCTGCATCGATGGTAACATCACTTTTTTTGTAACTGCAGCTGAGAATATTTTTCTATCCTTAATGGATCTATAATATACATTTTTTTTCTATCATGTGGCAACTTAATTTATACTCATTGTCTATTAGTGTCTTTTATGCACTTGTGTAACGACAGCAAGAAAAACGTCAGTGCATTTCTACATTGCACTTATGTGCATGACAATAAAGTCTCATCCCATCAGTCTCCAAATTTAAAACATGCCTTGCTATCATTTTGAGCACCTGTAGTGCAAAGCAACACTGGTTCACTGCTCAATCACCCACTCTCCCTCCCGCAGCATCTTGCTGTGTAACCAGGAGGGAGGGGCAAAACCTACCCTCTTACTCCCCCCCCTCCCCTCACCTTTCTCGCAAAACACACCTTCCACTCTCCAAAAGGCATTCACTGCTCACAAATGTGGTCTCCTCCATGCTGGTGTGATCTCACGAAGCCTGGGGAGGCTGCATGAGGAGCTCCTCCGTTCAGCTCGTCAGTGGGGCCCCGGCCCTCATGATAATTCTCCATCCCACTCTGAACACGGTCCCTTTGCCTCTTATATAATGAAGGTTAAAATTATCAACTTGTCCGTCAATGTGATATGTCACAATTTCCAGGAATCCTATTACCGTTCAGTCTGACTTGCACCATAATTTCTTTGACCATCTCCCCACGTCAGACCTTTCTGTTTGCCCCTTTACCCCTTCTCCCTTGTTGACAGGTCACCATCCCAAAATTTTACATCCTCTTCTCTCTCCACAGATGATGCATGGGCTTTGCAACATTTGCCATTCTCGTCCACCAGTCAGCTTCAATGCTCTCTGAGTGCATCAAAATAATTAAGCCACAATGAAGGAAACCAATACAATCAACCCTCTTCCGAGACCATACCTCAAAATAGCATTTATTCTCTTTGACCTCCACCAAGCAACTTATCTACAAGTTCCACTTCGTTTCGTTTCCTTCAAAAGCTAAGCTGCCTCACAGTACTTCTCTGTGAATTGTGTGACAAAAACATCTTGCCCAAAAAGTGAAGACTGCAAAGGTTCAGAGCAACAAGGGCCCATTCTCTTTCAGACTGGAATATCTCCAAGGCAATGCATCAGCATTCCCACACGGAGATGGCAAGCTTGGTGGGACAGACTAGCAAAGTAGCCTGCTTGGGGGATATTTTAACTATTCATTCAGGGGAGTGAGGGTATCAAATGGGAAGACAAGCATGTACTGCTCTTGAACAGAGTAGTGAGTTGGACCATTTCAGAATGTAGCCTATTCCATACTCTACCTCGGAGGATCCCAGACGCTATATCATTGAGGTATTTTTTTTTAAAAGAAGCAGATATATTTTTGAAAGATTCGAGCTTCGTGGAATCGGCAAAGAGAGGTGACCCCCCAAGGTAGATCAGCCAATGAGCGCATTGAATGGTGGGGCAGGTTTAAAGAGCAAAGTGTTTTAGTCTTGAGAAATTATTGGATGGTGAATAAAACCCATTTGATGATGATGTATTGTCATATACTGAAGTACAATGGACACATACGTGCACTGAAATTCTTCTCTTTGGAGTGAAGAAAGATGAGAGGTGACTTTTGATAGAGGCCCACAAGACTATGAAAGGCAGAGGTAAGGTAGATGGTCAGTACCTTTTTCCCAGGGCGGGTGTAGCAAACACCGGAGGACATCTGTACAAGGTCAGAAGGGGAGACATCAGGGGATAAGTTTTTTTTACACACAGAGAGTTCTGGGTGTCCGGAATGCTTTGCCAGGAGCGGTGGTGGAGGTTGGAAGAATAGGGACATTTAAGAGACTCATAGACAGGAAAGAAAAATAGAGGTAGGTCGGCACGACATTATGGGCCTAAGGGCCTGTACCTTGCTGTTTTTCTTCTTTCTTTGGCTTGGCTTCGCGGACGAAGATTTATGGAGGGGTATGTCCACGTCTGCTGCAGGCTCGTTGGTGACTGACAAGTCCGATGCGGGACAGGCAGGCACGGTCGCAGCGGTTGCAAGGGAAAATTGGTGGGTTGGGGTTGAGTTTTTCCTCCTTTGTCTTTTGTCAGTGAGGCGGGCTCTGCGGTCTTCTTCAAAGGGGGTTGCAGCCCGCCGAACTGTGAGGCGCCAAGATGCACGGTTGGAGGCGAGATCAGCCCACTGGCGGTGATCAATGGGGCAGGCACCAAGAGATTTCTTTAAGCAGTCCTTGTACCTCTTCTTTGGTGCACCTCTGTCTCGGTGGCCAGTGGAGAGCTCGCCATAGACTTCATTGCAGCTGGCAGAGTCCGCAAGCATCGAATCCATGCTGCTGAAGACCCAACTGCGCTGGGTGGGTCACGTCTCCAGAATGGAGGACCATCGCCTTCCCAAGATCGTGTTCTATGGCGAGCTCTCCACTGGGTACCTTGCTGTAATGTTATAACAATTGACGTGGACTTTTACCCCCTCCATAAATCTTCGTCCGCGAAGCCAAGCCAAAGAAGAAGAAAAGTAATGTAATGCACCGTGAGTCAGAAAAAAATATAATAAATATGAAGCATTGATAAGTAAATATTCACAGTTGGCATGTTCATCTGCAGCCATGAATCATGAATTGCATGAACTGATTACAAATGCAAAACAGTCCACAGCTTGTGACATTCCCTGGAGAAGGGAAGCTCAGAAGTGGTAATGGCAGAGATATAATTAGAGTTCAGGACTCACAAAGTATCAGATACCAACTTCCAAACCCATGACCCATTGTTGGGCATGTTTGCTCAAAGTTGGTGGGGGGGGGGGGGTGGGGGGAGGAGATTGCCTAACTAGCACAGACATCGGTAGAAACTGTAGCCTTCGATTAAGAGCTGCTCTGTCTCGTGGACACCGCAGGGGATCGTCAGAGAAGTTCACTTTGTGCCGATGCTGAGATCCCGATTTTAGTAGGTTCAGATTTCTCAGGCTTTTCTGTCAAAGTGACATCCGACAAAGTGTTATAATACTTTAACAAAGCCCTGCAGGAATCGCCCCTGTGCTTCTGCTGATGTTAGTATTGGTGACCCTGCTTTGCCATTTAAACTTTGGAATCTTAAACCCCTATAATGAGTATCCCTTTTTGTTTCCTGACTGGAATAGGGCTAATCTGGCCACAACTCGTCTGCAAGATGCACGCATTTTATTGCTGTTTATTAATTCATGTCAGCTGCTTTCTGTCAATCAACTCGACATCAACAAAAGGGCAGTGTGAAACATGGGGAAATACTTCCTTTGCAAATGAATTCATGTTATTTATCTGCTTGCATTTTATTGCACCAGCATTCTACCGCCTGGAGACAGCTTGCTTGGAGCGAAGCAAAGAACTGGATCTCGTGTCTGCTGTGGCTCAGTGGCCCCAGTCTTGCTGGTGTCACAAACTTCCAATCGAATGAAATCCACCCTGACAAGCACCAATTTACACAAATGCACCCTTTCACATTAATCTTATTTTATTTCCCCTACTCCCACCCCGATTCCCATCAACTCACTATGGATTCTAACACCTTGAAGAGCACTTCACACTGGTGAATTTAACCCATCATACTTTTGGATGAGGCAGGAAACCCATGAGGTCACAATGGGAAAACCACGCAAACAGGGTTCTTCATCACGAGCCGAGGATTGGACAGAGAATGGAGCTATCAGCCAACATCACTGGGCCATTTCATGTCAAGCCTCCGTCTGGAGGCCGGATCGAAAACTTAAAACTTGCCTTTCAGACAGCAGCCATAAAGTCTGTTCCAATAATACATTTGAAGTGCTCTCCGGAGCCAATGGAGGCGGAAAGACCGGTGCAGTCGCGCCAACCGTCATAACTACGTGGCAGCTGGAACTGGGGATTATGGATAGGGAAGAAGGCCATTGCACTGCTGCATTTTGAGCCACACAGAGCGGCCTTGAAGGCCGAAGCAGCCCAGTGAGGCTGTCGCAGCCTGGACCGGCCACCCTCTGACGATTCCTGCCGGCTCCCGCTGCCTGACAGCTCCAGCCAGCTCCCACTCACTCCCACTACCCTGACGGCTCCCGCTGGCACCTGATGCCCTGATGGCTCCCGCTCTGACGGCTCCCCCCCGCCCCAACGGCTATCGCTGCCCCGATGGCTCCCGCCTGCCGCCCCTGCCTTGAGGGGGTCATGGAGGGAGAGGGGTGAGTGGGGAGATGGGACGCGGGCTGACGACGTCATCAGCCCGCCCCTAATCAGCCATTTGCTGCGGCTGTACATTCAGTCAGGCGGCGGAGCGCAGCGCTCCACCAATTATCCTTCCCTGAGAAGGGTTGGAATCGGTGTCTCAGAGCTGGCCACAGCGCATTCTTTCAGAGAAAGAGCAAAGAACCTCCACCTTTACAGATGGGTGTTTTCCTTGCTTGAAAGTGCCTTCTGCTTGATGATTCAAAACTCTCACTCCAGCCCTTTGTGTCTAAGCTAATAGCTACAGTACGATAGCAAGAAAGTATTGGACCTATCGTGGATGCACAACATCTCCTCACTTGTCAGGAAGGGGCAACATCAACTGCACTTCCTGAGAAGACTGAAGTGGGCAAGGCTACCAGCCACCATCATGTCAACCTTCTACAGGAGGTCTGTCGAGAACATCCTGAACAGCTGCATCAGTGTGGTATAGTTGCTGCAGAGAAATGGATCAAAGATCAATCCGCAGGACCATAATAGCAGTTGAGAGGATCACTGGAGTCTCCCTCCCTCCATCGACATGCTCTACCACAATCGTCTGAAGATGGCGCGCAGAATCATTGAGGACCCCTTCCACCCTGCACACAACATCTTGAGTTGCTCCCATCAAGAAAGAGTCACAGGAGTATCAGGGCCTGCACCACTAGGCTGAGGAACAGCTTCTTCCCACGGGCAGTGAGAACGCTGAACGACCAAAGGATCTGCTCTCACTGACCATCCGTGACTCTCATATTCACAAAACAATATTTATTGATTTATTTATTTGCGTATATGAATATTTGCCTTGCATATGTATTATTTATTTGTCTGTATGTGTGTTATGTCTGGATGTGTGTCTGCATGTTTTGTACTGAGGACCAGTACAGGTTGTATTTGTACAATCAGATAATACAATCGTCAGGTTGTATTTGTACAATCAGATGACGATAAGCGTGACTTGACACTAACAGAGATGCTGTCCTCAGAATCAATGCTGAATTGAGGCCACCTGTACTTCGACAGAACAAAACCAATCACTAAGCACCACATGGAAGAGCAGAGTTCTCTCTGATGATGTGGGCAGAACTCATCTCTCAAGGAACATCTCCTTAATCGGTGAGGTCATGGGAGATGCTCTGTGCAAAGTGGCTCTGTTTTCCTAGGTAAGAACAGTGAAGGTGGCCTTTCAAACAGTTGGTCAGCCGAAGATACAAAGAAACGGCAGAAGCTGCAAGTACTCAGCAGGTCAGGCTGTGTCCGTGGAAAGAAATGGTGGGGACCGTTTATTGGCATTGAAGGAGATAGAAGCAGGCAGTACGAGGTTGGGAAGTGATCAGGTTGAAGGCTGTGGCAGGGAGGTCACTCAAACTGAAATGATCAGTGATGGCCGGGGAGATAACATCCTGAAGATGGTTAATGGGGTCCTCACCTTGGAATAGCTATGAGGAGGGAGTTCAACAGCTGCAATCTGGCCTCTGTAGACAAAGGGGTCGACAAAGGGTGCTAACTACTCCCTGCAAGCCGTGTGCGTGTATGCATGTTTTGCCAGCAGAACACAAAGGAAATTAATGTGCGCCCAAAAGTAGTGCAGTAATTAATAACTATACTTATTGAATGCAATCATATTAAAACATGCCAATACCGTTCTATTAGCCATGAGAGATAGGCTGCACCAAAATGATCTTGAAGCAATTGCAACTTTACATTTGCACAAGCCTTCAGTCCACACATACTTGTGTCACAGGAAAAATATTTGCACACACTGACTGCTAAAAATTAGAGAGAACATTGGTGCCAACCCAAAATATCAACTATCTACTTCGCTCCTTGGATTCTTTGACTTGTTAAGACCTTCCAGCTTCTTGATGATTGCTCAAGACTCATTGAAGATCCTATGTATCTTTTCGACAGGTCATTTGGCGACTTCAATTAAGTACCGTACCTCAAAGGCCGCGAAGTGCACTGGCCTGACTGGAGGCCGAATGCACAATAAAAAAAAAGCAAGTCTTTGATTATGAAATGTTTTGGTCTGAACTCTTCCCAGCTTGCAGTTCCTAACCTGACTTGACTTTTGCGGTGTGAAACACTAGAGATTGCAGATGCTGTAATTGTGGTAAACACACTGAAATTCTGGAGGAACTCAGCTGGTCTTTTCAGTATCTTTCGGAATCAAAGGTACATTGCCGATGTTTTGGGCCTGAGCCCTTCTTCAAGGGAAAAAAATTAGAAAAGTCAGATAAATAGGTTTTTAACCTATTTAACAGAATTCCAACAATGGGAGAGGGATCCAGACCAACAAAGGTGTTAATTGAATATGAAAAGGGACGAGGTTAAATATTTAACCTATTTAACAGAATTCCAACAATGGGAGAGGGATCCAGACCAACAAAGGTATTAATTGGATATGAAAAGTGACGAGGTTAAATATTTAACCTATTTAACAGAATTCCAACAATAGGAGAGGGATCCAGACCAACAAAGGTGTTAATTGGATATGAAAAGGGACGAGGTTAAATATTTAACCTATTTAACAGAATTCCAACAATGGGAGAGGGATCCAGACCAACAAAGGTATTAATTTGATATGAAAAGGGACGAGGTTAAATATTTAACCTATTTAACAGAATTCCAACAATGGGAGAGGGATCCAGACCAACAAAGGTGTTAATTGGATATGAAAAGGGACTAGGTTAAATATTTAACAGAATTACAATAGGAGAGGGATCCAGACCCAACAAAGGTGTTGATTGGATATGAAAAGGGACTAGGTTAAATAGTTTTGTCACCCCTAATGGAGTGTAGAAGAATGAGAGGGATCTCATAGGAACATTTCAAATGTTGAAAGGACTGGACAGAGTAGATGTGAATGTTTCCCTTGGTGGGGGTGAGTCCAGGACAAGAGGGCACAGTCTCAGAATTAGAAGGTACCCATTTAAAACAGAGACGAGGAGAAATTTCTTTAGCCAGAGGGTCATTCGTGGATTTGTGGAATGCGTGGCCACATGCAGCTGTGGAGGCCCGATCACTGGGGGAGTTTAAGGGGGAGATTGAGAGGTATCTAATCAGTCAGGGTATCAAGGGATATGGGGAAAAGGCCGGAATTTAGAACTAGATGCGAGAACAGTTTCGCTCAGGGTGGATTTGTGGAGCAGACTCGATGGGCCAAATGGCCTTCTTCTGTTCCTTTATCTTTTGTGATCTTGTGACTTTATCATGTCTATGTGAAAGGAGTCAGGGAGGCAGCGGGAAGAAAGGAGTAAATTGGAGGGAGTGGAGCAAGTCTCCAGAAGGAGAGAAGCTCTAGAATCAAGTTCTAAGTGAACCGATGATGAAGGCTTCTGCGAACATTTGTTAGTTGTAGACACTCTGAATGCTTCCAGAATCAAAGGCTTCTCTTGCATCCCACCCCTTCACCCACATTTCATTTGCCACCACATGTCATATGGTTTTCCCCATTCACTTTGTTTGAGAAGGCGGTGGGGTGGGGGAGAAGTAAAATGAAGCATCCAAAACACTGATCCAACATAGGCTTCTAAGTTCACTCCAGTGTGGAAGATTCCAGCAATCGAAACACAGATGCTTTTAATGGTGGTCCATAACAACAAGAAGGTGACTAGCCAGTCTCCTCAAGTGCTGAGAGCTCCCTGCAAACTAGCCCTCTGCATCATCTCTAGGGGGTTATGTTCCTTCATATTAGGGGTAACACTGCTTTATAGCACACAGCCTTTGGGAAGGGTGAGACTGAAATGCACAAGTGATAGACCATCATTTGGCTTCCAGGCAATTCTGCGTGTTATCTTCTAGAGGACAAGCAAGGGGAAACTATCAGGGGTTCAAACACAGACTGGATACCCTCATCACCAGCTCACTTACGAGTGTTGCTAGGCCGACCACAATGGGGAAGAGTGACTGAAGAGGAGGATACAGAAAAAGAAAGCAATATGTTTCAAGTGGCATCCTACCACTGTGACTCTTCATCCCGAACACTGAAGGGCAAATTTAAAAAAAATTCCAGATGCCGGAAAGACAGAGAGCTAACAATTCAGTGAGTCCCTTCACTGGAATCTTTGCCCAACTGCAGTGCTCCTATCTTTTCTTTCTTTGGCTTGGCTTCGCGGACGAAGATTTATGGAGGGGGTAAAAAGTCCACGTCAGCTGCAGGCTCGTTTGTGGCTGACCAGTCCGATGCGGGACAGGCAGACACGATTGCAGCGGTTGCAAGGGAAAATTGGTTGGTTGGGGTTGGGTGTTGGGTTTTTCCTCCTTTGCCTTTTGTCAGTGAGGTGGGCTCTGCGGTCTTCTTCAAAGGAGGCTGCTGCCCGCCAAACTGTGAGGCGCCAAGATGCACGGTTTGAGGCGTTATCAGCCCACTGGCGGTGGTCAATGTGGCAGGCACCAAGAGATTTCTTTAGGCAGTCCTTGTACCTTTTCTTTGGTGCACCTCTGTCACGGTGGCCAGTGGAGAGCTCGCCATATAATACGATCTTGGGAAGGCGATGGTCCTCCATTCTGGAGACGTGACCCATCCAGCGCAGCTGGATCTTCAGCAGCGTGGACTCGATGCTGTCGACCTCTGCCATCTCGAGTACCTCGACGTTAGGGGTGTGAGCGCTCCAATGGATGTTGAGGATGGAGCGGAGACAACGCTGGTGGAAGCGTTCTAGGAGCCGTAGGTGGTGCCGGTAGAGGACCCATGATTCGGAGCCGAACAGGAGTGTGGGTATGACAACGGCTCTGTATACGCTTATCTTTGTGAGGTTTTTCAGTTGGTTGTTTTTCCAGACTCTTTTGTGTAGTCTTCCAAAGGCGCTATTTGCCTTGGCGAGTCTGTTGTCTATCTCATTGTCGATCCTTGCATCTGATGAAATGGTGCAGCCGAGATAGGTAAACTGGTTGACCGTTTTGAGTTTTGTGTGCCCGATGGAGATGTGGGGGGGCTGGTAGTCATGGTGGGGAGCTGGCTGATGGAGGACCTCAGTTTTCTTCAGGCTGACTTCCAGGCCAAACATTTTGGCAGTTTCCGCAAAGCAGGACGTCAAGCGCTGAAGAGCTGGCTCTGAATGGGCAACTAAAGCGGCATCATCTGCAAAGAGTAGTTCACGGACAAGTTTCTCTTGTGTCTTGGTGTGAGCTTGCAGGCGCCTCAGATTGAAGAGACTGCCATCCGTGCGGTACCGGATGTAAACAGCGTCTTCATTGTTGGGGTCTTTCATGGCTTGGTTCAGCATCATGCTGAAGAAGATTGAAAAGAGGGTTGGTGCGAGAACACAGCCTTGCTTCACGCCATTGTTAATGGAGAAGGGTTCAGAGAGCTCATTGCTGTATCTGACCCGACCTTGTTGGTTTTCGTGCAGTTGGATAATCATGTTGAGGAACTTTGGGGGACATCCGATGCGCTCTAGTATTTGCCAAAGCCCTTTCCTGCTCACGGTGTCGAAGGCTTTGGTGAGGTCAACAAAGGTGATGTAGAGTCCTTTGTTTTGTTCTCTACACTTTTCTTGGAGCTGTCTGAGGGCAAAGACCATGTCAGTGGTCTATCGAGGAATAGCAAAATCACAAGATGCATAGACAAGGTGAACAGTCGCAGACGTTTTTATCCCCCCAGGGTTAGGAGAGTCCAAAACTCAAGGACGTAGGCTTGAGGTGAGAGGGATACAGTTTAAAGTGGACCTGAAGGGCACCTTTTCACTCATATGGTGGTGGATATGTGGAACAAAGGTTTAAAGAGCAATGGGTCAAACAAAGGCAAATAGACTACCTCAGCACTTTGGCCAGCATGGATGAATTGCTGAATAGCTTGTTTCAATGTTGCCTTACTCAACATTAGGACAGTCACATGAAAAGCAAAGAGAGAATATACACCAATGAGTTCATTGGGTCCAAAATTAGGGCTCACAGTCTCAGAATAAAATGGAAATGCCATTTAGTGCAAGTGGAAGAGAAATTTCAGACTGGTAAATCTTTGGAATTATCTGACCTAAACCTTGATCATTGAAAAATTTCTCTGTTTGATAAGGTTCAAGGAAATAGCATCAGTGGTAATCTGATTGGGAATGGAGGGGCTCTTCTCTCCCCAACTTCCCATTCCCCCAATTTCGTGTGAAAATAGAATCAATTCCATATCTTGGAAGCTGCGGGTAATCTCCAGTGTAAATGATCTGAGGAACCCTCCTTCCCCCCCCCCCACAAAAAAAACATGGGGCAGGGCTGATTTAAAACTTTACCCCAGTGAAAAGCCCCATCTCAACCGGTTTCCCATCAAAAGCATGAGTGAGAGACCATCTGGTTGAACTCACCCAAACACTTCATCCCCTTCTGCGGCGAGAAGAGCCAGGCTTTTGCCTGACGGGAGCCACGGGACCAGGTGAACCGCAACGAAGCTGCGGGAGCCGAGTCCCCTGCACTAGGTCGCATCTGCGAAACTGATACCAGATTGCCGAGTATCTCCAGCAACATTTGCAACAAGTCAGATCGGACACAAACCTTCCTTCCTGTCACATGACAGGGTGGCAGACAATTGCTGCCAGTTAGTCAGTGGCTTAAAAACAACAAATTCAGCAGAAAGCGAAGAGCTAGAGAGATAACAAGCGAGCCCAGAACCTTACACTGTAACCAATTTAATATGATAATCTGATCCCCGTTTATCTCAATCTGGTTATTGTAACGTTTCAATTCCCTTTTGTCCTATAACGTTCTGTTTCAGCCCCGAAATCTGGGAACAAGAGAAGGAACAATGTCGCCGCTAGAAACACATGCAACCTTTGCTGGTGCTCGGTCAGAACTGTTCGTGCCCCTCCCCCCACTGCGCTGGCCAGGACATGCCATGAGAGAAAACCCCTGCTACGTGTTTCAGCTTCACTGCCTGCTTGCCCTGAAACCATCATTTGCTTAATTTTCACTGGGTCACGGATCACAGTCGCAATGTTATAAGAATAAATATGATAACTGCATCATGTGTAGAACCAGTAACACTACATCTAGACACCGAATGACAATAAAGGGTTTTGCAATATGTTTTGTTTTGCAGATTTTTATCATGAATAAATATTTACTTTATGTAATAAAGGAGATGGTGGTCGACTTCAGAAGAGCCCGGAGGGACCACTCTCCACTAACCATCGATGGCTCCATCGTCAAGGTAGTCAAGAGCACCAAATTCCTTGGCGTGCACCTGGCGGAGGATCTCTCCTGGTTTCCAGATCCATTGCCAAGAAGGACCAGCAATGCCTTTACTTCCCACGGAGGTTGAGGAAAAGTTCAGATTCCACCCTCCACCCTCACTACATTCTACAGGGGATTCACTGAGAGCATCCCATGCAACGACATCACTGCCTGGCTCGGAAATTGCACCACCTCAGAACACAAGTCCCTACAGCAGATAGTTCGCTCAAGACTTTTTCAGCCCTTTGCGCTTCCTTATCTAGGATTTAAGGGAATTGAGAGGAACGGCAATAATGCTCAATAAATGCCACCAAAGTTGAAAATCAGCTGAACGGCAGAACAGATTCAAGGAGCCAGATGTCCCCATCCTGCTGCTATTTCTCCGTTACCTTTAAGTGAGGAAGATGGGGCTGCTTTTACCCTCAATAAATAACAATCCCACCTTTTCAGTACCCTGGGAAATCCTACGGAGACGTGGGGGGGGGGGGGGGGGGTGGGGATGGTGGGGGGATGCAAACCCAAAACCATTCTCCTTCATTTGCTAACAACGGAACGCTGTGAAGAGTTATTGACTTACAGTGAACTCAATAGGATGAAGGCTGGGAGGAGTTTATCATGGACAGGAAACACCTGCATGCTTTCCTTATTGCCTTTCCCTTCAATCTACTGCGGTTGCAGCTGCCTGTGTGTTTCCCACAGCCAATTCCCAGGATATTCCTCAATTTTACCACTAAAACTTCCATGGATTCTTTAGAATATCTTGCAGAAGGAAGCCCCAGATCAAAAAAGCCTGTTGCATAGAAGAAAATAGGCACCAGTCTGCAACAAATAAAGCCTCTGGTGCAATACTTTTGACGACAACATACGTGAGACAGCAAGCCAAAGATTTATTCCTGTTGCCCGCAAATCAAATTTTGTATTTTCTGGCCAATAAACATAGGCTTTCTGTCGAATCAACTCCCTACAGAAATTCGTGAAACTGGGCAGAAATGTATCAGGACCAACACGATGGGTGCTTGCAGATTGAGTCGTGCGTTAAAATGTAGCCGTGTGGTTCCTATCAGGAGCTCGCTGCAAACCTCACAGTTGCCGCCTTGGGAGTCGGGCCGAGAGCCCACTAGGAAGACTGATCAAACCCCTCCACGGCAGACGCAGAACAGCTGCAGGAAAGGCTGCTCTGGAAGAGATGGAAAACATGGAGGAAGGGGTCAAGGAAATGACCAGCCCTCATCAGTTCCTGTGCCACAAGGGACTCTCAACTTCTCCAAAGTGCAGAATGAGTGAGCAGCCAGTAGTTGTGGCTCAGATGGTGCTATGCACAGTGAAGGGAAACAGTTTCCCTCATCACGTGCACGTTACAGTGCAGGCTCATTTGGCGCATGTGCATGTGTTTGCGCGCGCGTGCGTGTTGGTGTTTATAGTGTTCGCGGTCTTGTGTATGTATGTGTGTATGCGGGTGCGTGTGTTGATGGTGAATGTGCATGATGAGTCGTTGACACAGTTGCCCGATGGGCCATGGGAGTTGCTTCTGGGCGACCTGGTTCCTCTCATTTCTAAAGATACGTTGGGGGGAATGGATGGGGAATATGGGGAGAAAAGGTGGGAATGAAAACAATGAGTGGGGAATAAAATGGCCAAATTCAATTCAATGGACACAACAGCCTCTTTCAGAGTTACAAGGAAACAAGTGCTGACTCTCGCACAATGAGCGCCAAGCTTTTCAGGGTGAGTGCTTTAACGATGGTTACAGGTTTCAATTTATCTTGGGATTCCAAACATCCAGTGCGTAACTTGTGACGTCACTAGGAGTGCAACTGGAAACATGTCAAAGGCACAAAATGTCAAATGCCTTTGGAAGTATTGAACCTACCCATTTCCTCCTGTACACAAGTTTGCCAGCAAAGAATTGCTTGCACAACGTTGGGTGAAATGACTTTTATTCCCCACTTCATATAAAATAGGCACTAATGTATCCAATTTATAGGCTTGTGTACCTTCCAATGATGCAGATCCTAAATTATGAACATTGATAGCTTGGGTTATCACTGAGAAAATTTCTGGGTTTTTTTCAATAACATTTCTTTTAAATCTGTGGATGTTAAATATTAAGATCTGGAAAAGTCATTTTGGTAAAAGAGCAGCTGCATTTCGTAAAGTCGACTGCCACAGAGATGGGGGAACAGTCATAATTTCCTAAACTGAACAAATGACAAATTTTATAAATTTGACTCGCATAAATCTATGTTGTTACATTGTGCCACTCGGATCAGTGCTGGGGACTGCCAGTTTCACAATTTACTTCAATGAGTTGGAAGAATGGATAGAAATCTGCCGATGCCACAAAGATGGATAGAAAGCAAGTTTCAAAGTGGACAGATGAAATTTCAAAAGGACATAGATAGATAAAGTGAGTGGACTAAAATCTGTCAAATGGAGGATAATATGGAAAAAAATGCAAATGTCTATTTGACAGGAAAAATTTTTTAATTGTTTTCTAAATATTGTTCACTAAAACGCCTGTATTCCAGAATCCAATCAACCAGCTGCCTCAAGCAACTGGCAAAAAGAAAAAATCGTGGAAAATAAAGAAGCAAAAAAAATACAGAAGTTGAAAATTAGCGCACCTCGCCGTCAGTTCGCCAATCACGCAACACACAGTCTCAAGCAAACGGAAAATTCACTTATCCGCGATCTGCCAATCCCCATAGGTGCTGGTTACATGGGGTTTTACTGTAGAGAGAGATTGCAGAGCTCGGAGATGCAGTGTTAAGTGTCCAAGTGCGTAACTCAAAAAAGACCAGAATGCAGGTGAACAAACCATCCTTTTCCCGCCGCTGTGACTGTACCCACACCTCCTCTCACCACCATTCAGGTCCTCAAATAGTCTACATCCGATGCTCTCAACGTGGCCCCCTTTACATCGGGAAGACTGGATGCAGTCTTCTACAACAGCGAGGCCTTCCCCACGGCCAATCACATCATTGCCACACTGACATGGCTATCTATGGCCTCCTGTACTACTCAGGTGAAGCAACTCATAAACTGGAGCACAGGATGCCATAGGTTCTCTGTGGTTAGGAAGGGATTACTTGTGAGTGGAAAGAAAAAAGTTTTAAGAAGACTGCCCTTTCACCCCCCCCCCCCCACTATCTCCTTAACCCATCCTTTTCCACTACTACCTGTCACCTGCTAGGGAATGCTCCTTCCACCTCACCCCCAACACACCCTCCCCCCGCCCATCGGCTCTCCTGGAGAAGGCATCAGACCCAAAACATCAACTGACTTATGCATCCTCTGGATGCTGCGTGACCTGCTGAGTTTTAGTGTCAGCACCAATTCCAATCTTGGGAGTCAGGGCTAATATTCTGCCTCAAGACCACCTTCCTGCTTAATTCACAGTCTAAGCAATCTCAATGACCAAGCTTCCATTGCCCTCTGTGCAGGAGAGTTCCAAGGATTTACAGCCCCTTGAGTGAAAGGGGTATACTGTAGGTGCTACAAGACACGCACCACTGTGGTAAACCTCTCTAGGTATATATTTGTCAGTTTGGCCACACCCATTGGCTGACTGTGCCTCTGGCTCCTTCCACAGGCTCCAGAATGTTCCATAGCCCTTCCCAGTGCAGAACAGTTGAGCAGCGTGGATGTGCTTTTGTTCTAGAGCAGGGGTTCTCCACCTTAATCCCTATGCCATAGGTGCTCTGTGATTAGTAAGAGATTGCTTAAGGTGGTACGTGGGTGGAAAGAAAAAGCTTGAAAACCACTGTTTTAATCACCCATAATTGACTCGTTATGTGCACGGTTTCAGAACTCCAAAGGAAATGGCCCAGTGACAATTTTTCTCAAGCAAAGTATTTCAGTAACAATTGAGTCTGGAGCAGTGATTCTCAACCTTCCCTTCCCACTCACACACCACCTTCAGCAATCCCTTTGTAATCAGAGCACCGATGGCCCAGGGAATACTGAAAGTGGGATGTGAATAGAAAGAAAAAGGTTGAGCACCACTGGTCTACATCCTGTGTGCCCTGCTGCTTATTTATCTCCATCACCTTCACAAACCAAATCTAGATTTAAACGAAGAACTGGAGGAGAGCTTGAGAGATTTTAGTCATGCAAAGAATAGTGGAGGTTGGGAGCTTGCTGAGTGAAAAGATACTACCTGCAAACTGGAGGAATGACTCCTCATATTCCATCGAGGCATTCTCCAACCAGATGGCATTAACAGCGACTCCTCCCGTTCCTATTAGCACCCCCCTCCCACCCCCACCATTTCTCTCTTTCCCCATCTATGTGTCTGCTTTCCTCCAGCTCTACATTTGCATCAATTCTCAGCTTTTCTCCCCTGACCTCCCATGGTCTCTTGGCTGTTGGTCAGCACTCCTCCCCCCCGCCCCGCCCCTTCTTCCCTCCTCCCTCCACCTTTTTTTTTAAATTCCGGCACCTGCCCGCTTTTCGCTCATAACTCGATGGAGGAATCAGGCCCAAAAAAGTTGGTTATACATCTTTGTCTCTTGTGGACACTGCGGGACTTTCTCCAGCACCTTTTGTGTAATTGCTACAGTCACAGCATTTGCAGGCTTGCTTCACTGGAGGGTACCTGGATCAGCATTTCAGACACCATGACTGACAAAGTTACAGACTGGGAGTTGGGGAGTAGGGTTTGTTTTAAGTTTCTCTCTTTTCTTTGTTTGGCTGGAATGAACATGGATGGATTCAGTCCCTCCAGCATTTCACTGTCAAAAATCAATATATCGGTTCGGTATCTGACTGAGATCAGTAACCGTCTCCACACTTGAGTAACTGTTGGAGGGCAGGCAAAACAAGAAATCGACACGTTTTCCAAATCATAATGTGATGCATCTGAATGGAAATAAAATGTGTTGGAGCTAATTCAAACCCCATGCCCAATACACTGGAAACAACAGTACAGGAAAACCCTTCATTGGCTCGTCTTATGAACTACAGTCACAGAGATTATCCCGCTGAGACACACAGGACAGGAATACAATGTAGGAAGACCAATCAAGAATAAACTCTCTCTTCTGGCATTTCAATGTTTCTCTCACTGCCCATCGCCAATCTTTCCCCCTTCCCCGCCCTAACTCTTTTTTAGGCCTTGATCGGTTTAAAGAGGTTTCTAAATATTTCAAATTGAACAATTTCTAGGAAGCAACAGTTAGCTGCTTTGGTAAAAGAAACTTGAGCTTCCTGCCAAATAAAACATCAGCATCTTCCTAGATTGGTGGTTCGTTCTATTAACACCCTTTCCTCATCACTTCACACTGGGACCTTTGGCAGTGCCGAGCTCTGGAAACAAAAAGCACTGGCCCAGGTCGCCTTTCAACCTTTCGCCTCCGGCCTGGCAATGTTACAGCAATGATGACGGCCTTTTCCACTCCTGGCCCACGCAAGTACCAGGGTCAAGGCAAATACTGCAGAGGGTGGAAGCTTGGCAAATGGCACCCCTCTTCTAAAATTTTTTTAAAAAGCAAACGTTCCCCCTTTTTCCCCCCAGATTATGCAATTGTTTCTGATTTTGGCTACTAATATTTATCTTCCCTTGGATAAAATGTGCCCGAGAAAAGCAAAAGCCGCTGATGAGGAGAAGGCTCAGTTTGGGATGACTGTCGCCACGAAGTGAGTGGAACCTAAAAGCCCCCAGCACGACTTCCTCTTAATCACGTGGTTCCTCATAAAAATCAGCTTGACGCAAGTCGAAACAGACTTTAGGCTAAATTACAGAAGTATACAAAATTTTAAAGTGCAAGCATTATCGTTGGTTATGCAATTTTATCGGAAATGTTTGAAAAAGTATTCAAAGCAGAGAAATGCTGGCGGAGCTCAGCAGGTCTCATAGCACCAATAGGAGGTAAATAGAGATAAACGGCATTTCAGGCCTGAGCCTTTCTTCTATACCTTGAGGAAGGGCTCAGACCTGAAACGTCGCTTCTATATCTTTTCTTCCAAGACCTGCTGAGTTCCTCCAGCATTAGTTTTTTTTTATATCAAACTTCAATCACAGCATCAGGCAGACTTTCACTCTTCCATCTGTTTGCAAATGTTTCACTTTCCTTTCTGCAACTGAATTGGATACAAAATAAAATGAGAAACATGGTTTTAGTTCACAAACTAAGAGATCCTTTGCTTCTGACTAAACCTTCACTACCACATGGTCCACTTTGTAACAGCTTTTCCATCAACAAGGAGGAGTACTCATGGGCTGGTACTGTCTGTTACAACACAAGTCCTTCATCAAAGAGAGAAGCATAGTGGTACAGCTGAGAAACAGGCCACTGGGCCCAACTCGTCCATGCTAACCAAGTCGACATAAGCTGATACCTTCTGCTCCATATTCCTCTAAAGAAGTGGTTTTCAAACATTTTATTTCCACTCCCATACCACTTTAAGTATTCCCTATGCCATAGGTGCTCTGTGATTAGTAAGGGATCACTTAAAGTGGTATCATATTTACAGGAAATATTAGGATAAAATTTAGCTAATTGAACCTTACAAAAGTGCACTCGATGGACTACGTTATATTAAATGAATGAGTGGGTAGCACAAGGAGATGAGTGAACACGTTTCAAAAAGGAATCCCATGTAATTTCAGCAAATGGTTGTTGAAAAGTCTTATTCCCGTAATTTCTTAATACCACCCAGAGAACGATCCCTAGATCTTGAAAGTAATTCAATAAAGGGCCATCCTTTATGAGGTTTAAAATAGTACACTTTCAAAATAAAATTAAATTCTAAATCCTGGAGAAGCCACAATATCGCAGAATTTAAGAAGCTCCTGATCTGTAGATAACAAAAGAAAATGCTTAGGTATTTTAAAGTTAATTGTTCAAAATAAGCCAAATTTTGCTCAATATACAGATCTAGAAAAGATTGGTTGCCATTGAGTATAACCGATATCCTGGACTGAAGGTGGAAAAAAGGAGTTGCGTAGAATAGAGATAATCAATACGGTAACCAAAATATTTTCTAACCAAATTTTCAAATTGTGTAATTCAAACCAAATTATCAGTTAGCTTGGAAGCCAAAAAAGGTAAGGGTGCTCTCAGTAGCGAAGGTTGAGAATACCTTTCAGTAGACTTAATATCGAGGTCAATCCATCTTGAAGCACCTTGGTATTCGTTAATGATGAATCCAAGTAGGAATAGATCGATTACTATTAAAATCTAAAATTAGGTCATGCCAAACCTCCATTTTTGAAGGATTTTTTTTGAGGCGGGGATGCTCATTTTTGCAAACAAGAGAATCTAATGAGTCAAAAAAGGATTTTGAAACCAAAATTGGTGGAGCTTGAAAGATGAATTAGACAAAATATTCAATTTGATAATATTAACACGCCCAATTAAAGTCATCGGAAGAGGAGACCATTGAGGTAGGGACTTCTGAACATAACAAGAAAGAAGATTCTCCTTAACAAATTATTAAACATTTTAGTAATTGTAATGCCTCGATAGTTAAATTGATTTTTAACAATTTTAAAAGGGACAGAGGAATTGAAGGAACAGGAAGAGTTCAAAACAAATATTTATCTCTTCTGCAGGTTTAATTTATAGCCAGAAAATTGACCAAGGATAACTTGCTTTCAACTCTAGTCCTATCGGTTCTGATGTGGCCAATATTGAATTCAGAGATTTTTCACAGGTGGGGCACTTGAAGGATGGGGAATGGGTAATTTTTGAGTTGGTTCGCTCCATTCATGCTGATATTCACTGTGCATCTAACACAAGGATTCTCTGTCCTGCACCAAATACTTACCCACCATGAGCCATCATGATCCAGGGATTCCCAGAATTCAATTTTTTAAACAAGGTAATTTTGAGAACACCCTTCAATAAATATGATTTCTCTAACGTCTTTGCACGACAGAGATTGGAATAAAGCATTCTTTCTCAGAGTCCAGCACTGTGCATGCAAAGTGAGTGGCCTGCCCCATGGAGTGGACTGAATGGAATCGGAAGCCAAATGCCAGCGAGAGGATGCTCGCTTCTCTTCCCCTTACTGTGGATTTGTGGACGCAACATTGATCGAGGAGTGAAACACAAAAGTCTGCAGAAACACAAAACACAGAAATGCTGGAGGAACTCAGCAGGTCTTGCGGCGTCCATAGGAGGTAACGGTTCCATTATTGTCATGTAATACTACATTTAGAATGTAACATACATGAAGTTCTTCAACTTTTGTCTATCAGAAGGCAGACAGAGTGACTCCACTTTGTCCAGCCCCCCTCAACAGAAACCAAAGCCCCTTGTGTTCCTGGGTGGTCTCCCCTCCAAGTACTGACCAGGCCTGAGCCTACTTAGCTTCCGATATCAGACAGACTCAGGCAGATTCAGGCTATTAGGCTTAATCGACACTTGAGATCTGAGCCCTTCTTCAGGGGAGGCTCAGACGTGAAACTTTGATTATATATCTTTACCTCCTAGGAGTGCTGCGAGACCTCACCATTTCTGTATTTTCACAATACAGATCATAGCTGATACCTTGCTGGTGCCTGCTGTAAGTAGCCCAAGTTTCAGATGTATAGAGGAGGGCAGGGAACACTTTTGACTTAATAATTTTGAGTTGTGTTTGAGGTGTCAACCTTCAAACACTGCAACATTACAAGCTGCCACGTCAAGAGCACAATTTACAGTGTATAGGATTACAATGAAAGGGAAGATCAAGTTGTACCAGCACTGATATGGGGTTCATTCAGGATCCTCGTGACTGCGGGGAAGAAACTGTCTTTGAGCCTGCTGGTCAGAGCCTTCTCCCTGATGGGAGACCATAGGAGCAGAAATAGGCTATTCAGCCCATTGAGTCTGCCCTGCCCTGCCATTTCCCACTGCTCATAACTTTTGATGCCTTGGAAGAAGGAAGAAGAAAGTGTGACACTCCTTTAGTATGCTGCTGCTCGTCTTTCCCAGGCAGTGGGAGATGTAGATGAAGTCCTTGGAGGGGGAGGGAAGTGTTCATCATGTTCTGAGCTGCATTTACTGTAACTACCATTAAAGTCCTGTGAAATGTGATCATAACAGGGTGATAATTGTCGTGCAATTGCTCTGAGACTCACTGACCAGGGAGCAATACACGTTTTTTCCAAAGTATCAAGCATTTGGGGTATTGTTCTCTAATGAGCGCTAACAGTGTGTGAACAATTCTCATTACCTTGCTATGCTGGCTGGTAATGAATGCAGATGGGCTGAAACCCAGTCCCAATTACCTTTGCAATGCTCTAGGGACAAGAATGAATCTAAGCACTAACTTTTAATCAATGTAATTAATATTTGAACCAATGACAACATGGATAAACTCATCTGAGGGCAGCCTAGCCACACAATAATGCAGTATATGGGATGATTCTGCCATCAAGGAGAACTACGTTAATGATGATGAATGCTTCCAGCTCCGTAGCAATGGGGTCAACCAGGCAATTTGGCACCCGGTTAGTGCCCGTCGGAATCTGACCGGGTCCCTGACCTACCAGAGAGGTAGTCGGGGAACCCAGTTAAACTTACCTAGGTTGCATCCACAGGCGATTTGAAAATGAAAATGGCCGACACGCTTATTCTAGTGACGTCAGCGCTTGCACGTGTACGTCACCGGGCAGCCAGCATCCGAACATCTGGCAGTATTTCTGGCGAGTACATGACACGTCATTGTGGGGTCGGGATCCCCCCTTGTCCACAGGTTGGTGATTTAATGGGTCGATCCCCCTGCAATTTAAAAGGGGCTTCCAGCATCTTGGTCCCAGTAATTGCACCCGAGTCCCAGGAGGGCTACCCAGGAGCTCAGTTTAAAAGGGGCTAATGATTTTTCCAGAGGTTTCCTTGCAATGTGGAAGGAAGCCATTCAGCCCACCAAATCTATACTAGCTCTCAGAATAATAAAATTCCCACACTAATGTTTCCAGTCACTATTCTCAAGCATTGAAGGGAGTCCATTTAGAACAGAGGAATTTCTTTACCAGAGGTGGTAAATCGGTGGAACTTGTTGCCACAGGTGCTGAGGGAGGCCAGATTATTTAAGGCAGAGATTGATAAGTTCTTGATGAGCCAGGACATCAAAGGTTCTGGGGGAGAAGGCCGGGCAGTGGGGCTGAGTGAGAAAATGGATCAGCACATGATTAAATGGTGGGGCAGACTTGATGGGCTAAATAGCCTATTTTTGATCCTATGTCTTATGGTCTTAGTTTTATCACCATATTTCCCACATCACTGGTGTCAACAGTTGCCCTGCAATAAACAATAAGATGCTAAAGGAACTCAGATGTTGGGCAGTATCTGTGGGTGGTGTTGGAAGTAACCACCACTGATGCTGGAGAAGCTCAGCAGTCAGGCACGGGTAAAAATGGTTAGTTTTGGGTTGGGACCCAGTTCTGAGCATTTCTACCTGATGCTTCCTAATCCATTGAATTCTCACTGTTTGCTCAAGATTCTAGCATCTAGTTTTTGAGTTTCACTGTGGTTTAGCAGTTTCCACTAATAAATATGAAGTTTAATTCAGAGATTTGTGTATCTAGGCTGTGGTTCCAGCAATGGACTGATCCAATGCAAGATTCAAATAAGACTTTAAACTTGTGCCCCATATGCATTGTCTGCATGTTGCCCCCCCATATTAATTTTTCCAAAGAAGATTAAAGTCTCTGTCCTGGTTATCCTGTGCAATATCGATCTCTCTGCAAACAAAAGGTCAATGATGGAGATGATGGAAATATGAAATTAAACCACAAGGTCACTCATCTGAATTGGTAACTATGTGTGTGTCTCTCTCTTCCTCTCTTCACAGATGCTGTCTGAGCTTTTCCCACACAGCCAACCAAGTCCAAGACATACAGAATAGTAACAGGCTATTTGGTCCACAAGTTTGTAGCACCCAATTAACCTACACCGCCAGGCTGCAGTACATTTTGAACAGTGAGAAGAAATCAGAGCCTTGGGAAAAGCCCACGCAGTCACAAGCATTTTCAGGTGGCCAATTGGCCCACTTGTAAAGCCGCATATTTTGGCAAAATGCGGCTGTGGGAAGGCCAAGTGAGTGTGCAGGAGGCGCCTGCAAGGCGAGTTTGGTAACCCTCCTCCAAGAGGGATAATCCCCGCAGCACAGTGGCCTCCCCAGCCGTCTGAATGCAGCCACCTAAAAGCGGCTGCATTTGGATGACAGTCAGCTGGCCGGTGTCTGACCGTTCCTCTCCCAGTCCCCACGCCGTCGGGCGGCCGGTGCGAGCTGTCCCCACACAGTCATGACTGATTTCGGGAGTGGGGAGAAGGGGACAGGAGCGGCCGGCAGGGGAGAAGGGGGGTGGCCGAAACAATGGTGGTACCCGACTCGAGCGCCTCTTTCTCCCCCCACCGGTGCTCCAGCCTCCTCCCCCACCGGCCGCTCCAGCCCCCATACTCACCCTCCGGCCGCTCCAGCCCCCCCCCCGTACTCACCCACTGGTGCTCCGGCCTCCTCCCCCGCCGGAGGAGGGGGAGTGGGGAGAGTGGGGCAGCAGGATCAGTGTGGGGACAGCCCACGCCGACCACTCCACATTGTGGGGATTGAATTTGTGAGTGGGGAGAGAGTGGAGCAGCACTGATAGCCCGCGCTGGCTGTCCCAGCTGACAGTCAGCCATCCTGAATTGACAGCCCAAGGGACAGGAGCCGGAATGCGCTCAGATGCGCATCCCGGTGCAGCTGTCCTTTCAGGTGGCCAGCGCTGCGCTTTCAATGCTGCCACCTGAACTGCAATTTAAAGGGACGCTTCTGCTTCTTCAGGTGCATTCTTAGCGGAGAATGCACCTGAAAAAGCCTACAGGGTGAATGAACAAACTCCTTGCAGACAGAGTGGGATTCGAACCCCTGTCCCGATTGCTAACCGCTACGCCATCCCTGCCACACAAGAATTATTTCTGGAGTGAAGGGATTAGCATATGAGGAACGTTTGATGGTACATTAATCCCATATGATGAGGGGAGTTAACGGTGGGTTGGTACTCTGGTCCTGCCCATGTTTTGCAAAGGAATTCAGAAAGAGGCCTAGCACAGGATAGGAACTCAGCAGGCCAAGCAACATCTGTGGGGGTGGGGTAGGTGGTCATCCCCATTGACGCTGCTCGACCTACTGTTCCTCCAGCAGACTCTTCTTTGCTCCAGATTCCGGCATCTGCCCTCCAGATGCCTCCATAGCACTGGCTGCGTCCTTGTCGCTGCAGAAGATTTTCCATCCAATTGGACCGTAACACGCCACCTGTCTCTTGTCGAAAAGTTTCTGAAGAAAAGCACATCTGACCACAATTCTGCTCGATGCTCTGCAGGAGACAGTGGATCATGTTGCATGGTTCCCCAAGTAGACTGTCAAAGTCGTTTTAGTACGATATCTCATCGTCAGAATTCTCAAACAAGCACCAAGACCTCACTTGGCTCAATGCAATGGTCCTTATTGTACAACAATAAACTTTTATATTTAAAGCATATTTTGAGGGAATAAACACTGTGGAATAAGCAATAGACACAGGTGTGTCAACATCATTGCCATTTTACCAGAGTATTAATTTCATTTTAATTTCACAAACTATCAGCCTTGTTAAATGGTTTTATACTCACTGGGAACCCCAAGATTTCCCATGCTGTCAATCAGGTCCCAGAGAATGATGTCACCTCATCAACCTCCAGCGAGTTTGAATGCAAACCCAAAATCCTGGGCTAGATTCTCTACCCATCCACTCCATACACAGCAGATGATGTACAACATTAATCCCACCCACACATTTTGATAACATCATGATTAAACAGCATTCATTGCAGCAGAAGCCATAAATGACAGTATTATTAATATCAAAGAGATGCTGAAAATGTCTTGAAGTCCATTTGGAAGAGTCATCAAATTAGTTCATGACCTTAAACCACTGGCTACACTGCCATTACTGATCAGATCTTGACATCATCAACCAGCAGGTAACCCTCATCGACTGATGGTTTGCAACACAGCCTGATTCGGCAATACAAGTGCCCAAGAATGCAGAAAGCTGCAGAAGGGATCCAAAGTAGCCAGGTCCATCACAGGATCTGGCCCCCCATTCCCACTGGCACTTTATCCCAGTAATTAACGGCCATATACGGCGTCAGATCACCGCGGGGGGGGGGGGGGGGGGGTGGACCACCTAGGTTGGGTTGATCATCCCCAGGGCCGATTAGCCCAGTGTGAAAGGGACGGGGGGGGGGGGGGTATCCTGGGACCAATTGGTAGAGGATAGGCGCCCCTCTTCCCTGGGATGCCTGGTGGTTAGTGTGAAAGGACGCAGATAACCAGAGCGAACAGCTTCTTTTAACCCATGTATTGAAAAGCCAATTCACTGGTTAGCCAGCATGCCTCAAGACGGCCGCCAACATCATAAAGCCCCCTCCTCCTCGCCCCCATCACTCTTGGTCACAACCTCTTCTCACTTTGGGGGCGAAGGGCTGAAGAACCAGCATCTGGAGGTTCGAGAGCTGTTTCTTTCCAAAGCTACCAGACCGTTCAACTTTTGCAAGTCACTTTAAAAAAAACACCAGGATTTCCGTAAATATTTGTTTTCTATTTAATGTATTCACTGTCTCTTAATTCAAGATTATAATCTTTCATCTTCAGGACCTGCTTGTAAGAATTTCTGGCACATGGACCGAGGACAATGTGTATGACAATAAACTCACCTTTATTACCACTGCAGGATATTTGTTGGTCAACAAAGGGGTTTATTGGCAACTTTCTCATCCCTCGACCTGATATTGAAAGTTCTAATGCAAATATTACTTCCTCCCCGCTCTAGTTCCAACCCAAGTTCAAGCAGATCACTGGAGTGCAAGGTTGTTTCTAAAGATTGGTATCGAGTTTCTGGGAATCGTCCTTCATGTCAGGCGGGCGTCCAGCCGTGGCTTTCTTTTTAAAAGGAATAAAAGTTCACGAGAGCATCAACCAGGAGGTGAACGGGAGCAGCAACTCACGCCGACGAGCAGCGCAACTTACCTGCTTGAAGGTCCGGCCGGTCCCCTCGGTGGACGCTGCGCTCGCAATAGAAAAGAGAGCCTCGCCAAGAGGGGAAGGGGAGCGCAGGCAGGCAGGCAGGCAGGCTGCAACAGGAAGCAACGAACTGCTGCCCTAGTTGCACTCCAGAGGAAGTCAGCGAGCGGCGGGGAGGGGGGGAGGAGGAGGAGGAGAGGAGGGGGGAGGAGAGGAGGGGGGAGGAGAGGAGGAGGGGGGGGAGGGGGGAGGGGGGGGAGGGGGGGGAGGAGAGGAGGGGGGAGGAGAGGAGGAGGGGGGGGAGGGAGGAGGGGGGGGAGGGGGGAGGGAGGAGGGGGGGGAGGGGGGAGGGGGGGAGGGGGGGGGAGGGGGGGAGGGGGGGGGAGGGGGGGAGGGGGGGGGAGGGGGGGGGAGGGGGGGAGGGGGGGGAGGGGGGGAGGGGGAAGGGGGGGAGGGGGGGGGAGGGGGGGGAGGGGGGGAGGGGCAGGGGGAGGGACGAGGGGGGAGGGGAGGGGGAGGGGGGAGGGGAGGGGGAGGGGGGAGGAGGAGGGGAGGAGGAGGGGGAGGAGGAGGGGAGGAGGGAGGAGGAGGGGAGGGGGGGGAGGGGAGAGGGGAGGAGGGGGGGAGGGGGGGGAGGGGGGAGGGGAGGGAGGAGGGGGGGAGGAGGGGGGGAGGGGAGGGGGGGAGGGGGAGGGGGGGAGGAGGGGGAGGAGGAGGGGAGGGGGGAGGGGAGGGGGGAGGGGAGGGGGGAGGAGGAGGGGAGGGGGGAGGGGAGGGGGGAGGAGGAGGGGGGAGGAGGAGGGTGGGGGGGAGGAGGAGAGGAGAGGGGAGGAGGAGAGGAGAGGAGGGGGGAGGAGGGGGGGAGGAGGGGGGGGAGGAGGAGGGGGGGGAGGAGGAGGGTGGGGGAGGAGGAGAGGAGGGGGAGGAGGAGAGGAGAGGAGGGGGGAGGAGGGGGGGAGGAGGAGGGTGGGGGAGGAGGAGAGGAGGGGGGAGGAGGAGAGGAGGGGGGGAGGAGGAGGGGGAGGAGGAGAGGAGAGGAGGGGGGGAGGACGAACAGCAAGCGAGCAGCACTCGATGTTACATGACCCGCCGCCCAAGTCGAGAGAGACGGCTGCGTCTGGGTCTGGGAGCATTAGGCACGGGCGAATATGGTCCTGGGGAGAGGTGTTCCTTTCTTGGGGGGGGGGTGGAGAAAACCCACATCATCAGTGGGGAGTTAAAGGGGTCTCCTACTCCCGGCTCAGTCAAAGGATCGCCGCGGGGTGCAGGGCAGAGCCTGAATGGGGGCGCCTGGTTGGAGGGTTCCGTTCCCCCCCCTCTCTCTCTCTCTCTCTCTTGACCCCCTCACTGAGACCCCCCGCCCCGCACGGAGACCCCCCGCAGTCAGGTGGGACATCGCTGGCAGCTTCACATCTTGTTTCAATCGAGTGGCCAATCGATGATTAATGCGCGAAGGAGCGGAGTCCTTGAGCGAACCTCCGGCCTCGGAAGGGAATTGAGCCAAGTTTTATTTTCGTGGGGGGGGGGTCTCCGTGCGGGGCGGGGGGTCTCAGTGAGGGGGTCAAGAGAGAGAGAGAGAGAGGGGGGGAACAGAACCCACCAACCAGGCGCCCCCATTCAGGCTCTGCCTGAAATTCGCTTTCTTTTTGGTATATTTTATTTATTATTCAGAATAAAACATCCAAGCAAGTGCAAATTACAAATGCACAAAATTCTCTCCCCTCATTCCCTCCCTTCCCTCTGATAACGACCCCAAAAGGAAAAGAGTAGAAAAGAAAAGAAAGGAGTGAACATATAGATATTACCATGAAGGATGCCATCTCAATCCGGGAAGAAAAAAAATGCTAAACCCGTATACTTCATATACGGGCTCCATACTTTAACAAAAATTGATCAATTATTCCGTTGATTATAAGTTATCTTTTCCAGTCATCTCCACACGCCATCTTTGAATACTCAATTTCATTCTTCCAAGTTATGGCTATACATTTTCTCGCCACTGCTAATCGAACCAATGTAATCTGAAATTTTAACCTCAAACTCAATGTCGTGCTATGACCCAATAAAAATACGAAAGGATCAAGTGAAAGCTTGAATAAACCCTCCAAAAAGAAATTCTCTCTTTTTAATTGCACCTAGCGCTTTATGGAGTAAGATTTCACCGGCTGGAATTAAAACATGTGACCCAACATAAACATTTGATCAATGTTATCAAATTCAAGTGCATTATTGCACGAGGTGCTGCTTTAAAGGTTTACGTCGAAGATGAGGATGGAGAGAGTTGGGGGTGATGTCTGAGTATGGATAGAGGTTTGGTTAACCAACAGAAAGCAGGAAATTGGGGTGCAGGGTGCTTTTTTTTCTAGTTGGCTTGGCCATCAGTGGTGAGTGAGGGTGCCGCAGGGGTCGGGGCTCGGCCCACGACCGTTCACAATCGACATTAAAGATCGCTGATGACACTAAATTGAGTGGGAGCGCAAATTGAGTGGAGAATACAGAGAGTCTGCAGAGAGATAGGGAGAGATTAAGTGAGTGGGCAAGGGTCTGGCCGATGGAGTACTGTGTTGGAAAATGTGAAGTTAACTACTTTGGAAGGAAGGTTAATATTTAAATCTGGTTCTCTCTTTCCACTCACATATCACCTTAAGAATTGAGTGGAGAATACAGAGAGTCTGCAGAGAGATAGGGAGAGATTAAGTGAGTGGGCAAGGGTCTGACAGATGGCGTACTGTGTTGAAAAATGTGAAGTTTTCTAGAAGGAAGGTTAATATTTAAATCAGTGGTTCTCAACCTTTCTCTTTCCACTCACATCCCACCCTAAGCAATCCCTTGCTAATCACAGAGACTGACGGCATAGGGATTACTTCAAGTGGGATGTGAGTGGGAAAAAAAGGTTGAGAACCACTGATTTAAAGAAGAACCTTCCTTCCAAAATAGGTAACCTCACATTTACCAACATTGAGAACCACTGATTTAAATAGCAAGCGATTTCAGAATGCTGCATGCAGTAGGACTTGGGAGGGCTTGTGCATGAATTGCAAAAGGTTGGTTTGTGGGTGCAGGAGGCTATCAAGAAAGTGAATGGAATGTTGGCCTTCATTGCTGGAGAGAATGATCTAGGAGCAGGGAGGTTACGCTCCAATTGTGCAAGGAACTGGTGAGCCCGCATCTGGAGTACTGCATGCAGTTCTGGTCTCCATCCTTGAGGAAGGATGTACAGGCTTTAGAGGTGGCCCAGAGGAGGTTCACCAGGTTGACTCTAGAGATGAGGGGGGTTAGCCTTTGAGGAGAGATCGAGTCATCTGGGACTGAACTCCCTTTAATTTAGAAGAATGAGAGGAGATCTATACATGTACAATTATAAAAGGCAGAGATAAGTTGTACCCATTGGTGGGGGAGTCAAGAACGAGGGGACATACCCACATTATCCTGGGTAGTAGATTAAGGACAGAGATGCTTTTCTCAGAGGTTGTGAATCTAGAGAACTTGCTGCCCATTGAAGCAATGGAGGCTACCTCCGTATGTCTAAGACAAGATTGGATAGATGTTTTACAAAGTAGGGGATATGGGGAGAGGTAAATAGGTGAAGATGAGACTATCATCAGACTAGCCATGAATGGTGCAAGAGGCTCGACAGGCAAGATGGCCTACTCCTGCTGCTACTTCTTATGTACAAAGATGCAGCCAAGGGGATTGTTTTGACAGCAGTCCAGCCAGACATCTCACATGTGGTCGATGCACACATGATACAGTGAGACACAGAAGTGCAGAGTTCCAGAGAGTGATGAGTTGGTAGAGAACAAAGGCAACACAGTTTTACCGTTGTGAAGATCGTCCAGGAATCTGATTAGGGCAGAAAAGAAATTGCCCTTGAGTCTGGGGAAAACTGACCTTGAATCCAGTTTGAATTGCTGAGAACTTGTCAAGTTTTATTGTCATCTGATTGCACAAGTACAACCTGACCGAACAGCATTCTCCGGTCCTCGGTGTAAAGCATGCAGACACACAACCAGACATAAGACACAGACAAACACAGGACAAGTATTCATATATACAAATAAATAAATATTGTTTCGTAAACATGAGAGTCTTGGATGGTTAGTGTGAGCCGTTCTTTTGGTCGTTCAGCGTTCTCACTGCCCGTGGGAAGAAGGTGTTCCTGAGGCTGGTGCGATGGCTCTAATGCTCCTGTATCTCTTCCCCGACCGGAGCAGCTGAAAGATATTGTGTGTGAGATGGAAGAGATCCTTAATGATTTTGCGCACCCCCCTCCAGACAAAAATCCCAGTAGATCATGTCGATGGGGGTGGAAGGGACCGCAGAACCTGACCACATTTTTAAAAAAACTTGCATTTCAATTTCACCTTTCTTGTTCCTCAGAGGTCATCCTAAGGAGCTTCATAACCAACGAAGCACTTAAAAGCGAGAAACTAAAGAACTCCTTTCCTTCTATAAAACTCATTTAGGGACTGTGTTGCAATTTTTGGAGGCAAATGCCAAACACTTGAGTCATTGGGTTCAAATTCATGTTGGGGGCGACGAGCATCAAAATCTCAGTTGCTGTCGAAAGTGTCGGCTTTGAGAGATTGAAACTGTGGCTTTTTTGGGTGAACATAAACCATCCAAAGGCAGCATTTTGCAGAAGAGTTTGGTCCGATGTCCCTGCCAATGTTTACTCATCTTTTAACATTCTGAAAACAGATGATCAATCTGTAGTCTTGCTGTGTTGATTCCTGCCTTGTGGGATCTTACCGTGTATGTTCAATTCCTGTGTTGTATAAGGCCTTTTCACACTGCAGTGTAAAATGAAGAAGCTTGGGAAATTTTCCCAGGAACCTTCCTGTGGACCTGCGGTGTGAAAAGGTCAGCCTGGGAATTTTAAATGGGTCCGCGGGCCGCGGCCCCGGGAAATGATCCCAGACCACCCTCTCCCTTGGGTATGAAAAGGCAAATGGACGGGCAGGGGGAAGCCTCGTTTCGTCAGTCCTTGCATGCTGATTAAAATGAAAAGGTACCTCCTGAAACAGCGGACTGCCTCGGCATGACGAGACGGCAGCACGGTGCGGGATGAATGGCTGTCCTCGTTAACCGTAATCCTGCATGCACCTGGATATCCCTGAGTGGTTCCAGCTGCATGAGGGATTATAGGAAACAGAGTCAGCCATTCATCCAGCATTATAGTGCCATTGTGACGTGCCGAAGCGTGGGGGGGGGGGGGGTCACAGCCATTGGTGATGGGGGGAAGGAGGGAGCTAATGAATGGCCGACTGATGGACAGACATGGGGGTGAACTTACTCCTGTGAGTGCGCAACACGCCATCGGTTGGAGGCGGGACCCCCCCCCACCAAGTTGTCGAGGAGGACAAATTCCTGGGAATTTGGACCATAGTGTGAAAGACCAGGGAGGTCCTGAATTCCTGGGAATTTAAACAGGACAAAGTAGGGTCACCGCTCACCTGCAGTTTGAAAACGGCTAAGGAAACACTTTTAAATGATCTTATTGACTATAAATCTCAGATGTTCTGGAAGGAACAGAGAAGGTGCAGCAGAAATGCAAGTTTTTAAAAAAATGTCCTTTTTTTAGTGCAAATTTTAATAGCACTGATACAATAAATGGGCTGATTGTTATGAAGTGTTAAAACATTGGAACTTCTGCTACCCAATATCAAATGCAACTTTGTGTCACGATACTGACTTGCTTCATCACTGGGTTTTATTAACATCTTCAATGAGGTGAAAATTCAAAATTCAGAGGTGCAAAGGGACTTGGGTGTCCTCAGGCAGGATACCCTAAAGGTTGACCTCCAGGTTGAGTCAGTGGTGACGAAGGCAAACGCAATCGTATTAAAGGAGTAGGATATAAGAGCAGGGATGTGATGCTGAGGCTTTGTAAGGCACTGGTGAGGCCTCTCTTGGAGTACAGGTTATAGTTTTGGGCTCCTTATTTAAGAAAGGATTGGAGAGGGTTCAGAGAAGATTCACAAAAATGATTCCTGGAATGTAGGGATTGCCGTAGAAGGAAAATTTAACAACCCTTTGCCTGTACTCCTTGGGGTTCAGAGAATGAGGGGAGAGCTCATAGAAGCTTTTCAAATATTGAAAGGCTTGGACAGAGGAGATGTGGCAAAGTTGTTGCCCATGGCAGGGGATTCTCGGGCACAACTTCAGGATTGAAGGGTGCCTATTTAGAACAGAGATGCAAAAGAATTTTCTCTAGCCAGAGAATGGTGAAACTCCGAAATTTGCTGCCGCGGGTGGCCATGTAAGCCAAGTTGTTGGGTATATTTAAGGCAGGGATTGATCGGGTATCCGAATAGTCAAGGCATCAAAGGTTATGGGGAGAAGGCAGGGGAGTGAAAGAATGGAGCAGCTCACGCTGGAACTGCCGAGCAGACTTGATGGGCTGAATGGCCTGTTTCTGCTCCTATATCTTATGGCTGCTTATTGGATAAAGGACGGAACCTTTGGGAATACTCCAGCAAAACAGGCAATGGTGATTGACACCGAAATCTATTGCATACAGTCAAAAACTACATTGTTCTGAGATAAGGGATGGAGGTTTGTGCAAAATGCTCCTCCTTGTGTGAAATAAAATATCTTTTCATTAAACAGTGATGCCATCTACTGAACAGAGCAATAATTTCACTCTTTCTTCAATCGGAGCAGACATGGGATCATTTCGCAAAATAGTCCCATCGAAATGCTCCAGATGCAATCACAGTGTGAAACACGAAGGAAAACTGCCCAGATTCTTAAAGGATTCAAAATAATACCTTCCTAATCACTCATTCAAAACAGTCGTGAGCTAAATCATGGAAGTTTAACAACGAGAAATGTAATTTGGCTGCATTTGAGCCCCGTGGATACCAAAAGAAATGGCAATGCTGAAATTAAACAAATGTATATTCATTTGTGCCATGTGAAGACAATGCCAACATAGATTATTAATGCTTAATTGCCCTTGAACTAAGGAGCAGGCATCAGTCGCATTAATGTGCCTGGACTCACAAATAGGTCAAACCAGGTACGAATGGCAGATTTCTCTGAGTGACATTAGCGAACCAGCATTATTTCTCCAAAAATCCAGTCGTTCTATGGTCATTATTACTGACACACACTCGGTCGTTCAGATTTTATTCATTTATTACTTCGGTAGGAAATTAATTCTTGACTCCAGGTCAGTAGACTAAAATGCTAGGCCAATAACAAAGCAACTCTGCCATCGTATCTGATTGCCACAAGCCTGGGAGTTTATAATTGGCTGTCATTGGATGCTCTGCACCCAAAAGGGGAGGCTCAAGTTCAGGTGCTTGCCCTCACTTTGTTTCTCTTTTCTTTGGCTTGGCTTCGCGGATGAAGATTTATGGAGGGGGTAAATGTCCACGTCAGCTGCAGGCTCGTTGGTGGCTGACAAGTCCGACGGGCAGACACGGTTGCAGGGGAAAATTGGTGGGCTGGGGTTGGGTGTTGGGTTTTTTCCTCCTTTGCCTTTTGTCAGTGAGGTGGGCTCTGCAGTCTTCTTCGAAGGAGGTTGCAGCTCAGTTTTCAACACCACCAATCCTCAGTACTGGTCAGCAAGCTCCAACTCCATGGCTCTGCAACTTCCTCATCGGAAGATCACCCACCATCAGTGCAAATCACTAACAACATCTCGTCCTCACTGACAATCGATACAGGTGCGTTTCAAGGGTCCGTGCTTAGCCCACTGCTCTACACCCATGACTGTGGGGCCGGGCACGTCAAATACCATCTACAAACTGGCTAATGATACCCCAGTGGTTGGCAGAATCCGACGGCTTTGAGGAAGCCTACAGGAGTGAGATAGATCAGCTGGTTGAGTGGTGGACACCGAAATCTATTGCATACTGTCAAAAACTACATTGTTCTGAGATAAGGGATGGAGGTTTGTGCAAAATGCTCCTCCTAGCACAACAAGAACCTTGCACTCAATCTTAGCAAAACCAAGGAACTGATTGTGGACTCCAGGAAGGAGAAATTAGGAAAACACAAATCAATTCTCCTTGAGGGGTCGATATTGGAAAGGGTTAAGAACTTCAAATTCCTGGATGTCAACATCTATGAAGATCTATCCTGGGGCCTTCATGTCAATGTAATCATGAATAAGGCTCACCTGTGGCTATACTTCGTTAGGAGTTTGAGGAGATTTGGTGTGCCTCCAAGTCTCTACAGGTGTACCGCGGAGAGCATTCTGACTGGTTGCATCACTGTCTGGTACAGAGGTGCTAGTGCACCAGACAGGAAGAAGCTTCAGAGAGTTGTGAACTCAGCCAGTGCCATCATGGGTATTAGTCCACTCCTCTAAGGACATCTACAAGAGGTGGTGTCTCAAGAAAGCAGAGCCCATCATCAAAGACCAGGCCTTGCCTCTTCTCACTGCTACCATCTGGAAGGAGGTACAAGAGCCTGAAGATGAACACCCAACAGTTTCTTCCACTCCTCCATCAGATTTCTGAATGGACAGTAAACTACAGACTCTACCTCACTTTTTCTCTTATTTTGCATTAATTTATTTACTTTTGAAAATGTAATTTACAGCAATTTTTACCCCTGTGATACTGCCGCAAAACAACAAATTTCGTGATACATCCTGACAATAAATTCTGATCCGACTTCATTGGATCCAGGCAGGGACCACGGAGATAAAGGTGGGCGAAAGGATGCAGGTTTAGGGTGAGGCCACAAGAACGGTGATGGGTGGGAGGGGGGAAAAACAGGAAGTAGGACATCAATGTGGAGAAGGTGCGTGAGAGGCTGAAGTGAGGCGTGAAGAGGAGTTCCAGAGCAGGGAAGCAGGAGAGCGACAGAAGAAAGGATGCCAGCAACTTGGATGGATTGGGAGGGGGGGGGGGGGAATGCTGGGAGGGGATCATGTGAATTAAGCATTTGATAGGTAAATTCATCCATCCAAGCCATTCTTTGGAAAATAACCATCAAGCGAGAAAGTTGTTATATTTTAAAATCAGGAAAAAAATAGTGATTTAGAGGTGGCCAACCTTTTAATTTTAAAGTTAGACATACAGCACAGTAACAGGCCATTTCTGCCCATGAGTATGCACTGGGGGTGAAAGTTAATGGAGTGACGTGGACTTGTGGGCTGACATGGTCTTGTTACCATGCTGCATGTCGAATTTAATAATTAAAAGGTTGGGCAACCCTCTAGATCACACATGTCAAACTCTGGCCCGTGGGCCAAATTTGGCCCGCAATATAATTATACTTGGCCCACAAAATCATTTCAAAAATGTATTAGAGGTGGCCCGCTGGCCGCCGCGCCAGTATAGCGCATGCACAGCTAATACTTTCAATCCCAGAATGCATTGGCGTCAGCCCGATAATCGCCCCCACCTCCTCTGTTTACGTTGCAGGGTCTCACCGTGGACTCTGGTTTTGGGGCCTGGCCGGTGTCAGGGGAAGCCAAGGCCGCTTCCCAGCACCCGGAACCGGGGGCCTTGGGCCTGACTTCACCAGGACCGTTGCCCACTCCCCCTCCCTGCCGCAGGCCAACCCGCGACTCACGGTGACGGGGCCACTGATCCACCGAGATGCCGCCCTGCAGCGAGAGCCGATGCCCCCGCACTGTCGTTGTCCAACCCGATCGCCCGCAAACCCCACCCTCCCGCACACAGGCCTGAGTAAGGATTATGAACTTTAATCTCAGGATAAAACGATCTTCCAATAGTTTCATGTCACAGTGATAAATATATTCCTGGTTAAAAATGGTCCTGCACCTGGATACAAGCTCATTAGGCATAAAACTTGAAAAGTGTGTAAATCAAAGGATATCTGTACCAATGGAAAAAGGGCATGGCAAATAACCCTGCTAGAGTTCATGCTCACAATCAGTCACCCATTTGATTGTTTCAGGAATCATGTTATTCTCCCACATTCTCAATAGCCCTCAGATTTTACTATTCGACAGCACACTAGCAACATTTGACAAATCCTCTATAGAGAAATATTATTGATTGAATATTTTATTTCTCATTTGTTAATGCTTCTGGAAAGAGTTTATCCAAAACTATTATTAAACATTTATTTTAATAAGAAAAAGTTTAACATTACATATGTTGAAAGAAGAGAAAACATGCAGATGTTGTTGAAAGTTTTCAATAAATATTTAGTTCGGCCCTCGACTCAGTCCAAGTTTTTAATTTTGACCCTCCGTGAATTTGAGTTTGACACCCCTGCTCTACATTGTGTGCAAGTTCAATTTTACTTAATGATCACTGGTGATAAATAATTGCCACATTGTCAAGTGTTTCCTAGCATTGGCAAACAGGGACCAGCTTCATTTGATTTTGAGGAGATTTTAAAAGCAAAAAGACACCAAGGTTCCATGTCCTATGGTGGGGAGAGACCCCCTCTGCATATTCCAAGTATCTTGCTTTTTTGCAAGAAATTTAGAACAGCTCAGGAATGGGTCCTTTCAGCCCACCTCATCCATGGTGGTGATCCACGCTAGTCCCACCTGCCCTGTTTGGCCCATATTCCCCCATGCCTTTCCTAAGTAAATACCTTGCAAATATTTAAACAGTGCAATTGTATCTACCTCCACCACTTCTTCTGGCAACTTGTTGAAGATATCCTCCTCCCTCTGTCTGAAAATCACTCCCCTCAAATCTTCATCCATATAGCTCAGCCTTCAATACCATTATTCCTTCAGTGCTGATCAAGAAGCTACAAACTCTAGGCCTCTGTACTCCCCTCTGCAACTGGATCCTTGACTTTCCCATTGGAAGACCACAGTCAGTACGAATTGGAAAGAATGTCTCCTCCTCACTGATGCGTGTTTAGCCCACTGCTCTACTCATTATACACCCACGACTGTGCGGCCAGGCACAATTCAAATGCTCTCTACAAGTTTGCCGATGACACCAGAAGTGTCGGCAGAATCACAAATGGCAATGAGGAAGCGTACAGGAGGGAGATAGATCAGCTCATTGAATGGTGTAATGACAACAACCTTATGCTCAACATTAGCAAAACCAAGGAGATGATTGTGGAAACATAGAAACATAGAAGATAGGAGCAGGAGTAGGTCATTCGACCCTTCGAGCCTGCTCCGCCATTCAACGAGATCATGGTTGATCTTAAAGTTCAGTACCCCGTCCCCGCCTTCTCTCCGTAACCTTTAATACCCTTATACTGAAGAAGTAGATCTAATTCCCTCTTAAATATATTTAATGAACCTGCCTCTACTGCCCTCTGTGGTGGCAATGAATTCCACAGATTCACCACCCTCTGGGTCAAGAAATTCCTCCTCATCTCGGTCCTAAATGGTTTGCCTATTATCCTCAAACCATGGCCCCGGGTTCTGGATTTTCCCATCCTTGGAAACATCCCATCTGCATCCATTCTGTCCAGTCCTGCCAGAATTTTATATGTCTCTATGAGATCCCCTCTCAATCTTCTAAACTCCAGCGAGTACAATCCCAATTTGCGCAATCTTTCCTCCTAAGTCATTCCTGCCATTCCAGGGATCAGCCTGGTGAATCGCCTCTGCACTCCCTCCATTGCAAGAACATCCTTCCTTAGATAAGGTGACCAAAACTGCACACAATACTCCAGGTGGGGTCTCACCAAGGCCCTGTACAGCTGCAGTAAGGTATCCTTGTTCCTATACTCAAACCCTCTTGATATGAAGGCCAACATACCATTTGCCCTTTTAACCGCCTGCTGTACCTGCATGCTCGCCTTCAGAGACTGGTGCACGTACCCCTAGGTCTCTCTGCACTTCCCCATCTCTTAATCTATTGCCATTCAAATAGTAATCTGCCTTCCGGTTTGTATTACCAAAGTGGATAACCTCACATTGATTCACATTGTAGTGCATTTGCCCTGTATCTGCCCAGTCCCTCAATTTATCCAAATCACACTGGAGCTTCCTGATCCCCTCTTCCGTGCACACGACCCCTCCTAGCTTAGTGTCATCTGCAAATTTGGAGATATTACATCCAATCCCCTTATCCAGATCATTAATGTAAATTGTGAACAGCTGGGGTCCCAGTACAGATCCCTGTGGCACCCCACTGGTCACCGCCTGCCACTCGGAAAACGAGCCATTTATCCCAGCTCTCTGTCTTCGACCTGCCAGCCAGTTCTCAATCCACATCAATACTTTGCCCCCAATCCCATGAGCCTTGATTTTGTAAGCCAGTCGTTTATGCGGGACCTCATCGAAGGCCTTTTGGAAGTCCAGGTACACCACATCCACTGGCTCTCCCCCATCTATTTTACCTGTCACCATCTCAAAGAATTCCAATAGATTTGTCAAGCACGATTTACCTTTTGTAAATCCATGTTGACTCCATCCGATCCCTTCTCTGCTAGTCATATGCTCCGCTATTACATCCTTAATAATGGATTCCATCATTTTGCCCACTACTGATGTAAGGCTCACTGGCCTATAATTCCCCACTTTTTCTCTACCCCCTTTTTAAATAGTGGGGTAACATTAGCTACCCTCCAATCCATGGGTACTGATCCTGAGTTTATCGAGTTCTGGAAAATAATTCTTAAAGCATCTGCTATCTGAATGGCCACGTCCTTCAGTACCCTAAGATGTAGATTATCAGGCCCTTGAGATTTATCTGCCTTCAATCCCATCAATTTCCCCAAGACCATGTGCTTAAGAGATACTGATTTCTTTCAGTTTGCTTTATTCTCTATGTTTCCCAACATCCTTGGGATGATTTGTATCCTCTCTTGTAAAAACAGAACTAAAGCAAAAATTTAATTGGTCTACCATTTACTTATTCCCCATTATATATTCCCCTGATTCCGACTGCAAGGGGCCTACTCTGGATTTCACCAATCTTTTCCTCTTGACGTATTTATAAAAGCTTTCGCAGTCGGTTTTTATATTTGCCGCAAGTTTACTTTCGTAATTTATTTTTGCTCTCTTGATTAATCCCTTTGTCCTCCTTTGGTGCATCTTGAACTGCTCCCAGACTTCGGTTGTGGTACTTTTTTTGGCCAATTGATATGCTCTCTCTTTGGACCTAATGCTGTCTCTAATTTCCCTTGTTATCCACGGTTGAGCCACCTTCTTTGGTTTATTTTTATGCCAAACCGGAATAAACGATTTTTGCAATTTCTCCATGAGATCTGTGAATGCTTTCCATTGTCTATCCACAGTCAACTCCCCCATAAACACCACCCAATCAATCTTACTCAACTCCCGTCTCATACCATCATAATTCCCTTTATTTAAATTCAGGACCTTAGTCTCGGTTTTAATTTCATCACTCTCCATGTCGAGTGAGAATTCGATCATATTGTGATCGCTCCTACCCAAAGGGCCTCGCACAACAAGATTGCTGATTAGCCCCTTATCATTGCATAATACCCAATCTAAAATGGCCTGCTCCCGAGGTGGTTCCTCGACATATTGGTCTAGATAACCGTCCCGTAAACATTCAAGGAATTCCTCCTCAGTATTTTTACTAATTTGGCTAGTCCAATCAATATGTAAATTAAAGTCTCCCATGATGACAGCTGTTCCCTTATTGTACGCTTTTCTAATTTCTCTTTTAATGCCTTCCCTCACCTCTACACTACTATTTGGAGGCCTATATACCACCCCACTAACATTTTCCGCCCCTTGCTATTCCTCAGTTCTACCCATACCTGGACTTCAGAAGGAAGTGAGGGAAACACAACCCAGTCCTCAGTAGTGGAGAGATTCAAGAACTTCAAATTCCTGTGTGTCAATATCTCTGAGGATCTGTCCTGGACCCTTCATGTTGATGCCATCACAAAGAAGGCTAACCAGCAGCTATACTTTGTGAGGTGTCTGAGGAGATTTGATATGTCACTGAAAACTCTTGAAAACTTCTACAGGAGAGCATTAAGGCTGGTTGCATCACTCCCTGATATGGAGGCGCCAACTCTCAGGACAAGAATAACCCAGAGGGTTGTTAACTTGGCCTGTGACATCATAGGAACCAGACTTCACTCCATCGAGGACGTCTACGTGAGTCAGTGTCTGAAAAAAGCAGCCTCTATCCTCAAAGACCCCCACCACCCAGGCCATGCCATCTTCACCCTGCTACCATTGGGAAAAGGTACAGGAGCTTAAATACGAGCACTCAACGGCACAAGGACAGCCTCTTCCCTGGTGCCATCAGATTCCTGAATAATCAATGAACCAAAAGCCCTTTTTCAATGGCATCACAGTGGCCTAGGATAGGACACCCTTTGCCCCATTTCTACTGGGTCACCCTGAACTGGGACACAACTCATCCCCGGGGATCGGAATGTTCTACCTTCAATTGGAAACAGGTGACTTTCTGATGTCCCTTTTCCACTGGTTTTATCAGCACGCCGGCCTCAGCCGACACCGGGGATATGAGTAGGGGTTGAGGTAGTTAATCTCCGGTGTGAAATGACATCATTTGATGCAGGTGTGCTGACAGTTTTCGTTTTCCACTGGACCCTGTCCCTGTTAATTCCTGGGACAAGGTGCCAGTGGAAAAGGGGCTAAAGGCACTGCCTTATGTTTCATAAACTATTTTTTTTTATTTATAGTAAAGTTGTCAGATGATTATAATATGAACATTTGCTCTATGATGCTACTACAAAACACCAAATTTCATGATTTGTTCATGGCAATAAATTCTGATTCTAAATCTGTCTGAATAAAATTGTCTAAAACTAAGTAACCCATGAAGTGCAGACACTGCCATTAAAAGAAATTCACAACGTGTATTACAAGATTTCAATTCAAATTTCTCCAAGCTCCTTTCGTTCTGGATGTTGAGCCAGTGTATTCAGTCAGCCCACAGGATGTGATTAAGGGGCCAGTGATTTGTGTGACAAATGGGCTACAGGTATTCAGCCCACAGCCTCAGACTAAGTCCTTCAAATTACACAGCAAACACTGAAGTGACTCTTAATGGAATCCTCTGTGATCAATGTGGCAGACAGTTAATCAAAAATTACTGCACAGGGTGTTGGTGACTCTACTACCGAATGCCGAAAATTAAGATGATCATAACACCTCCTTAATCACATCCTTTCTATTGAATCTAATGAATGAGATAACCCATGGATTTATCCAGACAACAGATACTACTGGGAAATAATCATTTTTAACCTCATTAAATGGATTTCTTTGGTTTCTAAATCTCAAGAAAGACCTGAGTTCTCATTAAAATTGGCCTTGCTAATGTGTCAGAATATAAATGTTCCAATGAACTAATCACATGTTCACTGAGATTTCTGATCCAGGGAAGCTAACTCAGGGACCAGCAGTACACAACAAAACATTCTAGTTTGCATTTCACCACATTGCCCTGCCTTGTTTCATTAAATCCATTCTTTTAAAAACCCCTATCAATGTTCTTCTTATTCAATACAAACAAATAACAATAACACCCCCCCCCCACCCCCGCAATACAATCCTGATCTAAATCTGACAACTTGGTAACTTTATATCTTTCAAGATAGAGACGTGGAGTCACACAGGGATGAGACAAACCCCTGGGCCCACTGTGTCTAGTCCTTGGCTCGTGTAGGTAGTTTTGTTTAAAATGGTGCGAGAGTACCTGCCTCCACCACCTTTTCAGACAATGTGTTCAATTGCCATCATTTCCTTCGTGAAAAATATAATTCACTGATTCTCCAAACTGCTTAAACCTATCCCCTTTTGATCTGAGACATTTTTGTAATGGGGTAAAGGTTTTAACTTTATTATTTTTAATTTAAAGAGATGATAACAGGCCCTTTCGGCCCTCAAACCCGCGCCGCCCAATTGCACCCAATTAACCAACAACCCCCGAATATTTTGAATGGTGGGAGGAAACCGGAATACCCAGAGGGAGCCCATGTAGACACGGGGAGAACATGCAAACACCTTACAGACAGTGCTGGATTCAAACCCCAGTCACTGGCACTGTAACAGCATTGTGCTAACCACTAGGTTAACCATGTCACTTTATCCATCCTATCCAGAGGAAAAAGCAGCCAATGAACACATTTATATTTTCATACCACGTGACCTTCTAAACATTTAACATCCTTCTCGAATGCTGGCGACTGTCAATTGTTGAGACCAGTCAAATCAACCGCCAGCAACTTATGGCCCCCTTAGTGTAATCACAGTCACAACTTCACCATGTAATCTGAATAACATCTCTGACTGCAGTCTTCTAACACAGCACTCCCTTTATTTGCTAATTCTTGTATCTTACCACGAGCTTTGCCCACAGCCTTCTTCAAGAGGCAGTCCACTTTATTTTGAATTATGATGGAGGATTTTGTTTGCACCCGGCAGTGTCCAGAAAGGATTTGTACAGGAAGAAGCCCCTCCAGTAGATGAGAAAATACAGTAAGCCACACCCAAATTAGTCACAGCGATTTGTCAGTCATTCCGACCAGCTTCCAGAAAACATGATGAGCATTGAATTTCCCAAACAGCTGTCAAACTGGCCCTTGTCACACCATTAATTATGAAGGCATGTAACGGCACAATCAAATAATTTTGCTGCCTCACGGGCAGTCTAAAAAGGAATGTGCAGGAATTTTGAGCCAATTCCTGCCCTGCGATTTATCCTGCAGGACCCCTACAACTTTTTGAAGGAAGCCTACGGTGTAAATCGTACCAAAAAATTCGTCGACGGTCATTCATTACTCTAGTATTTCCAACCCCTGGGACTGTTGCACTCAGGGACTTGAAGTCTAAAAAGGCGCCCAGTGTGAACGACAACACGGGTAGTAATTATGTTAGTTTTTCTGCGACTTTCCCAACATTGCAGTCTAAAAACCATAAATGACTTTAGATTTGATAGAGCAACAAAAATTTAAATTTAGAGATATTACACGGTACAGGCTCTTCTGGCCCACAATGCTCAAATACACCTATTAATCTACTAATCCTAGATGTCTATGGAACGCGGGAGGAAGCGGAAGAACCCGGAGGAAACCTACGCAGACTTGGAGAGAACATACAACCTCCTTACAGCCAGCACCGAATTTGACCCTGGGTCACTGGAGCTGTAATAACAGGGGCTCTGCGAGGGAAACTCAACATCTGGGGCCACACTAAACAACCAACTGGATGTCTTCAACACTATTGGTGCATAAATATTGTCCATACATAGGACACGGGGTTCATCTTATTAAAAATTTAGAAATGCAATGTGATCAGTGTAGAGCAACCGTTCTCAACAGGAGGAGGGGTAGCACAGCACATTTTAGGGAAGGCCTTGCTTTCTTTTCACCTCACTTAACATAAATATTTTTTAATGCTGTACGGAAGAAACCAAAACTTGACTACTTTCCAGGGAAGGGAACCTATAAACTTTAAGCAGAGTCCTGGGGGAGGGCATAGCTTCAAACAAAGGGCCTAGAATACTGACCACATTGCCTCTGAAGCTACTGGTACTTCAACTGAGTTAAGTGGAACTGAATTTTGGAGACTGAACACAGTGCACAGTGCAGTGGAGATGCTACGTCCATGCATTTGCTGCTGTTGACCAACTAATTGTACAGGTGTATCTAAAGAAAAGTCCAATTTGATTATAACAATTACGAGTTAACGTAGCGGTTAGCGCAACGCTATTACAGCACCGTTGACCAGGACTGGGATTCGAATCTCCTGCTGTCCGTAATGAGTTAGTACATTCTCCGGTGGATTTCCTCCGACCGTTCAAAATGTACGGAAGTTGTAGGTCAATTGGGTAGCATGCGCTCGTGGGCCAAAAGGGCCTTTTACCATGCTGTAATTTAATGACTGACAGCCATCGACCTGAACGTCGGTCTGCCCTCATTGCACATGAACTCCTCAGACTTGACATCGACATAGCCGCTCTCAGTGAAGTCCGCCTGGCAGATGTAGGCAGCTTCCAAGAACGCGGCGCGGGCTACACACTCTACTGGTCTGGCAAGCCTTCGGATGAACGACGCCTATCTGGTGTAGGCTTCATGGTCAAGAGCTTCATTGCCTCCAAACTCGAAAACCTTCCGACAGGCCTCTCGGACCGAATCATGTCCATGCGACTCCCACTTCAAAACAAGCGTCACATCACCCTCATCAGTGTCTATGCTCCAACCCTCCAGGCGGAACCAGCAGAAAAGAACAAGTTCTACACCGACCTGCGCAACCTCATCCAACGTACCCCTACAGCCGACAAGGTTGTCATCCTGGGCGACTTCAACGCTCGTGTCGGCAAAGACTCAGAAACCTGGCCAGGAATCCTGGGCAAGCATGGCGTCGGCAAGTGCAACGACAATGGGCGCCTCCTGTTGGAGCTCTGCGCAGAACAGCGGCTTGTCATTACAAACACCCTTTTTCAGCAGAGGGACAGCCTTAAGACCACCTGGATGCATCCCCGATCCAAACACTGGCACCTCCTGGACTACATCCTGGTGCGAGAAAGTGACAAACAAGATGTGCTCCACACCAGGGTCATGCCTAGCGCGGAATGCCACACTGACCACCGGCTGGTTCGCTGCAAGCTCAACCTTCACTTCAAGCCAAAGCCCAGGAACAATAAAGCCCCCAGAAAGAGGTTCAATGTTGGAAAACTGCAGTCAGACGAAGCGAGAGGAAACTTCCAGGCAAACCTCAAAGCAAAGCTCGACGTTGCAACCCGCCTCACGGACCCGTCCCCTGAAACCCTCTGGGATCAGTTGAAGACTACCATACTGCAATCCACTGAAGAGGTACTGGGCTTCTCCTCCAGGAAAAACAAGGACTGGTTTGACGAAAACAGCCAGGAAATCCAGGAGCTGCTGGCAAAGAAGCGAGCTGCCCACCAGGCTCACCTTACAAAGCCGTCCTGTCCAGAGAAGAAACAAGCCTTCCGTCGCGCATGCAGCCATCTTCAGCGCAAACTCCAGGAGATCCAAAATGAGTGGTGGACTAGCCTCGCCAAACGAACACAGCTCAGCGCGGACATTGGCGACTTCAGGGGTTTCTACGAGGCTCTAAAGGCTGTGTACGGCCCCTCACCCCAAGTCCAAAGCCCGCTGCGCAGCTCAGACGGCAAAGTCCTCCTCAGCGACAAGATCTCCATCCTCAACCGATGGTCAGAACACTTCCAATCTCTTTTCAGTACCAAACGCTCAGTCCAAGATTCCGCCCTGCTCCAGCTCCCTCAACAGCCCCTAAGGCTAGAGCTGGATGAGGTTCCCACCCTGGATGAGACATATAAGGCAATCGAACAACTGAAAAGTGGCAAAGCAGCAGGTATGGATGGAATCCCCCCAGAAGTCTGGAAGGGTGGCGGCAAAACTCTGCATGCCAAACTGCATGAGTTTTTCAAGCTTTGTTGGGACCAAGGTAAACTGCCTCAGGATCTTCGTGATGCCACCATCATCACCCTGTACAAAAACAAAGGCGAGAAATCAGACTGCTCAAACTACAGGGGAATCACGTTGCTCTCCATTGCAGGCAAAATCTTCGCTAGGATTCTACTAAATAGAATAATACCTAGTGTCGCTGAGAATATTCTCCCAGAATCACAGTGCGGCTTTCGCGCTAACAGAGGAACCACTGACATGGTCTTTGCCCTCAGACAGCTCCAAGAAAAGTGCAGAGAACAAAACAAAGGACTCTACATCACCTTTGTTGACCTCACCAAAGCCTTCGACACCGTGAGCAGGAAAGGGCTTTGGCAAATACTAGAGCGCATCGGATGTCCCCCAAAGTTCCTCAACATGATTATCCAACTGCACGAAAACCAACAAGGTCGGGTCAGATACAGCAATGAGCTCTCTGAACCCTTCTCCATTAACAATGGCGTGAAGCAAGGCTGTGTTCTCGCACCAACCCTCTTTTCAATCTTCTTCAGCATGATGCTGAACCAAGCCATGAAAGACCCCAACAATGAAGACGCTGTTTACATCCGGTACCGCACGGATGGCAGTCTCTTCAATCTGAGGCGCCTGCAAGCTCACACCAAGACACAAGAGAAACTTGTCCGTGAACTACTCTTTGCAGATGATGCCGCTTTAGTTGCCCATTCAGAGCCAGCTCTTCAGCGCTTGACGTCCTGCTTTGCGGAAACTGCCAAAATGTTTGGCCTGGAAGTCAGCCTGAAGAAAACTGAGGTCCTCCATCAGCCAGCTCCCCACCATGACTACCAGCCCCCCCACATCTCCATCGGGCACACAAAACTCAAAACGGTCAACCAGTTTACCTATCTCGGCTGCACCATTTCATCAGATGCAAGGATCGACAATGAGATAGACAACAGACTCGCCAAGGCAAATAGCGCCTTTGGAAGACTACACAAAAGAGTCTGGAAAAACAACCAACTGAAAAACCTCACAAAGATAAGCGTATACAGAGCCGTTGTCATACCCACACTCCTGTTCGGCTCCGAATCATGGGTCCTCTACCGGCACCACCTACGGCTCCTAGAACGCTTCCACCAGCGTTGTCTCCGCTCCATCCTCAACATCCATTGGAGCGCTCACACCCCTAACGTCGAGGTACTCGAGATGGCAGAGGTCGACAGCATCGAGTCCACGCTGCTGAAGATCCAGCTGCGCTGGATGGGTCACGTCTCCAGAATGGAGGACCATCGCCTTCCCAAGATCGTATTATATGGCGAGCTCTCCACTGGCCACCGTGACAGAGGTGCACCAAAGAAAAGGTACAAGGACTGCCTAAAGAAATCTCTTGGTGCCTGCCCCATTGACCACCGCCAGTGGGCTGATAACGCCTCAAACCGTGCATCTTGGCGCCTCACAGTTTGGCGGGCAGCAGCCTCCTTTGAAGAAGACCGCAGAGCCCACCTCACTGACAAAAGGCAAAGGAGGAAAAACCCAACACCCAACCCCAACCAACCAATTTTCCCTTGCAACCGCTGCAATCGTGTCTGCCTGTCCCGCATCGGACTGGTCAGCCACAAACGAGCCTGCAGCTGACGTGGACTTTTTACCCCCTCCATAAATCTTCGTCCGCGAAGCCAAGCCAAAGAAAATTTAAAAGTTACCCCCTCCATAAATCTTCGTCCGCGAAGCCAAGCCAAAGAATTTAAAAGTTCCTATTATTCCATCTGTGGACTATTTTTGAATATGGTTGTAGGTCAGGGAACTTCAGAAACCTGCTCTGCAGCACAGCCAAGTGGTCGGAAGATGCAACAACACATTCAATGTTCACTGAGCACATTAAGAATGGAAATCTTAACACCAAAAACATGCACAAAGCTCAGGACAGCTGCAAGTAAATTCAGTAGACATGCCCATCTGTGCAAGAGTTTTAATAATATATAAATGTAGAAACTCAGGACAGTTTTTGCATAACATGGCTATTTATTATTAATTCTGCTTATTCCATATTATCTCTCCCACCCTTTTTATATGAAACTGCTGCAGGCAAGAGTTTCATTGGATCTATCTATACATTACACTTATGTATATGACAACTACATTCATTCATTAAGGCTGTGAGCAAGATCCTTTACAAAAATTGTGTTAATCATCTTGTTTGCTGCAATATCTCTTTCTGCCAAAAATGAAAGACTGTGGCGGCACGCTGTTAGGCAGGTGAACCAGCCCCGCTTGTAACGCACGCGGCGGGGCAGCCGGCCAAAATGGCACCGTCGGGAGTTTCCCCTTTGACCTCGGCAACGGGTTCAGATGCCCGCGCTTGGGGACCCACGTGACGCCCTGATGACGTCAGCGCCCCCAGCACAGTTCTCGGCCAGGTCCGGGCTGGGAGTATAAGGCCAGCCAGGCAGCCTGCAATAAATCAGTTCTACTCACTGAGCTCAACCCATCTGGTTGTGTGTTATTTCAGTTAGCAGTGTAGCTGTCGCTGCAATTGGTGACCCCGACAGGTTCAAACGCCTTTGAACCCAACATGAGCGACCCTTTGGTCAATGCTATAGCCGTCAAGCTCCCTGACTTCTGGGAGCAGGAGCCGGAGACCTGGTTCAGCCACTCAGAGGCTCAGTTTCACCTCCGCCAGATTTCCTCAGACACAACCAGGTTCTACCATGTGGTCGCTGCCCTGCACCAGGGCACCGCCAAATGTGTGCTGCACCTCGTTCAACACCCACCCGCAGAAGATAAATACGGGACCATCAAGCGGGTGCTCACCGGCTCCCTCAGACTATCCAGGCGCCAGCGTGCCGCTCGGATGCTGCACCTCAGCGCCTTCGGGGACAGGTCCCCAATTGAGCTAATGGACGAGATGCACCCACTCATGGGCGATCACACCAACTGCCCACTTTCTGAGCGCATCTTTCTCAACCATCTGCCTGAGGACATCCGGTCGCTACTGGCCCAAGAGAGCTTTGCTGACCCGAGAAAAGTTGCTTCGAAGGCTCGAGCAATGGCTTGAGTGATTCTCGGAGGGCTTAGCAGTCCAGCAGGTCGCGAGTCACGGGCACGGCCACTCCAAGCCTTCCTCTAGCGGTGCGGTAGAATACCCGGTCCCTACAGGGGCCACAAAGAGCATAACCAGAGGCAAGGCATCTGCTCCGTGCCTCTGCTTCGACCACCAGCACTGGGGAGCCAAGCCTCGGAAGTCGTCAGCACTGCTTGTTCCAGGGAAACGAGCAGGCCGGCTGGCCGCTGTTAATGGCTGCGGCAGCTGGCCAGGGACACGGCCCTACCTGTGGGATTCAGTCAACAGTCGATGTTTCCTTGTCGACACTGGGACCCAGATCAGCATCATTCCGGCCATGGCCATCGAGTCCAGGAACCGGCCTCGAGGACCTCCCCTCCATGCGGCCAATGCAACAGAGATCCGGACGGATGGAGGCAAGGCCGTCCACTTCCAGATCGGCTGGCAAATGTTCTTGTGGAGGTTCACCATCTCGTCCCTTCCGACCGCCATCCTGGGTGCCGACTTCCTCCTCGCCCATGGGCTCCTGGTTGACATTTGGGATAGGCGCCTGGTAAATGCCCGTACCTTCCAGGCCATTCGCCTCAACGCCTCCCGCACAGAGAAGCCGCAGATGGCCACAATCAGCACGCCCAAGGACGAGTTCCAGCATATCCTGGATGAGTTTCCGGCCCTTCTCAAGCCACAGTTCTCCGCTGCCTCACCGCGCCATGGGGTGTTCCATCACATCCCCACCCAAGGCCCACCGGTCCACACCAAGGCACGCTGGCTCCCGCCGGATAAGCTCCAGGTGGCGAAGGAAGAGTTTTCACATCTGCTGGAGCTGGGGATCATTCGGTGCTCTGATAGCCCTTGGGCCTCACCACTCCACCTGGTCCTGAAAGCCTCCGGCAGCTGGCACCCCTGCGAAGACTATCGGCGGCTCAACGGGGACATACCCAAGACGGCCATTGTCACTCCCTTCGGCTTGTTTGAATTCCTTTGCATGCCATTTGGGCTCAAGAACCTTCCAGCGTCTTATGGACTCAGTGGGCAGGGACTTAGATTTCATCTTCATTTACTTGGACGACATCCTTGTTGCCATCAGGGATAGGGCGAAACACAAGGCCCACCTGCGCACCCTCTTCTCCCGACTGGCCGACTTCGGCCTCACGATCAACCCAGCCAAGTGCCATTTCGGGAAAGAGTCCATGCAGTTCCTGGGCCATACCATCACGGCTGAATGAGCCACGCCCGCCGCTACGAAGGTCGCCGCAATCAAGGAGCTCCCACGTCCAGACAACCTCAAGAGGCTGCAGGAGTTCGTGGGTATGGTCAACTTCAATAACCATTTCATCCCAGATGCTGTGCGCATCATGCAGCTGCTCTTCGCCCTCATCGTGGCCAAACACAAAACCCTTGCCTGGATTTCAGAGGCCTGCAGGGCATTCGAGGCCATGAAGGATGCCCTCGTGAAGGCTACCATGCTCGCCCACCCTCACACCGACCTACATATGGCGCTCTCTATCGATGCCTCTGCCACAGCCGTCAGCACCATCACGCAGCAAGTGAATGGACAGTGGAAGCCAATGACGTTCTTCAGCCAGCTTCTTCACCCACCAGAGCACAAGTATAGCGGCTTTGACCGTGAGTTCCTGGGCATGTACCTGGTGGTGAGACATTTCCGCTATTTCTTGGAGGGGACTTTTACCATCTTTACCGACCACAAACCCCTCACTCAGGCACTCACCATGGCAAAGGATCCCTGGTTGGCCCGCCAGCAGCGTCACCTCTCCTTCGTGTTGGAGTTTACCACTGACATTCGGCACAAGGCGGAGAAGGACAATGTGGTCACCGTTGCACTCTCATGACCGGCCATCTGCGTGCTGACACTCGGCCTCGACTTCGACCAGCTCACCCAGGACCATAAGTCCGACGAGGAGACGCGAGCCTTCAGGACTGCCATCACGCGGTTCCAGGACCTCCCGACTCCTAGCGGCGAAGGCACTGTGTGATGTTTCCATGGGCACCCTGTGGCCAGAGGTTCCCCAGCTGTGGCGCAGACAAGTCTTCCATCATATCCATGACCTTTCGCATACTTCCATCAGGTCCACAGTCCGTATGGTGGCAGAGCGTTTCGTCTGGCACGGGCTGCGGAAGCAGATCGCGGGCTGAGCCAGAACCAGCACCCATTGCCAGCTGTCCAAGGTACATAGGCACACCAGAGCGCCCGTACAGGAGTTCGAGAACGACCGGGAATGGTTCAGCCACATTCACGTGGACATCGTCGGGCCCTTACCCATTTCCCGGGGTAACCATTATCTTTTCATGGTGGGGGACCGCACCACTAATTGGCCCGAGGTGATCCCGATGCCAGATGCCTCCACGGATTCCTGCTCCCGAGCGCTGTTGCACGGTTGACCTCACCAGCGATCGGGGCGCTCAGTTCACCTCTGCGCTCTGGGCACAGCTTGCCAACAGGGTGGGGATCAAGCTACACCACACCACGGCCTATCACCCGCAGGCCAATGGGCTGGTCGAGTGACTACACTGCCACCTTAAGTGGGAACTTATGACCTGCCTCACCGGTCCCGACTGGGTGGACGAACTGCCTTAGGTACTCCTGAGCATCCGCTCGACGCCCAAAGAAGATTTACAGGCGTCATCAGCCGAGCTTGTCTACGGCTCACCGCTAGCGCTACCTGGTGAGTTCGTCAACACACCTCACAACCCCCAGCAGTCACCACATGAGCGACTCCCCCACCTCCAGGCCCAGTTGGGCTCCTTTGCGCCCCCACCGCCGCCCAGACATGGCACATGGGCCTCTTACATCCCCAGCGAACTCCACTCCGCGAACTACGTTTTTATTTGGCGAGGCCTGTCCACGGCACCTCTGCAGAGGCCTTACGAAGGGCCGTACAAAGTCGTCCAGCGTTTAGGGTCCACGTTCACGCTGGACATCGACAGTAGGAGGGACTTGTTTACGGTGGACAGGCTGAAGCCAGCACACCTCGAGCCCACCGAACCAGTAGTTGTGGCCCAGCCCAAGAAGCGAGGCCGCCCCACTATAAAGGACATCGGCATCGGTTCTGGGGGGGGGAGCTGTGTGGTGGCATGCCATTAGGCAGGCGAACCGGCCCCACTTGTAACACATGCGGCAGGGCAGCCGGCCAAAATGGCGCCGTTGGGGGTTTCCCCTTCGACCTCGGCACCGGGCTCAGAAGCCCGCGCTTGGAGACCCACGTGATGCCCTGGTGATGTCAGCGCCCCCAGCGCGGTTCTCACCCAGGACCGGGCTGAGAGTATAAGGCCAGACAGGCAGCCTGCAATGAATCAGTTCTGCTCACTGAGCTCAACCTGTCTGGCTGTGTGTTATTTCAGTAGCAGTGTTGCTGCCGCTACAAACCCAAATTAGTAAGCTTTGTGAAACAAATGATCTTTTACTGTGATATGTGAAACTTTCCATTAAATTCCATATTAACCTGTGATAACAACATGGAAGATGAGAATGTAAATAGGAGCATACACGACTTCTGAGCTTTTGACACCATCCATTAAGGACATGGTAATTTCCGAGCCACAGAACCACTTACTAAAATACGTGGCCTCCGTATCTTTTGGTACACTTGCTGCCCAAACACTAACTAACGTTAGCTTTGAATGTGCTCATTTACAGTCCTCTAAGGTGCTCAGGACAAAGAGTCCCAAAGATTTACATCTCTGTGTAAAGAAATTCCTCCTCAACTTGGTACCCCTACTTATGAACTTCTCGGAAGTCAGCTTCTCAGAATCTGATCTATCAACCCCGGTAGATAATTTCACATGTTGAGTACTGTGGTGGTAATACCACCAACCTATTGCAGGGGGCAACCTCGGTACCTGCAGAGGTGTAAGGGGACAGGACAAAACCTGGCCGGCTGCCAATCAGTCGGCCTGAATGGATCAAGCCCCACCCAGTTGGGTGTCAATCACCCTCCGGGATATAAACCTGCGGCGGCCTCCCGAGGCCTCACACTGAGTTGCTGCAGCCACAGCCAGCCTGGCTCTGTGGAGATTTTTGTGGATTAAAGCCTGTTGTTCAGTCTTTACCTTCTGTGTGTGTCTGATTCTGTCTAACAGCGCACCACAAGTACACAATACAAGAACTAGAAACAAGAAACTGCAGAAAATTTAATCGTGAGGCAACAATGAAAAACTGGACTCAAGCAGCATCTGTGGAGAGGGAATGATTAGTCAACATTTAAGGTCCTGGGTGCTCCTTGTGGATGTGATAATCTGGAATAAACAAGAATAAACTCCGGAGGGTTGTTAACTCAGCCTGCGACGTTGCATGCACCAGACTTCACTCCATCAAGAACATCTACAAGAGGCAATGTTTTAAGAAATCAGCTTCTATCCTCAATGAACCCCCACCACCCCAGGCCGTGCCCTCTTCACTCTGCTACTGTCGGGGAAAATGTACAGGAGTCTAAAGACGAGCACCCAGCGGCAGAAGGAAAGCTTCTTCCCCGCTGCCATCAGATTCCTGAATAATCAATGAACCAAAGACACTCTTTACATTTCTAAATTATAGTAATGTTGTAAGATGGTTAAAATATAAATATTTGCTCTATGATGCTGCCGCAAAACACCGAATTTCATGACTTGTTCATGACAATAAATTCTGATTCTGGATAAATCATTGCTTGAAAGAACCCAACTGGAATGGTTGACTGTCCATTTCTCTCCGTGGACGGTGCCTGACCTGTTGAGTCCCTCCAGCTTCTCATTGGTCATAAGAAACTCTTCTGCAGGAACCAACACTATTGTCAACCCTTGCTGACTGGTTTTGGGGAAGAGGTACCTTGTTATGCATTTTCCCATTCTCCATGACAACATTCCTGGATGAACATCGGCTTATGTTACTGGTCAGTTATCACATCGACCAAATGCAAGAACAATAAAGATCCCCCCCAACTGAGTACAACATATAGTGCAAAAGTGAACATCTTGTATTTCATCCTGAGAGTGAATGTGCTAAAGTTTCTAGTGAGAAGTGACTCATTTAAAGGGAACTGATTTAAAGGAAGAATGAAGAATTACCAAATTAAGGCAAGGGTCTACTGTAACTCCCTTGATTTTAGTAAAGGGATAGCGTAAGGTGGTTTGTGAATTGAAAGAAAAGTTGAGAGCACTTACTTAGTTAACCAGGTATATCTGCCGTTGCTGGGGTTGTCGGGCAGAGCACAAAAGTGCTGGAGGCTCAGCAGGTCAGGCAACATCTACAGGAAGTAAAGGGTAACCAGGTCTGAGCCCTTCTTCAGGGCATGAAGATAAAGCACGCAGGCAGGCGCCCGAATAAAGAGGTGCGGGGAGGTGGGTGTAGGAGAAGAAAGGAGGAAGGAAGAGGCATGGGCCCCAGTAACCAGCACAAAACCTTCTCCAGTGGGTCACGCACTGGATGAGAAATGGAAAACCAACACCCCCGTGGTTTTCGTCCTCCACTTTCCAAGTTCTGGCTTGGCATAAGCTGCACTATAGAAAGACGCAAGGGTCTGACTAAAATTTGCACAATTATTTGGACTATTTCCCTGTCTAAAGCTCTATCTGCTGTGGTTTGAAGATTGGCCACCACAATAGAAATGTTTGCTTCATTCTGCAGCATTGTAGATGAACCCTTGTTCACCCCAGCACTTAATGGGAACTCTTTCCTCTTGGACAGCAATGAAAGCACAAGGCAGCAAGGACAATCACAGCTTTATCTCCAAAAGGCTAAGCTGCTTTTCTTGCATACCAATTTCTGCACGATTAATTGCAGTGGGATTCTACGGGTGGGTGGTGAACTGGGGCAGTTTCCTTCGCCATCCCGACGATCCTGGATGTCCTATCAGCTATCTTTGGTGACCCACTAGGTCGGTTTGAACATCATTCCCCCGCCTGGACTTGGCCAGTCTTGCAACATTCATAGAAGGTAAAGATACAGTATATATTTGGTGAAGAAGAGCTCAGACCTGAAATGTCAGCAATAGGTCTTTATCGTCGATGAACGCTGCGAGACTGGCTGAGTTCTTCCAGCAGTTCTGTACATTTTTACTACAATCACAGCATCTGCAGACTTGCGTGTTTTCTAAAGATACAGTATATTGTTGATGTTTTTGGCCTGAACCCTTTTTTCAAGGTATAAGCAAAGAACAGGAAGGCATCAGAATAAAAAGTGAAGAGTCCAGACCAACAAAAGACATGAATTGGATATGATATGAGGAAAGGTGAGAATTGATTTTGGCTTTGTGATGGAGAGAAAAGAGGAGAGAGAGAGCTGGAGGAAAGGCGACAGGGAGAAGTAGTAGTGTGGGAGGAGGTTCAATGGAAGCCAGAGAAGTTGATTTAAATGCCATCCAGTTGGAGGGTGCCCAATAACATTCATGCTACATCTTACAATTCCAACCAGTCAAAAGCAGCTGAATTTGCTGGGAAAGCTGAATAATTCAGAGCTCAAACTGAAATTCTATATCTTGCAGCCCAAGTTAGAACCAATTAAGCTTGAAACGTGCGCTGTTTCAACGTGGAGCACCCAACCCAGCAATTCCTGATGACTGCGGCAAGCCCTTCCCATTGCCAGCAAGCCAGTTCAGGCGCAATCATTTACAGTAATTTATTTTACAACAGCCAGGAATCTGCGCAGTAGGGCTGTGTGATAGTAGAGGTTTGCGATTACCACAAGCCAGTACTTGATGCCATTTGGCGTCTTTCATTAATACAGGTTGGATGTTAATTGTGAAGGGAGCAGCAATTTTAGTGTATCATACTTTAACTTAACCCTCATTTAATAACATAAAGGAATGCATTTAAATTTAGATATACAGCTCGGTATCAGGCCATTTCGGCCCACGTCTGTGGTCCCTAATTTACACCCAATTAACCTACACTCCAGGTACGTTTGGAACAGTGGGAGGAAGCTAGCACCTCCAGGTAAAACCCACACAGGCCTGGGGAGAACGTACAAACTCCTTCCAGATAGCGTGGGATTCGGAACCCCGGTCGCAATCGCTGGCACTGTAAGGGCATTACGCTAACTGCCTCATCAACTGTGCTGCCCCATCTCTCCGTTTTGAAACACACAATGCTAAAATTACTCAGTAGATCAGGCAGCATCTAAGTCATACGGGACAGAAACAGGCTCTTCAGCCTGTTTTTGTTGACCATCAAGTCTGCACTAATCCCCTTGACCAGGTCTCGGTCTGTTGCCTACTTTGCCTTGGCTATTCGGGTACTTACCTCGATACTTCTGAAATATGGGATTACCTGATTTCACCACCTATTCACGCAGTGCATTCCAGGTTTAAACCATTCTTTGGGTGAGCAAAAGAAATGAAGGGTTTTATGGTTGGGAAATTCCAGGCAGTTGGTGAAGTAGGTTATTATGTTGAAACAACACTGTGGACCAAAAGGCCTGGATTGTGATGTAGATTTCAATATTCTATTTGTGGGAGCTTGCTTTGGGTAAGGACATTTCCTACATAACATCTGCTATATATTTATGATGAAGTGTAGAAAATGCAAGAACTAACGACCCTTTATTGTTCCTTGCACATCTCTGTTCGCCTGATAGAGCTGCAATCTCAGCCATTTGACTTCAGTCCTCTGCACGCCTGCTCTCTCTTGTTACAACCTGTAAGGGTGTCACATACTGTTTATTCGAAGTCTTCCTGTGGCCTGGTCGCTGGCCATTTCCCACTGTTTAATTGTGACTCTTGCTTGGAGCAAAGCTGGATAGGAGTGAAGAAGTAGATTTCAGCTTTACTAACGTGGGGTTTGTCTGGAAGTGAGGGAGGCAAGGTGATCAATATAGATACAATGTGGGAGGATTAATACTATAAAAATGAATATTTTTCCTCGGATACAATATTTGTATCAATTCCTTATTTAAAAAAAAAGGTTTTTTTAAGGATTTATATAAAGCAGTTAGAGACTTCTTATGGAAGGGAAAATTTCCGAGGGTAGCAATGAGAAAGTTGATGTGGGATTTTCAATTTGGAGGTTTGAGATTACCGAATTTTCAACATTATTATGAGGCAGCTCAATTTAAATTTCTTAGTGCATTAATGAATATGGAGGATCCACCTAGTTGGGCAAAGATAGAAATGGCAGTTATTTTAGAAAAATTTCCACATGAGTTTTTGTTTCGATGGAATAAAAATTTATTACGAACTTATGATGTACCAATATTGAAACATTTATTGAATTTATGGACAAGTAAACTTAATAAATTGGGGCTTAAAAATAAATGGTCTGGGCGATTGCCATTATATAATAATCAACTTGTTCCTTTTACAGTCTCCAATATTACTTTGAAACAATGGGAAAGGAAAGGAATAAAAAACTTATCAGATTGTTTTTTTGAAGGATGTTTTTGTTCTTTTGAGGAATTACAAAGGAAATTTGGTATTAGTGGAAATTCTGTACTTGTGTATTATCAGTTAAGATCATTTGTAAAACATATGTGGCCGACATATGATTTTATGGCCTGAAACTAGTTTTGAGAAATATGTACTTTCCATACCAAAAAAGGGGTATATATCTGATTTGTATGAAAAGACCCCAACAATGAAGACGCTGTTTACATCCGGTACCGCACGGATGGCAGTCTCTTCAATCTGAGGCGCCTGCAAGCTCACACCAAGACACAAGAGAAACTTGTCCGTGAACTACTCTTTGCAGATGATGCCGCTTTAGTTGCCCATTCAGAGCCAGCTCTTCAGCGCTTGACGTCCTGCTTTGCGGAAACTGCCAAAATGTTTGGCCTGGAAGTCAGCCTGAAGAAAACTGAGGTCCTCCATCAGCCAGCTCCCCACCATGACTACCAGCCCCCCCACATCTCCATCGGGCACACAAAACTCAAAACGGTCAACCAGTTTACCTATCTCGGCTGCACCATTTCATCAGATGCAAGGATCGACAATGAGATAGACAACAGACTCGCCAAGGCAAATAGCGCCTTTGGAAGACTACACAAAAGAGTCTGGAAAAACAACCAACTGAAAAACCTCACAAAGATAAGCGTATACAGAGCCGTTGTCATACCCACACTCCTGTTCGGCTCCGAATCATGGGTCCTCTACCGGCACCACCTACGGCTCCTAGAACGCTTCCACCAGCGTTGTCTCCGCTCCATCCTCAACATCCATTGGAGCGCTCACACCCCTAACGTCGAGGTACTCGAGATGGCAGAGGTCGACAGCATCGAGTCCACGCTGCTGAAGATCCAGCTGCGCTGGATGGGTCACGTCTCCAGAATGGAGGACCATCGCCTTCCCAAGATCGTATTATATGGCGAGCTCTCCACTGGCCACCGTGACAGAGGTGCACCAAAGAAAAGGTACAAGGACTGCCTAAAGAAATCTCTTGGTGCCTGCCCCATTGACCACCGCCAGTGGGCTGATAACGCCTCAAACCGTGCATCTTGGCGCCTCACAGTTTGGCGGGCAGCAGCCTCCTTTGAAGAAGACCGCAGAGCCCACCTCACTGACAAAAGGCAAAGGAGGAAAAACCCAACACCCAACCCCAACCAACCAATTTTCCCTTGCAACCGCTGCAATCGTGTCTGCCTGTCCCGCATCGGACTGGTCAGCCACAAACGAGCCTGCAGCTGACGTGGACTTTTTACCCCCTCCATAAATCTTCGTCCGCGAAGCCAAGCCAAAGATTGTATTTTACAAGAAAATGAAAGCAAGACAGTTGAAATGGGAAAAAGATTTAGGTTCTATAATAGCTGAAGAAGCCTGGATGGAAATTTGTCAGAATAGTATTCGGAAATTGATCAATGCTAGATTAGCGATGATTAATTATAATTTTATACACCAATTATATTTAACACCAGAGAAATTAAAAAAATTTGGTCTTAGTAAGTCAGATTGTTGTTTTCGTTATGATCAGACGGCCAATACTTTTTTACATACTGTTTGGTTTTGTGATCGATTGCAACAGTTTTGGAAAGATATTAAATCAATATTTAATAGTTTATATAATATCTATGTTGTGTTAGATCCTGATATATTTTTATTAGGGAATATGCAATCATTAATTGACTTAGGCTTAAATGATTATCAGATTTCTTTTATCTATTTAGCCTTAGCGGTGGCCAAGAAATGTATAGCGCTTACTTGGAAAGATAGAAATATACTAACCTTAGATAGGTGGTATTTAGAGATGAAGTCTTGTTTAATTATGGAAAAGATATTCTTTTCAATTCAAGATAAGATGTCTTTTTATAAGCTGAAGTGGACTCCATTTGTTAAGTACATGCAATTAAGTTTGACTTAAATATGTTTTATGTGTGATATTTTAGATTTGATAAAAAAATTTATTAGTATTTTTATCTGTTTTTTTGTTTGTGAGTGTTTTTTTTATATATAATATTATTAACTTTATTAATTCTTCACTCTTTATTTTGGGGGGAAGGGTGGGGTTTTTTATATATATAGATTTTCTTTTAGTGGCTGTATATATGGGGGGGGTTAGACTGATTTAAGTTAGGTCATTAATGCTGTGTTGTAATAATTACTTTATTTTTATTTTTCTTTAAATGTAATTTTTTTGTTTTATTCATGTGATAAAATCTTTAAATAAAGTTTAAAAAAAAATACAGATACAATATTCCAGACACATTTCAGCCCTCAATTTACCTCAAAGATTTGAAAAGATAAACAGGACAAAAAAAATTCACAAGGTCAAGGAACAGAAGCAGGCCATTCAGCCCATTGAGTATTCCCCGCAAATTAGCCAATGCCTATACACTTATATTGTTGATGACCTATGAATTTTCCAAGAGAAATCTTGCTCTCTAAAACAAAGATCTTGTGTATTATCTCTACATTTCTATAATAGAGCAACATCAGCAACTTAAAACCATGAACAATGTCAGTGGACAAATGTTTGGCTCATTACTCGAAAATTCACTTTACTCATTTGCTGATCCATTTAAAACTAAACAGGTACTTTACTGAATTGAAACAAGCCGAATGAATGGAAAATCATTGTTGAATCGTCATTATTCATTCCTAGACTAATTGCTGACTTCAAAGTAAGTAAAAGAGGGTCGTCTTTATATATTGAGACTGGACTGTTGTGTTGCCACTATTGGACAAAATCACAGCAAGCAATAAACAGAGAATATTCACTAATAAATCAAAAAGGGAATTTGTGAGAAACTTCTTTGCCCAGAGATAAAACTTAAAAGTCTGAAGACACCATTATTGAAATAAAAATACAATGCTGGAGAAACTCAACACTGTACTTTATATTGCTAAGATAAAGATTATATAACCAACGTTTCGGGCTTGAGCTCTTCATCAAGGTACAATAAAAATGTCGACAGGCACCCGAAAAAAATGGTGGCGGGAATGAGAAGCATGGGCGCACAGGCAGGAGGAAATAGGTGGTATTACCTCCTGCCTGTGGGCCAGTCCTCCTCCCCTCACCATTCTGTTCGGGTACCTGCCTACATTTTGCTCATACCTCGAAGAAGGGCTCAAGGCCGAAACGTTGGTGATGCAACTTGATCCTTGTATGCTATTTGACCTGCTGAGTTTTTTCAGCATTGCACTTTTGTGTCTTTTCCCAGAACGTGGTGAGAATACTCAACGCGTTCCCGTAGGTAATGGTCGCAGGCTATATCCTTGATCCTCTCCAGGGAAAATATGGCGAAGAACGTGAGGGAAAAAGAAGCAGGATATATTGGTAGGGTTGGATGAAGATTTGGGCAAGGATTAGCATTGATAATCTGAGCCAAGTGGCCTATTTCTGTCCTGTAATTGCTTTGTAATGTTTGTGCCCTCTTCAAAGATCTGCTGGCTCTGTCAGTAGATGCACTTTGTAGTTACAATCTTTTCCCCCTATCTGAAAAGCTCAGGATCAGATAGTTTTCGGTTATTGGGTTTCTCTCAATTAACAGAACAATGGCTTTAAGCAGCTCCGTAGCATGAACAGAATACTTGTATCAGCGGTTAAAAACAACAAAAAGAATGGTTGGCTTTTTGAGCATGAAATAATGTTTAATACATTCCAAAACACCCACTGTTGTTACCCAAATGGCACCAACAGAACATCAGAGCTCCACATGGGCAAGTTCGGTGATAATTTTTTTTCAACTTGTGACGTCACGTTGGCACCGCAAAAAAGTTCGGTTAATGGATCATTCTGGTTGACGAACTTCGGATAAGGGGAAAACGCACTCTATTTGTATCCTTTTATGGAAGAGTAAAGCAATTCTTCCCTTACATTCTAATACATTTGTGTAATTTATGAAGATCAGTTAATCTTTCTTGAGAAAAGCAGGATGTACATGGACTATCAAATTTCTTGACAAGTTCAGTCATTGCTCATTGTAAATAAATGTTAAAAAAAATATTGGACGTGAACAAATTTCAAAAAAATTTGTAATATTCTCCACTTCTCATTATTGCCACTGAGAAATCTGTTGTAGTTTGCCACTGGCTTACCTGAAAATGTCCTCTCTTCTAACACTAAAGTCTCCTCAGTTACTGTTTGCGAACTGAGTGAGTTTCAGTGAGTGTTTCCTCATCAACTCAACAATCAGTCTGAGAAGAGGTCACTCCATGAGGTCACAATCCCTTGACAGGGTGGGGGTAAAAACATAATGCTGGAGAAACTCAGCAGGTCAAACGGTGTGCTTTATAGAGCAAAGATAGATACAGAACCAACCTTTTGGGCTTGATTCATACATTTGAAGGGCTCAATCCTGAAACATTGGTTGTGTATTTTTTTTCTCTGCTCTATAAAGCAGACCGTTTGACCTGCTGAGTTTCTCCAACATTACGTTTTTTAACTTCAATCACGGTGGCTGCAAACATTTGTGTTTTAACTTCTGATAAATTGGTATTACAGTCCTCCCCCACCTTAAGATCAAAATCTTGTCGATCTGTTGAATATTCTCCTGTTCCCCATTGGGTTTATTCCCCATTGTGCGGAACTAGGGCAACATTGGGGATAATTATTGCGATAAGCCAAGAGCTGACGATGGAAAAATTTGTTGTCAATGACATCATGGCATGATTGAAGTTGGAGGATGTGCTGTTTATCATTGATCCTTTCCTTTCTTCTTTGGGCTATCACCCATCTGAAATACAAATTGGCCAAATTGGGGAGAAGGATATATCAAATTGTCCCCATTGCACTGAATGTGAGAGTAGAAGTTAATTAAACTCAAAAAAATACAAGTATTTGTTGGTCCTGCTTTTCACAGTGAGCCAAAGTTCCTCAACATGGTTATCCAACTGCATGAAAACCAACAAGGTCGGGTCAGATACAGCAATGAGCTCTCTGAACCCTTCTCCATTAACAATGGCGTGAAGCAAGGCTGCGTTCTCGCACCCTCTTTTCAATCTTCTTCAGCATGATTCTGAAACAAGCCATGAAAGACCTCAACAATGAAGACGCTGTTTACATCCGGTACCGCACGGATGGCAGTCTCTTCAATCTGAGGCGCCTGCAAGCTCACACCAAGACACAAGAGCAACTTGTCCGTGAACTACTCTTTGCAGACGATGCCGCTTTAGTTGCCCATTCAGAGCCAGCTCTTCAGCGCTTGACGTCCTGTTTTGCGGAAACTGCCAAAATGTTTGGCCTGGAAGTCAGCCTGAACAAAACTGAGGTCCTCCATCAGCCAACTCCCCACCATGACTACCAGCCCCCCCACATCTCCATCGGGCACACAAAACTCAAAACGGTCAACCAGTTTTCCTATCTCGGCTGCACCATTTAATCGGATGCAAGGATCGACAACGAGACAGACAACAGACTCGCCAAGGCAAATAGCGGCTTTGGAAGAATACACAAAAGAGTCTGGAAAAACAACCAACTGAAAAACCTCACAAAGATGAGCGTACACAGAGCCATTGTCATACCCACACTCCGGTTCGGCTCCGAATCATGGGTCCTCTACCGGGATCACCTACGGCTCCTAGAACGCTTCCACCAGCGTGGTCTCCGCTCCATCCTAAACATTGATTGGAGAGACTTCATCCCAAACATCAAAGTACTCGAGATGGCAGAGGCTGACAGCATCGAATCCACGCTGCTGAAGATCCAACTGCGCTGGGTAGGTCACGTCTCCAGAATGGAGGACCATCGCATTCCCAAGATCGTGTTATATGGTGAGCTCTCCACTGGCCACCGTGACAGAGGTGCACCAAAGAAGAGGTACAAGGACTGCCTAAAGAAATCTCTTGGTGCCTGCCACATTGACCACCGCCAGTGGGCTGATATCACCTCAAACCGTGCATCTTGGCGCCTCACAGTTCGGCGGGCAGCAACCTCCTTTGAAGAAGACCGCAGAGCCCACCTCACTGTCAAAAGACAAAGGAGGAAAAACCCAACACCCAACCCACCAATTTTCCCTTGCAACCGCTGCAACCGTGTCTGCCTGTCCCGCATCGGACTTGTCAGCCACAAACGAGCCTGCAGCTGACGTGGACATTACCCCTCCATAAATCTTCGTCCGTGAAGCCAAGCCAAAGAAACTCCTTTGGAGCTTCCAGGTTTTATTCTCCTATATCAGCACTGGGATTTTTACTCAAATCTTCTCTCGTGGAACAGTGGGTGACTTGGTAGAAGACTGGACTTTTATTTATTTAGACATACAGCACAGTAACAGGCCCTTTCGGCCCACGAGCCAGTATCGTCCAATTACCTGGTACATTTTGAATGGTGGGAGGAAACCGGAGCACCTGGACGAAACCCTTGCAGACACGGGGAGAACATACAAACTCCTTACAGACAGCGTCAGATTTGAACTCTGGCCACTGGCGCTGTAACAGCATTGTACTTACCGCTACGCTGACCGTGCCACTTACGACTCTTGTGGTAGAGATTGGAGTTCACATATGATTCTCCCCATGCCCTAGGTGATTGAGCTTCAGGTAATTAAATAAGTCCGGACTTTAAAGAAAAGGTTACGGTTATGAATGACAACTTAGAAATTGATGGATTCTTGCCTGATAGCACGAAAGCCCTTTGGGATAGAAATCTACCAATCTCACCCAAGTTGAATTCCGGAACAACGAATGTATTGACTCTTAAATTATGACCTCAGTTGAAAGTTCAGGGGGAACTGGGGAGTGGACAATGAATATTATCTGACTTCAACAAACAATAAAAAATGCTATCTGTGGATTCCACACTCCCTTGCATTGATTGGGTGCATGGAGTGTGTGCAGCTCCCACTTCAGAGAGTGGGTGGGAGGGTAGACAGCTTCTTCTGGGGGTGAGTTAGAGGAGGGAGGTGTCCTGGACTGATCGACTCTCAGTCAAGTGCTATGTTAGCAAAGAATGTGGTTGAGAGTGTTAGCCACAGACACTCTTAAATAATGGTTGCACAATTTAAATAATGATAATTTGTTTTAGTTTCTTTATCAAGATAATTTTGTGTGATTAGCTCAGGCTAGTAATCCAGCCTTTGAACCTCTTGGCTGGCTTTGAGACTCTTTAGCATTTTAATCTGGAAGATTGATATTGATGGGCATTAAAGGTGCAGTAAAATATTACGAGCATTGCAAGCTGCCAGAGGGAGCACAAAGGTGAATTGAGTTATTTAATTGGGTGGTTAGTGGTTTGCAGGAGGTATCCTGACCATCACCTTTCATGAGCTCGATCACAGGATTGTTCATTATCTCCTCAATTAATATAGGACAATGTAGTGACTGAATAATCAAATGGTTACTTGTCACCTAGTATTGTAGCTTAGATTCTTACCAGCTTGTCTTGGTCATATGAACATTTGGTTAGAGTTATAGAATCATACAGCATGGAACAGATCTTTTCAGTCCATCTAATCTGTGTTGACCAAGTTGCTATTCTGGGCTCAGACCATTAAAAAAAAAGGCGTTTTGGGCAGCAAGGTCAGCGCCACGTTGTTATTGCATCATTGATCGGGACCAGTGTTCAAATCTTGTGTTCTCTGTAAGAAGTTTATACATTCTCCCCATGTCCGCGTGGATTTCCTCTGGGGGCTTTGGTTTCCTCCCCATGATTCAAAGTGTACTGGAGTTGTAGGTTCATTGGGGTGGCACGGGCTCATGGGCCAAAATTGCCTGTTACCATGCAGTATTTCTAATTTAAAAAGAAATAAATTTAAATTTAGAAATACAACATAGTTTCAGGCCCTTCCAGCCCATGACCCCGTGCCACCCAAGTGATTTACAACCCTCGATCATTTTAAAGGGTGGATGGAAACCAGAGTACCCGAGGAAACCCTCGCAGATACGGTGAGAATGGACAAACCTTGTTTTGTTCGCCTCACGTAACGTAAATTTTTTAAATGTAGTCGGTAGAAGTACGGAAGAAACCAAAACTGGATCGCTTCACGAGGGGGCCCTTAAAATTAGAGCAGAGCCCTGGGGGGGGGGGGGGGGGGGGTTCATAGCGGAAAAAAGAGTGAGAATGGCTGACCTAAACCCTTCCATTTCGTATAACTGTCACGTTTATGAGATCTATAATTTCTGACATGAGATTAGAGCTTTAAATCTTTATTATTTGTTTAGATGGCATACACTTGTAGATAAAGTTTGTTACAGTTTTTGAAGATTAGTTTTGATTTGTAGCTGGCATGTATCTGCTGGGCTGAACGACCTCCTGTGCTGCAATTCATCATTCAATTACCTACAATTATTTCTGCACCGACTAAACTTGAAGAAAATTATAAAATCTGACAAGCGAGGTCATTTTTCGTGCATTATTGCAAACCTTCTGTTACGCAACTGTCACAAGTTGCGTGTGTCCATTTAGTCCAAATCCACTGAACAGAGAAAGAATTTATTGTAAAGGATTTAGGTTTAACATCAGAAACTTTGCATGACTAGAAAATTGCCCACCAACTGAGAATATGAATGGGACAAAAAGCTGGAATCATTTTTCTTGGAATAAAAAGAAAACATTTCCAATCACACATATTTATTACATTGAATCAAGACCAACTCTTCATCCCTTTGCTTCTGATTAGGTTGCTGGCAACACTGTGATTAGGTGACTAAGAAGCTGTGGGTAAAAAAAAATTTGGATGACTAACAAGGCTAGGACTGGCACAGTGATCTTTAGAAATGGAGTAAAGCCTCAATTATCTGGAATTCAAGCAACTGGCAGCCTCAAACAAATGGCAAAAAAAAAGGAGGTAAATGAATAGGTTAAAAAAAATGGAAATTTAAGATGGGCACGTCTCATCATTAGTTCGCCAATCCATGCAACGCGCAATCTCAAGTCACCAGAAAATTCACTTATCCAGTATCTACCAAATCCCCATAGGTGCAGGATACCACGGGTTTTACTCTCATATTGTGTGTTGAAGAATTCCAGAGGCCCACGCAATTGATCTCTAGACATGATTTCATATGGCTTGGCATATTCCATGGCAGATGGAGAACATAGCTTCAAGAAATAAATTCAAGGAATAAATTCAAGGAATACATTCCAGAGAAATAGTGTATAAGAGGTGTTGATGAGGCTCTGTGGGGCTCTGGTGAGGCCTCATTTGGAGTAACTGTGTGCAGTTTTGGGCCCCTTTTCTTAGAAAGGATGTAATAATGTTAGAGAGAGTACAGAGAAGATTTAGCAGTATGATTCCTGGAATGCAAGGGCAAACATATGAGGAACACTTAGTGGCTCATGGACTCTATTCATTGGAGCATAGAGGAATGAGAGAAGATCTCATAGAAACATTTTGAATGCTGAAAGGATTGGACAGAGTAGATGTGAATAAGATGTTTCCCTTGGTGGGTGAATCCAGGACAAAAGGCCACAGTCTTAGAATTAGAAGGTACCCATTTAAAACAGAGATGAGGAGAACTTTCTTCAGCCAGAGGATCCTGGATTTGTGGAATTCATTGCCACATACAGCTGTGGAGGCCCGATCACTGGGGGAGTTTAAGAGGGAGATTGATAGGTATCTAATTAGTCAGGGTATCAAGGGTTATGGGGAAAAGGCCAGAATTTGGAATTAGATGTGAGAACAGTTTAGCTCAGGATGGAATTGCAGTGCAAACTCAATGGGCCGATTGGCCTACTTCTGTTCCGCGATCTTGTGAAGGTCTGGGAATACATCTGAAATAGAAAGTTTGCTCTCAGCAATAGTGAACATTAAAATATCCGATGTGACTACAGATCCACCAGTGTGGTTGATTTTAACTGCTTCTTCACTTCATAGACAAGTTGGAATAGAACTTGCCTGCAATTCCACATGCATGAAGGAAGGAATGAAGTTTATTGCCATACACGTAATTACAATGTACAGATGCAATAAACATCTTACTTGCTCCAGCTTCTCAGGAGCATAAAACATACGACACACCAGAAGAGCAGAGAAAAGATAATACACGAGGAAGAGGGAAAAATAATAATAATTATTCAGTTTAAAATAAATCATGGTGCAAAACTTTCTGCTGAGTCAGTAATGCAGAGTTCAAGAGCCTGGTAGCTGTCGATAGCTGACATACTGCTAGGAAATAAATGGTGAGATCATGGTAGATTTTCCTCCTAATTGCCACTCTCCTACGTAATTTCACCATTCCTTGATTCCCCTGGATTCCAAAAGTCTTTTGACCACAATATTGAACAAAATCCCTGGTGTAGAGAATGGCAAAAATTTTACAATAATCGAAGATATAAAATAGTCTCAATCCTCAATGTTTAATGTCTTATTCTGATACTCTGTCTCCCCTCTCAACTTCATAGCCTGTGAAGATGTTTCCTCAGAATCCACCCATCTCCCCCATCTTCTTTGTTCAGTGCCTGCCTGCTTTTGGCTTGTACCTCAAAGAAGGGCTCAGGCCTGAAATGCTGAATATATCTTTTCCTCCGAGGGAGGCTGTGAGTCCTGCTGAGTTCCTCCAGCAGTTGTGCTTTTAACCTCAGAATCTACCCTGCCAGTCACCTTCAGAATCCGAAGCAGCCAGCAGAGATTCTGTCCCAGACCCCAGCGGCCTGTGTTCAGTCCTGATACCTGGTATTATTAGTATAGAGTTTGGATGTCCTCCCTGTGACCACGTGGGTTTCCACCAAGTGTTCCAGTTTCCTAACCCATCCCAAAGGCATGCAGGTTACTTGGCCAGTGCAAACACCCCCGGTCTGAACGAGCGGTAGAGTCTTGGGAGGGTCCATGAAAATATGGGGAGAAAGAAGTGGGTGAGGGTATGATTAGTGCAAAGACAGATGCTTGATGCAGATGTGTTTGGCTAAGGGGGCCTGTTTTATGTTGTAGCTCTCTAATTCTATGTTTTAATAAGACACATTCCAGTTCTTCCAAATGTTGGCCACTTCAAGCCAAAAATTAGAGTTGTCCAAAAGACAGATATCCAAAGCTTCAGATCTATTAATCCCATCTTGACTTGTCACGTTATCCTTCAAATGACTTTGTTTCTCAACAATAGCAGCCACACTTTAAGAACTAAGACTAAAAACTCCTTGCACACCAAGTTCTTAACAGCTCCATCCCTCTTCTTTGACCAAAGGCCCCGAACCTCCTTCAGGATTCTACAAGATCTCTGCAGCACCAACCCTCAGTCTCTGATGAACAAAGTTACTCGGGCCGATGTAGGGTTATGGTCCGAATCATTGACTGTGTACTGGCTTCCCTGGACATTGCCTGACCTTCTGAGTTCTTCCATCACTTTGGGGGTTACTCAGCATGCTGGACAGTGGAAACTAATTGCAATGAATGAGTTATTTATTCTACAAAACTTTTCAAAATACAGAATGTAAAACATTGCAGCACATTACAAACATAGGGACATAGGAACATAGGGACATAGGAAGTAGGAACAGGAGTAGGCCAAAAATGGCCCATCGAGCCTGCTCCGCCATTCAATACGATCATGGCTGATCTAATTTATGACATCACTCCCCTACCTGCCTTCTCCCCATATCCCCTAATTCCTCTATCATGTAAAAATTGATCTAACCGAATTTTAAATATGTTTAATGAGGCAGCCTCAACCACTTCCCTGGTTCGTTCTCCCTGTGACCACGTGGGTTTCCAGCAAGTGTTCCAGTTTCCTCCCATGACGTTGTACCAACCCACCCCACAAAACTCTAATTTTTCCCCAACCTCACACCCACAACCGTATATTTTTCTTACATTCATGTGCCTATCTTACAAGGAATTTCCGTTAATAAATCCAATATTAATAGGTTAAAAATGCTTTCAATCCATCTCTGGCATGTCAAAGCACTTTGAATTCCTGAAACATTGTTTCTTCTGTCATGCTGGAAATATACCTGCCAATTTCTGGACAGCAAGTTCTCACAAGCTGCAATATGGGATCATTGAGTTCAAAGATTAAACAAAAAGGAATTGGCCTTTGCATGAGGTCATCCCAAGTCATTTTACAAGCTATTTAGTATTTTTGGAAGTGCAATCAATATTGAGACGTCGCAAATACTGGAAGTGTTTTCTATCGAAAAATACTGAAAAAATCGTAGATCATGCTACATTAAGGAGGATTGAACATATTGGGACTGATTTTGATTTATGATAAACATTAACTCCTCCTCAGGATAACCAGCTAAAAAAGTAAACTGCATGCAGAGAATTCACCATGAGCTGTTTGAAACAGTAGTAAAAAGCAGCTGCTGTGTAAAGCACACCTGTGGCTTTTCAGAGTTTGCTCTATAATTATATTGAATTTCATTGACTAGTGGCACAATATGAGGAATGAGATTTCCATGGAGTATTTCATCCACAGGCACGTTCCCAGAAAAAGGATTTGTTTTATCTGCATTGACATGCTGTTACCATTTTAATGGTTCTCAGGTGTATAAAAAGTAAATACATTTATTCATTTCCCAGTGTTATCTCACTATCTTGGGAAAAGAAAGCAACTTTTCCAATCATTACAGTAAATTTACGTCTACTTTTCTTCTATTCCTTCTGAGTCAGGGGTTCATTTGCATTATGATAATCATTGGATTAATAGCCAAGATCTGGACAGTGAACCAAGAGGCAAGACATCAAGTCCCACCATAGTAACTGGGTCATTCAAATTCAAGTCATCAACTGGTTCTATTACACTGGACAACAAAGATTTTGCTTCCTGAACAATTTTGGATGTATTTTCTGGATTATGGCCTAACATTTTCCTATCACTTACCATTTTTTAGATATAACTTATTTTTGTGATTTTCTGTCATATTTTGTCTATTTCAAGAATATTAAACCATGAAATGCAACGTCATAGAAAATTCATTTTTTGCATTCGCACTTGGACTTTTTCCCTGCTGATCTTCGTGCAGTGAAGAACATGGTGAAAGGTTGAATCCAGACTTTGCGACCATGGAAAAGCGGTATCAGAGCAACTGGAATTCATCAATACTGGCCAACTATTGTTGGACGCTGACACGAGAGCCATCAGATGCTCAGTACAAATTAAACAGTAAATTAATGGAGAAAGTTCTTAGAGATAGTACTTATAAATAATAGACAGGGTCTGATCAGGAGCACTCAACACGGATTTGTGGGCGGAAGGTCCTGTTTGACCAATCTGATTGAATTTTTTGAAGAGGTGACTAGGAATGTGGATGTTGTCTATATGGACTTCAGTAAGGCCTTCGATAAGGTACCGCATGGAAGGTTAGTTAGGAAGGTGCAGTCTTTAGGTATAAATTTTGAGATAGTCAAATGGATTGAACATTGGCTGAAAGGGAGAGGCCAGAGAGTGGTAGTGGAAAATTGTCTGTCAGGTTGGAGGCCGGTGACCAGTGGTGTGCCTCAGGGATCTGTATTGGGCCCATTGTTGTTCGTTATATAATGATCTAGATGATGGGGTGGTGAATTGGATTAGTGAATATGCAGACGATATTAAGATAGGTGGAATAGAGGATAATGAAGAAGGTTTTCAAGGATTGCAGAGGGATTTGGGCTGCTTAGAAAAATGGGCTGAAAAATGGCAGATGGAATTTAATGCTGATTAGTGTGAGGTGCTTCATTTTGGTAAGAAGAATCAGAATAGGACATACGTAGTAAATGGGAGAGCATTGATGAATACAGAAGAGCAGAAAGATTTAGGAGTGACGGTACATCGTTCCCTGAAGGTAGAAACTCATGTGAATAGGGTGGTGAAGAAGGCTTTTAGTATCTGGCCTTTATCAATCATTGCATGGAATATAGGAGTTGGGAAGTGATGTTGAGATTGTATAAGGCGTTGGTGCGGCCTAATTTAGAGTTCTGTGCAGTTCTGGTCGCCTAATTATAGGAAGGATATAAACAGAGTGGAGAGAGTGCAGAGAAGATTTACCAAAATGTTACATGGGTTTAAGCATCTAGAGTATAGGGAGAGATTGGACAGATTAGGTCTTTATTCTTTGGAGCATAGAAGGTTGAGAGGGAATTTGATAGAGGTATTTAAGATTATGAAAGGGATAGACAGAGTGGATGTGGATACACTATTTCCGTTAAGAGTAGGAGAGATTGAAACAAGAGGACACAAGTTAAGAGTTAAGGGGCAGAGGTTTAGAGGTAACATGAAGGGGAACTTCTTTACTCAGAAAGTGGTAGCGGTGTGGAATGAGCTTCCGGGAGAAATAGTGGCGGCAGAGTCAATTTTATTATTTAAGAAAAAGCTGGACATGTCTATGGATGAGAAGAAGGTGGAGGGTTATGGTCATTGTGCAGGTAGGTGGGACTAGAGAGGAGTGTTTGGTTCGGTGCGGACTAGAAGGGCCTAATGGCCTGTTTCCTTGCTGTAATTGTTATGTTATGTTATGCAAAACTTTTTTTTTAGGTCAGTTGATCTAATGCAATGTGCCAGCTTCATTATGCGATTAACAAAACTAAAGCATAAAAAGTTAATTTTACATTTCTCCAACTTCCTGTGTGGTACAGCAATTCTGAAATTACCTTTGTTTTTTAGCTTGAAGTTGTCTATCATAATCCACATTTTTTTTCAGGAAGCAAAGCTTTTGAAACAAAAAATGTTGTCCAGTGTTATCACTAATAAAACTATGTGATTGTTATAAAAACTCATCTGGTTCAGCATTGTCCTCTGGGTCGGAAATCTGCCAACCTTGCCCTGTAAATCCCATGAATGGACTATGTTCACAGACTCTCAGATCAGTGCAGCAAAGAGATAGCAGCTGAACACAATCCATTAGAGAACTCAACAGGCCAAGCAACATCATTAGTCAATGTTGCAGGCCGGGACCCTTCATCGGGACTGACAGCATGGAGGAGGGAGAGATCAGTGAGGTAACAGCTCCCTCTCTCTACTGATATGGACTGGTATGGGGATACCAATACCCCTGAGCGTAAAGCTGTCCAAAAAGTAGTGGACACAGCCCAGGAGATCACAGGCAAAATGCTCCCCACCACTGAGAACATCTACAGGGACCGCTGCCGTATGAGAGCAGCAGCGATCATCAAACATCCGCACCACCCGGCACATGCTCTGTTCTCGCTGCTGCCATCAGGAAAGAGGTGTAGGTGCCACAAGACTGGCACCCCCAGGTTCAGGAACAGCCGCTCCCCTCCCACCATCAGACTCCCCAACAACAAACTCCATCAGGGACTCATTTAAGGACTCTTACTTGTGCACTTTATTGATTTTTTAAACTCTCTCCGTATTGCACAGTTTGTTTACATGTGTAGGGTTTATTTTTTGGATGACCAGTAAGTGGTAATTCTGCCTCACCCACAGGAAAAGGAATCTCAGGGTTGTATGTGATGTCATGTATGTGCTCTGACAATAAATCTGAAATTTGACAACTGGTCTAATCCAAGACCACAGAACATTACTGAAATTTAGAATTAAACAATTGAACAGTTATCTGGAAATTCAAAGACAATTTTAAAAATGAATGAGGGCTTTTTGCATTGTAAAATTCCACATCATCTTTAAATTGTACCCCAGCCTCATTCAAAACACTTAATGTCTGCTAGATGCCAGTTACACAACAGAAGTATGTTAAGGGGACATTGAGATTGCACGCAATAATTTTTGATCATTATTTTGGTCCTGTTACATATAGTTAGTTCCACATTCACGCTTCCAAACTCCAATCACTCCTGCCACCAACAGAATTGTAGATCCATTATTTTAAAAATCCGGGTCATTTACCTGGATAAGGATAAATGGCTAAATAAATGCCGGATTAAATCAAAAGTGGCTCCTGATTGTTTCAGGGTAAGGTACAGTGCTCAATGTTTGACTTTTTGCCCAATCCCCTCTTTCATTTGCATCCGATTCCTGAAACTCAGAATCCAGACAATGCAGGACTTTTTTTAATGAGATTCAAAGTAAGATGAGATGACGTTAATTATCATCCGACTCCCAGCACTTGATAACTCATTATTCCAAAATTCGTAACATGAAATATACATTCCGTTTCATCTGTAGGGTGAAGAGATAACTTTCATTGTCCACTGAGCACATATTTTCATGACATCAGCAAACATACAACAGAAACCGAACAGCCAAGCATGAACAGAGTCGAACAGGACAAGCGGACTGTGTCATTGCAAACAAATGGAACAAGTTGTTCAAGTGAACCGGTGTGGACTTGAAGGGCCCGCTATGGCCTGTTTCCGCACTGTAAACTGTTGCCTGCCTGTCCCGCATCGGACTTGTCAGTCACCAAAGAGCCTGCAACAGATGTGGACATACCCCTCCATAAATCTTCGTCCGCGAAGCCAAGCCAAAGAAAGAAGAAAGATAAGGAAATGATGCACTGAACCATTGATTGCCATTAAGAAGCACAATTAAAGGTTTTTCTTAACTTGAAAATAATAGATCTTACAGGATATAATGGTGCAAGATAGAGAAAGCCTGTGTGTTGGTGGAATATTTTAATGTTCAGCCACACTTCTGTTGTATTAATCAAGAGGCATTGTTAGAATTAGTTTTTCAATAGGAGCACAAAGCTGTTCTGTTCTCTCTCTCTGTGCTATTGTTACAACTCTGGTGTGGATGCCAATGAACAAGTTCTCCACTGTTTCTGGTTGTGTGACTAACGCTGTCCTTTTCAACCCTGGATCCTGGGTTCAAATCCAGTCTAGACAGAGATGAAAACACACTTTCTGGGTGGTTCTTGGAAATGAGCATCGACAGAACAAGATCTAGTTCCGTGAGGTGGAGGGAAAATAACCCCAAGTCACTAAACCGATGCAGATTAGCAAAGGTTTGAAATTGAGGCTTAAATGGGGCTTTAGCGTCAGAGAATCATAGAGCCGTACAACAAGGAACAGGCCTTTTGACCCAACTCACCTACGCCAACCCGGCACGGTTAGCGTAGCAGTTAGCGCAACGTTGTTACAGCATCAACGAATGGAATTCAAATCGGGTGCTGTTTGTAAGGAGTTTGTTTCTGTGTTGGTTTCCTCCGGGTGCTCTGGTTTCCTCCCACCCTCCAAAAAAATGTAGCAGGAGTGTAGGTCAATTGAGTAAGATTGGGCGGCACTGTCGAAAGGGCCTGTTACCGTGCTGAATATGTATAAGAAATGAAAGCAGTCAGAGAGATGCTGACATAAATGGCTTTCTAAACTTTAACGATTGGGGCCATGAGAAGGGAGTTTTGCTCAATTAGACGAGGATGATGAAGTTTGCCTGAAAAATTGTGTTTCATTGGTCAGCAGAAACAAGTGTATGAATGAACCACCCACTGGAGAAACACAAGAAATCCAGGCACTGGAAACTTGAGGGTACCATGAGAGCTGGAGGGAGTCCACAGGTCAGGCTGGCGAGAAATGGCCCCGTGCAAAATATTGACTAACCATTTCCCACCATGGATGCTGCCTGACCTTCTCAATCTCTCCAGCTCTCCATTATTCACTCAAATAAATCCCATTACCAACTCTCCTGTGTTGGACTGACACTTTTCAGTTACGTCGTGTTCCTGACAGGGAATTAGATGATTGATTTTTTTGTAAGAATGAAGAGACATGTTGTGATAGTACAGATCTATCACCAATGTACATAGTGTATATAGTTACTGTATCTAGACTGGCTGAGAGCTAAGCCACGCCTATTGTCTGGGCCTTAAAGGGTTGTGTCCCTAGCCAGGTCGGATCATTCCGGACAGGTCGGCCACCTGTGAAGAGCTCCTGTCTTTTGCTAATAAAAGTCTTGGTTTGGATCAAGAAGTCTTTGGTTCTTTCGATGAGCTCTACACATGTATTTTCAAAAAAGTGCATCGTTTTATTGCTCATCAAAGGAAGATTAGAACTGCAAGTCCGATAATAAAAATAAACACATACCCACTTCCCACTCGATATCTCCATCTACCTGCCTTTTCCCCACAATCCTTAATTCCCCGACAATGAAAAAATCTATCTTACTCTTTCTTAAATGTGTTTTATGAGGTCGCCTCTACTGCTTCCTTGGATAGATAATTCAATGGATTCACTACTCTGGAAAAAGCAGTTCCTCCTGATCTACGTTCTAAATATGCTCCCCTAAATCCTGAGGCAATGTCCCCTACTAATCTTTCCTGCCTCTTTCTTATCTCTCCTTTTCATCATTTTATAAGTTTGTTATCCATCTCATTCTTCTGAGTTCCAGTGTATAGTCCCTGGTGAATCATTCTCTCCTCACTGGCTAGCTGCCCTCTGGAATCAATTGGTAAACTTCCACTTCACCACCTCCAAACCCAGAAGATCCTTTCTCAAGTCAGGCAACCAGAGCTGTGCGCAATCCACCAGGTGCACTCACACCAGCACCCTATCGACCCAACAGAACCTCCCTGAAACCCTGGCAAATTTCTTCAGATGCCTAGTGCACTGTCCGGTTGCATCATGGTCTGGTATGGGAACATGAATACCCCTGAGTGTAAAGCCCTGCAAGAGACAGTGGACACACAGCTCAGGATATCACAGGCAAAATCCTCCTCAGCACTCAAAACATCTATGGGGAACACTGCCATAGTAGAGCAGCAGCAATCATCAAGGATCCACACCACCCAGCACACACACTGTTCTCACTGCTGCCATCAGGAAAGAGGTCGAGGTGCCACAAGACTCACACCACCAGGTTCAGGAACAGCTGCTCCCCCTCAACAACAAACTCAATCAGGGAATCATTCAAGGGCTCTTACTTGTGCACTTTATTAATTGTTTTTATTTTCCTCTGTATTGCACAGTTTGTTTACATTTCTTTATTTGTTGATATGTGTATATTGTGCACAATTCTTTGCACTACCAATAAGTGGCAATTCTGCCTCGCCCACAGGAAAAAGAATCTCAGGGCTGTATGATTTCATGTATGTACACTGGCAATAAATCTGAACTCTGAATCTGAAATTAATGCAGCAGTAATTGAATTGATTGCATTGTGTCCAAACTACAGGACTAGAAGAATGAATGTACATCTGGTTCTGCTAAAAACAGTCTGATTCAGACACTTCCTAGCTCTTTGTCCGTGGTGCTGGGACTTACAGCTCTTCAAATGCTCATTAAGTTACATCTTAAATGTCGTGAGGTTTTCTGCTGGCAGTGTCCTTTTATCAGAAGGTTCCACATCCCCAGCCTGCACCGCATGAAAAGCTTTCATCTCAACATCACTCCAATCTTACATCTCGGAAGTATTGGTCTCTCTGTGAGGAACCTTCAGAACTTGCTCATCATCCAGTCTGGCATTGCCATGCATTTTAGTCAACCTACCATCAGTCTCCTTTGGTACCAGCCTGAACACTCTCAGCTCATAAGTTCTCCAGAACTCCTTGCAAATCTCATCTGTGACGTCCCTGACACCAACTCATACTTCCTACAGCGTGGTGACCAAAACTCTACATGGTGGCCGAACTAATCTTTTATTTTAAAAAATATAAAACACAATGCTGGAGAAGCTTAGTGGGCTAAAGTGTACTTTGAATTGCAAAGATACAGATACACAACCAACATTTTGGCCTTTAGCCCTTCATCAAGGTATGACAAAGCACCTGAATAAAATGGTGGTGGGAAAGAGGGAGAGAGAAATGTTTTATTCCACTGTTCTATTGTCAGGAAGATGTTTAATAGGCCTTTTAGCCACAAAAATTCTGCTGCCAGATCCGGATTTAGTACGCGCGTTATAATGTCATTTTAAGAGCCCTTAAGGTTTTTCTAAAAGCCCCTTCCCATAGCCACCCTTGATCTTCTGATATACAATGGAGGAACGTTAGCTCATATTTTATATCCCATTTCACTCTGTTGGCAAAACTTGAAAAATATTGAGAGCTACAGATAGATCCAGTATAAACCTGCCAACCAAATATGCAGTGAAGACCCACTCTCTCACCTTTTAATCAGATTCTTAAGCATGGCTATAATTAAAATTCCTCCTTCATTTCATTCCATCTGCACAATCTGGACATGTGTTGTGAGTGCAAGTGGGAGTATGCGTGTGCATCTGAAGTTCAGCCGTAGGCAAGATGAGGTGATGAGTAACTTGCATTAGGATCATTTCGGCACAGGGTAAGGAAATAGCCCAGCCTGTTTAGAAGTTGGAAGCCAAGCTGATTTAAATAATCACTCCCCTTTAATTTGCTGGTGAGCAATTTGCCAACAAAACAGTTGGTAGGAAAGGATGCTTGAAAATTGAAGCAAGAGAGCTTTGCAAATTAATGATGGTACCCCTTAAAAAGGTGGTATCCATTCTAAAGCGAGTACTTGTTCTCACCAGAGGAGTGAAACACGAAAAGCTGCAACACAACATGATTGGAGTCAAAACATAAGGCTGGAGAAACTCAGCAGGTCAAGCATTGTTCTTTATGTGGCAAAGATAAAGATACAGAACCAATGTTTTGGGCTTGGGCCTTTTATCAAGGTAGGATCAAAAGGTAGGCAGGCGCCTGTTCTAACGGTTGGGTTGTTGGTGGAATACCATGGGATACCTCAAGACTTTAGGGGTTAGCTGGGCAATGGAGGCACCTTTCTTTTGTGGGACTGTGCCAACCTGAGGTCTGGGAGCAGTGAGAAGTGAATCTCCTCTCCGGAGAAACAGTTTCAAGAAAGCAAAATTGACATCATCATTTATTTTTAAAAAAGGCATTTATTTACTTCATTTCTGCTGATTTAATTTGTGACAGATCTTGGCAATTGTTCAAGAGCTGCGACACAAAATGTCTTGGCATCCATTGAATTGTTGCCTGCCAGACACATCATGTTCCACGTGGCTACTAGACTAAAGATTTATGTTACCCCAATGGCACTGGAAAATTAATGATGAGTTGTGCCAGGCATGAAGCAAACCATCTGTATCATTCATCAAAAAGTAAGGACATGGCTGAAATGCATAAAAATCTATATTACATCACAATACAACTGGGTACCTGTTCAGCCCATGAGGCCACTACATCTTGGCAATAATAGGCATGTGTGTACTGACTTGCCAAACTAAGTAAGGTTGGCTGTGTGTTTGACTAGATCAGTGGTTCTCAACCTTTTTCTTCCCACTCACTTCCCACTTTAAGTAATCCCGGTGCTCTGTGATTAGTAAGGGATTGTTTCAGGTGGTATGTGAGTGGGAAGGGAAGGTTGAGAATCACTGCTCTAGACCCAAGTGTTACTGAAATATTTTGCTTGAGAAAAATTGTCATTGGCCCATTTCCTTTGGAGTTCTGAAACCGTGCACATGAGATACAATTAAAACAGTGGTTTTCACACTTTTTTTCCACCCACATACCAGCTAAAGCAATCCCTTACTAATCACAGAGCACCTAAGGCATAGGGAATACTTAAAGTGGTATGTGAGTGGAAAGAAAAAAAGGTTGAGAACCACTGGGCTAGACCAACATTTGTACCTCTGCCCATCCCGACTGGAGATCCAGAGAATGGTCCACTTTTGAACCTCATTGAGAGTGGCAATTGCTTCTTACAGATACTCACCTGGTGCAGCTGCTACCTGTTGTTTCCAAGAAGCGACGGCCATTGTCTTTGAACCCCCATTGGTCATTGCTTGTTTGCTAGTTACTGTGGGATTGCCTCTCAATTCCTACCACCTGAAGTTAATGCCCATCACAAAGGACTTTGCAAGACCTACTGCTGGTTATTGGCTGCTTCCTGGTTAATAAGCAATTACCTTTGAACCCTGACCATCTGAGATATTGCCCACTTTTGCCACACTGGAGTATGGGTTGACTTGCCAATACCTTTCTTCTTAATCCTTTGAACTTGTGCCATTTTTAACCATTCATCGTATATACTCTCGTCTGGATCCATGAGTAAAACTTTACAGAATTAAAGTACAGTATGTAATCGGGTATTAAACGAGACCTGGAAAACTGGGACACAGAGTATATGTGCTTGTTGTAGCCCTGGAAAACCAGGACAGAGTCCAAAGCATTTAAAGATTCTATCACTTCTGTTTTCTTGCTGTTGTTTTCTTCACCAGTGATTAAGCCTCTTCCCCACTGGAAATGGATTATACATCCACCACCTTTGGTTGACACAAATCTAGATTTGTTTTTTATTGACTTTGCTGTTCTGATGAAGTGACCCGAAGCATTGATTCTACTTCTGTTCCCAATGGTGCTGCCTGACCCGCTGTGTGTTTCTGTTTTTTTCAGATTTTTAGCATTTGCAGATGATTGACTTTGTCACCGTTTATGAATGTCCACTCAGTACAGCAATTTTCTGTGGACACACACACGTGAACACAGACAGACCCAAACAACACCTCTGCCCTTTCATGTGCAGGCAGAAAGGATGTAGTTTAATTCAGCATCGTATATGCACAGATCTCGTGGACTGAAGGCCGTGTTCCTGTGCTATGTTCCGTACTTTCATGTGTTTGTTCCTTCTGCAGCCTGTGATGATATAAAGGTTGCAGACAGGCTAAATGAATTCAGCTCAAAGGAGGAGCAGAAAGGGCGATGTGGCAGGGCAGAGCCCGATAAATTGCTTGGGTTTTCTGTGGCTTAACTGGGGGAGACTCTCCAGGTTAAAACATTCATATGATGCTAGGAGTTCATCTCTGCAGAGACTCACAGTGTCTTCCCCCACCCCCCCCCCCCAAGACCCATTTGATTCAAGTTAAAACTAACTGGTGCCTTGGCAGACAGATTCGCCATCGGCAGAAATTGCCTAAAGCGCCTCTTAAAGTCCGAGAATGAGAAGCAAAAGGGAGTCCCCTTAGAGCTACTTGGATTCGCATCCAGTGCTGCCGCAGCCACACAGAGTTCAGTCCAAACCAACAGCAGCCCGAGCTCCAGACCCGAACCTCCAGAACGATCAGGAAACCTTCAGCACCCTTTCACATCCCAGTTCCAATACCTGGTGCCCCTTCAGCCAGTCTCAAGCTGTCCGCAGCCTGGAATGACTGCAGCCCCCAACAGCCCTGCACGAGTTCTTCAACTCGAGTTGCCGACAGCCTACGGCCTGTGCATTCTTCAGCTGCAGGGCCCCTCTCTGGTCCGCTGCCATAGTCCAGTGGGACATCTCTGTTCCTCCTTCTCAAATGGGGGATGGGGCGTGGTCTCCCTGTGATCTGGACCAGTCCTTTGCTTCACCAGTTTGCACCCTTATTGTAAATCCCACCATCCCGCAGCTGCCAACCTCTAGCAAGCCTGGTGTTGATTGGCCAGTCCCAGCATATTGTAAACAATATATAATGCAACATTTGATCGAACTGTAAATCAGAGTCAACGTGCGGATGGATCATCTGGGCACAGATAATCCCCAGTTACACAAGCCATCATTGTGCTCCGGCACCACAGGACAGAACTGGGTCCATTGTGATGAGACAAATACTGAAACATACTTTGGTCTCTGAGTTATTACCACAATCGAATACCAGAACTTAAACAATGAGAATGAGGTCGAATGGCATAATTGAGCAAGAAAATAGGCATGGGTGTCACTTCATCTTCAACCACAAACCTCTGGTCTGTGATGGACAGCACCAGTTGGTAAGATGGCAATCCATTATGTACAGGCCAGATACACAGGTGTCTGCATAAGTGCATCATAGAAATGGGAATTAGCAAATCAAAGACCAGCTCCTCTGGGAAAATCAATACTCAATTTCTTGATTAAACTACTATCATGTGCAGTAGTTTTATTTTAATAAAACTTAATCAGGTCCTTCTTTGTGTATTGTTCTGACGATAGAAATGGTGCATTCAAACTTTTTTTCTTGTGCTTGGGTAAGAGGTCATTTCTTGTTTGTGTCAGATCTTAGTTTGCACTTACAAGGCAGTGAATATTTATCCTTTTAAAGTAAATGCATCATAGCAATGGCTGATTGCTGGTCATATTTGCAGCAGTACTCATTATTCCGGGACTGGTTTAATACCCAATTACGGACTGTACAGCTTTACCCCTGGATCCAGACCAGAGTAATATGATGAATGGATAAAAATAGCCTGAGTTCAAAGGGTTAAAAGAAAAAAGGCAAGTCACTCCATCCTCCAGTATGGCCAAAGTGGGCAGTATCCTCAGGTGGTCAGGGTTCAAAAGTAATTCCACATTAACCAGGAAACAGGTTATATAGCCAGAGCCTGAAGGAAATAGCCAATAACCACACGGTAGGGCTTGCAAAAGGCAATAACTGTACCCAGAAGATTGTGATAGGCATTAACCTCAGCTGGTTGGAATTGAAAGGTATTTGAACATTGGGAGAGTTGATGGGGAGAATATGTTACTGGATGCAGGAATGGATTGCCCTGAAAGCTGGCATAGATTTGATGGGCGAAATGATCTCCATCCCTGACATATGGAAGTGTGCAAAGAAACCCCAACATACTCTTCAATCAGCACCCTTCCCACTTGATCCCCAGAAACGTTTTGCACTGCTCCCCATGGAAACTTCCTATTCCACATTCACAGCCTTGTCTCCACATCGGTTATACTTCACCCTGCACTCAAGTTTGAGGAAAACAGTCCTTTTCCTAACCCCCGTGGACCCCTCACTGTCAAGACCACAATGAATTAAGGGTTGTTGTTGCAGCTGGTCTCGAAATGATGGAAGACAATTTCAAACCACATCTTACTCTCATAGACCCGGGCTTTAGCAGTTTGCAGATCACTTCCTCTATATATCCAGTACTGTCAAATAGCTGGAACCGTTGAAAATTATTGAGACAATACTTGGCGTCTGCCTTTTCCTCCAGACCCTGTCGCCACAGTTGAATCAGGGAAAGAAAACAGATTGTGCTGACATGGCTTCCTTTACAACTTAAGGTCTCTCAAAGTCAGGTTGCAGGCTTCAATGCAACCGAGATGTTATGACATCATTCATTCAATCAAGACATGCAAAGACGAATGCCCACTCTCTGAGTCAGTTCCAACCAGAGTTTGAATTTGCCGAGGCAATGGTTTTCTGAATTAATTGCATTTATTCTTTCGTAGTTAAATGCATCTATTAGACTTCTGCGTCATTGTGTGTGGGGGTGGGGGGGGTCTGTGTTTAGAATTCCTTTGCTTCCCAACAAAGAATGCACAGATGGCTAAAACTAAATGGGTTGGAGGTGGGGAGGCAAGATAAGATATTTAAGGAATGAAAATCCCATTCATTTATCAAATTAAACAAGCTCAATGTTTGAAATTTGCTTTCAATTTAATCAGATTCAAAACTGAACTCAACCTGCACCCAGCCCTTGTTGAACTGTCTGTGACCAAAGTAACTCAATATCTTCAAACTTTAAAGGAATCCAAGCAAAATCCTTTATTGTGAGTGATACACTCTGATTTTGTTGTGACACAGAGTTGGTAGTTATGTCTGACATATATTTCTCACCCTGCGCTTCCAGCTGGGAAAAGAGCAAACAGTGGGGTTGTTTAACTTTATTGCGGAGAAGGGTTTGAGATTTATCAGGGTTGGAGCCAGAACAAGTCTCAGCGGGGGGCATTATGGTAACCGCAGCGGGCACAATATGATGTGGGGGGGGGGGGAGAGAGAGAAAGGGGGCACTTACTGTTAAATGCTGCGTCCCAGGGTCCATAGGGCGTGAGCAAGTTTCTTCTTGGAAACATGCGATACTGCTGGCCGGCACGTGCACAATAGATTGGAGTACTGGGGCCACTAGCGTCATTTCCCCCTCCCTCCGATAGAAGTGATGCTAGTGGCCCTGGTACTCCATTCCATTGCGCATGCGCGCAAGAAGAAACATGGCCGCGCGCAGCCCAGGACGTCACATTTAACCTGGTAAGTGCCCCCTTTCTGCCACTACACCCCCAAATGGAGGAAAAATTAACATCTGGCTCAAGGTGGCACTGGACATGGGACAGATTACTCCAATGCCTAAATGTCCAGCCTAAAACTGGATGTCTGACCACCCTAGTGTGGGTGGGGTTGTCACGAAACCTTGTTTGGGGAGGTAATGTCCGCAAATGACCCTCCTTGGTATCCACACTGAGATTTATGAAGGTCTTGATAAAATACATAAACAGCATAGAGTTGTAGTGTTGAATACAAAAGGATCAGAAACAAGTGGGCGTACATTAAAAAGGATGACAGCAAGAGGAGAACTTTCTTCCACACAAGTGGTAATGATCTGTAATGTACTGTCATAGAACCACAGAACATTACAGCACAGAAACAAACCCCTTTGACCCTTCTAGTCTGCACAGAATTATTTTTTCTGCCTGGTCCCACAGACCTGCATCTGGTCCATAGCCCTCCATACCCCTCCCATCCTCATGCCTTCTTAAATGTTAAGAATAAGCCCGCATTTACCATTTCAGCTGGCAGCTTGTTCCACACTCCTACCACTTTTTGTGTGAAAAGCTCCTCCTAATGTTCCCCCTAAACTTTTCCCCTTTCACCCTTAACCTCTGTCCTCTGGTGTGTGTCTTAACTACCCTCAGTGGAAAAAAACCTACTTACATTTACTCTGTCTGTACCCCTCATAATTTTAAATACCTCCATCAAATTTGCCCTCCTTCTTCTACACTCCAGGTTAAAAAGTACTAACTAGTTTAACCTTTCCCTGTAACTCTATTCCTGAAGTCCGGGCAACATCCTAGTAAATCTTCTCTGCACTCTTGCAATCTTATTGATATATTTCCTATAATTAGTTACCAAAACCGCACACAATTCAATGTCTTATACACCTTGACCATAACATCCCAACTCCTATACTGAACACTTTGATTTATGAAGACTAATATGCCAAAACCTCTCTTTACAACCCTATCCACCTGTGATGGCACTTTCAGGGAACTATATATTTGTATTTCCAGATCCCTCTGTTTGACAGCACTCCTCAATGCCCTATTGTTTACCATACATGTCCTTTCTCGGTTTTTCCTTACAAAATGCAACACCTCACACTCCATCTGCCATTTATCATCCCATTTTTCTAGCTGGTCCAGATCCCTCTGCAAGTTTTGAAAACCTTCCTGGCTGTCCACAACACCTCATAATAGATGGTGGAACAGATTCAACGATCATTTTGATTATGAGGTAACATTGATACCTTTGGTCACATACAAGGTTCATGAGCATACATACAGCTTGGAGGGTGACAGCCCAAGCCCAAGGGTGCTGGAGACCAATGTCTGGGATCTAGATCCAGGATTTTTGAAGGTGCAATGCCACAGGGACCTTGCGAAATCAATGGATTTATAAGGTTTTGGAACCAGGAGCAGAATCGATGCAAATACGTCACCGCGAGCTTGGGTTCACTGCTGGACAGCAGGCCATGTGGCTGCAGAGGTTATGGGGCGGCGGAGGCAGACGCATTGGAGGAGATGAGGAGGTCCACAGCCACTCGATGTTGCTGAAGGCACTCTCTTTTCCTTGATTAATAATGGTGCTGGATTAGTTGGTGACACCATTTCCCTTTGCAGGATAAACAAAGGAGTATGTATGAGGCCACATGTCAGTAAATGGAATCTTCAATCTATTACTGACATCATTTTTTATTCCAGATATATTACTGTTTCCAGGGATGAGATTAGAACATGTATCTTGAGATCATTACACCAAACCTCTGGGTTAAAAGCATCGCCATTTTTGGCAGCTTGTAATGTGTGAGATTTGTCTGCCATCCATCAGTACAGGTATGCCTTCCTCAACGCATCCGATGGCCAGCACAATGATGCAGCTGTGAAGAATGCATACAAATGCTTCAACTTTCCAAAACGTCTGAGCTGACTTGGCACGTCATCAAACATTTTATTGAACATCCGCGGGTGTAATGTGGAAAGTATACTGACTGGATGGATTGTAGCCTGGTTTGAAGGCTTGAGTGCTCAAGACTGCAGAAAGTGGTCAACCCCAGTCCATTAGAGGCTCAAACCTCCTGTCCATTGTGAACAAGAAGGCAGCCAACATCATAAAGGATGTCCTTCTCCCCACTTCCTTCAGGCAGAATCCATAGTCCAGCCCTCTCAGTTCAACAACAGTTATGTTCCAACAGCTATCAGGCTCCAGGACCACCAAATGATCTGTTTGCACGATTGTCACATCGTATATTTTTGCACGAACTGCAACTATTAATATTTATTTGTCTAATCTTTTATTTTTATTATTGTTCTTGTTTCGTGAAATATTATGACAATTTATACCATAGTTATTGATGTATTTTATATACTTAACCAGTAAGAATTTCAGTGCATCTGCAAAATGGCGGTGCTGCCATTGGTGTGGGTGTGCAGAGAGCGGGAAATGGAGGCCCAGCGCTCCCCCTTGCTGTCCAACTACCCAGTCCGACTGCCATTAGCTCTGTATAGGCTTTAAACAGCCTGTTAAAGGAGCCGACTGCAGTTTAATTTAAAAATTCTATGACCACTGGGCCTGTTCGGCAACGGTCTCAAGTGGTTGCCGACACCAGGGAAGAAGAAGGACCACCAGAAAACAGATAGACACTCCCTCCCCCATTTGCAGAAACAGAGGAGACAACCCACGGCACGGTGACCACAGTGGGGGTCTCTGAGGCTGAAGAACACACAGGTGGCGGGCTGTTGGCGACTCAAAACGAGGAACCCACACAGGCTGTGGGTTGCTGCCAACTGCGGTCAAGGGACTCGCACCAGTCTGCGGACTGCTGGAGACTGGCTCAAGACTGGCAGAAGGGGTACCAGGTATCGGAACTGAAATGTAAGAGGGGACCAAGGGTTTCCTGATCACGTCAGAGGCCGGGTGGCTGATGGTTTGGACTGAAGTTTGTGTGGCTGCGGAAGCACTGGAGGTTGAATCAATTGGACGCTCAGTGACTCTGCAGAGACTCTCTTTTGTTTCTCTTTCTCCGACTGTGAGGGGGTCTGGGCAATTTCTGCCGATGGTGAATCTTTGTTTGTGTTATGGTAACTAAAGGAAATTTTGTGTAATATTACAACTTTTGTTTTATTACATGACAATAAAAGTATTTTGAATTTTGCTGATGAATATTGGACTTATGTCAATGACAAAAAGCTCTCATCTTATCTTATTTTTCATTAATAGAACATTTTCTATTGCTCCAACTAGTTACTGAATGACACCTGGGCAGTCAAGGGTTAAGAATCTTAACACTGTAGAGCTATTCCATCTTTTAACACTTACATACCACCAAAGAATACAGATCCCAGCCCTCAATCAGCCACTCTGTGCACAGCCCACATCCTCGTAGCCTTCTTTCACTTAGTTTTCCCTCCCTCAAACTAAATAGCATTGCTGGGGCTCCCTTTGATTCATTGCAGCAAAACTCTTATCAATGTTCTCAGTTCAGTAAGAGGCCTCTTCAGGTACTGTGTCTGCTTCGTCAGTCTCGCCCTGAATCTCGTCCACATCAAGGTTCAGGGGAGGTTCAGACTCTCAAACCGCCAAGAACGGGGTGGAACGTTCAAGTGTGTCCAAACTTGCCTGCGTGGAATCAGTTCACACAGGCAAGCAGTCAGGGCAAAAAGCATTGAACATCAAGTACAGCAGGGCTGCGCTTAAGGGCAGGTCACACATCATGGACTTCGCACAAGCCTCTTCATGGGACAAGCCCCCTTATGACTTCCTGATTGAATCTGTGGAATGTGGAGTATTTATTTTAAAAATATTTTTATTGTTTAATAGTAAAAAAAATCCCTTTCTAATTAATAACAAATTAAATCATATCATGTACATATCACATGAAAATTGTAAATCAAAAGTGTAACCGTAATTATTTACTGAAACCTATCCCATTCAAAACATCACAATCTACAATTATATCAAGTTAACGTTTAATCCATTCCCCATAATTAACGGCCAGAATTAATGTTGAATAGAAAATAGATAAGATACAATCTTTAAAAAATGGATTTTATACTTCTCGGGTATTTTCATATTATTCTGTGATCAATATCAATCATCCACTGTTAAACCCATCTTTACCTAATTTATCCCTACTAATGAAAAAGGAAAAAGAAAATATCCCTAATAATGAAGAGTACTTCAAGTCAAGAATATAGTACTTTTACAATAACAACAAATTTGTTCTGTTTTAAAAAAAAAATCAATTAAATAGGGCTTAATTTAATACGTCAATCTGTACCTGCAACGTCCATTGTAAGAAGGGAAAATCTTAGCTGGGAGTTAGGATTGGCCTGGTGAGTTCTCTCCACAAAACATTTTCAAATCAAGTTCTAGAATGTCGTGCAAACTGCCAACGGCATCAGTTCTGAGTCCCAAAGATAAGAGTTCATTTTCCATCTTTCCATTTTGTTTTTATATAAATACATGGAGAGATATCGGAAAGGACAATGATTTAAGATCTTTTTTTTTCCCAGGTTTATTTTTTTGCTTCAATTTGGAGTTACTTTTTTTTTAAAATTGCAGAATGACATCTGTCAGTTTTAGTCCGAAGGAAGAATGCCTTAAATTTTGCAAGTTGCATTGAAATCTATTCGATTTCAGGGCACCAGAATGTGGGGGAGCATTTCTGCAGCATGTGAGCTGAAGAAAAAGAGACATGGGAGAGACCGCGGGGTGGGGGGAGAGAGGTAACTGGTGAAACAGGTTGTTGAGGTTGACAGAACTGGGCATGGCGTTGGATAGAATCAGTGCAGGGCAGTGCCAGAGACTGAATGTAACAAATTTTTACCAACCAAGGCATTTCCCAGGCTAACATTTGTGCAGAATCATTAGTTAAACAAATACCTGTTGCCATCACATGCACAGTGTACCCAACACATGATGCACCCAACACGGGTACTACGTACCCCACGCAGGCTCTACGTACCCCACGCAGGCTCTACGTACCCCACGCAGGCTCTACGTACCCCACGCAGGCTCTACGTACCCCACGCAGGCTCTACGTACCCCACGCAGGCTCTACGTACCCCACGCAGGCTCTACGTACCCCTCGCAGGCTCTATGTACCCCACGCAGGCTCTACGTACCCCACAAATGCATTACACACCTCACGTAGACACTACTCACCTCACACATGATGCACTGCACACCCCATATCGGCACTACACATCCACGTATGCTGTGATCAGGCACATAAGTAGTTCAAATTTGAGGAAAGCTTTATAAAAGGCTTAAAAATCATTAAAATCCTACAGTCTGAAGCACATGTGGAAACAATGACTTTTGTCTTGCCCATGTTTTGTTTTGTTGATGTTAAAATTCTTTAATTTTTGTTAATCTCTCTCCTAAACCCTGATTGTCCATTAGCCAAATAACATTTAAGAACATTGAGTCCCACTGAATGTTCATTAAAATTTGGAGTCAGCTTTCTCCACTCAGACTCTTGCTCAACTATGATTTGGTAAATATTGACATCAAGCCCCAGTGGCTAATATTTTTCATTTGAACAAAAGATTTCCCATCTATATGGTAACCTTAGGGATACACAGAAATAATTCACAGCCAATGAAGGACTTTTTGGAGTTCAGTCCCTGAAGTTGGAGTGGAGGATATGGGATTGTACACAGCTGGATTCTGCACATAGCAATGTGTTGAGAGTCAATGAAAATAAAAATAAAACTGCGGATGCTCGGATCCAAAATAAAAACTGAGAAAGCTGGAAACACTTAGCAGGAGAGGCAGCATCTGTTGACAAGTTAACATTTCAGGCCCAAGACCCTTCAGTGGAATGGGAGTTATAATAACAACCAGATTATTGTTTGGATTTTCCAACCATGGTCAGTAGATCGAAGCATTATGTACAGTAAAACCTCATTAGAACGCAGTAGTTGAGGGTCCAAAGTTTCATACCGCGTTACAGCCGAGTCGCGGAACAGATGCATACACGTCAGAGTGCCCACGGATAATCAAACCCAAATATTACCAGTTTTCGAGGATCCGCGATCTATAACTAACAATTTCAATGAAGAAAGCGCATTCTTTTAATATTGGTATTCTGAATTTTAATCAACTGATTTGCAAAGTTTGGGGTCCACAGTCACCATTTCCGCGGATTAACGAATCGTGATCTAATGAGGTTTCAGTGTAGTTGTGTCAGCACATTATAATCTCCTGAAACTGGCAGAGTGCAATGCACTTTCACATCTGCTTGGTGCATTTAACACTACTAATTGGGGGTGAATTTTGGGCAAGTCTGCTTTATTTATGTTGATTGAGGGATAAATACTGGCCAATATATCTATTATTTCTTGAAGCAGTGCCAACAGGGGAATTTATATCGAGATGAATGATCACAAGATGATGGCGTGAAGAAGACATGCCTACACCCCTAATTTCTAGGCAGTCTGAGGAGATTTGGCATGTCGTCAGGTGTCCTATCCAATTACCACAGGTGTACAATGGAAAGGAGACTGGCTGGTTGCACCATGGCCTGGATTGAAAACTTGCGTGCCCAGGAATGCAGATGGCTGGAGAGATTGGCAAACCTAGCCACGTCCATCACTCTCATCCATTGAAAGCAACTCTTTAAGACACTTCCTCAAGAAGGCAACCGACATCATAAACAATTCCCATCGCACTGGTCACAATCTCTTCTCTCTCCTGCCATCAAACAGGTACAGAAGCCTGAAGTCCAGCACGTCTAGGTTAAAGAAGTTTTTTATTCCCAACAGATCGCAGTGTCTTACTCCGTACTACCATAAACTATGTTTTTTATGTTGTATTTGATAAATTATAACAGGGGCATAGGCTAAGTAAGAGCCAAAATGTGTGCACTTACCTTGTTAGTCGGCATCCCGGGGTCCATAGGCTGGGCGCAGCCACCTTGATTGCTGTGCACAGGCGTGAGTCTTTGGTTGGCGCACGTGCGGTGGGTTTGCGTATTGGTGTTCGGTTGGCGCATGCGAGAGAGTTGAGTGCCCTAACGATATTGAATTCACGCCCTTAACCAAAGGCTCGCGCATGCGCACAGGAATCAAGATGACCGCGCCCAGCCTATGGACCCCGGGGTAATAAGGTAAGTATGTATATTTTGGCTCTTACAGTCCCTGCATCCCTGTTATAGTTTATCAAATACAAAATAAACTGCGTAAATTTTATATTTTTTCTTCATTCTTTAAAATAAATTTTCAGTCGTTTGTGCAAATGGACTCAAGTCACATAAATAAACTCTTATCATTTCATCTTGAATTGAATTGGACTGAATTGACTATGGTCATGTGTAAAAAGAAAAAGCTGTCCAGGCAAGTCAACCTACACTTACAAGTACAGTAGGTGGTGCAATAATAAAACAAGTGTTACATACAGTGAGACAGAGTGCAAGGTGGAACGTTAATCTCCTTACATGCCAAAAATACAGCGCTCCCTGAGTACTGGGACTGAAGGCTAAACTTGATTTTTAAGGGCATTTAAAAAGCCCTGGAGATGATTCTACCTGAAAGGTGCCCCCATTGAGGTAAAATTATGATTTATTTATGGGGAATGAAAAGGGCATTATTATTGGTCTTCTGGTATATGGGGCGAATTTTTGATGGGGTTAGAAAGCTATCTCAGTCATGCTATTGTACGGTTGCCTCATATGTTCGGACTGCTGCAGCAACTGGTGATCTGCTCATGGCTGGTACCTCCTTTCCTGGGCCAGACAGTGTTGAGGACCTGGTGCAGACACAATCAAGCACAGGTCAGGTGGTAGACGTGCGACCTCCTGCTCTATGGACCTCACATGACCTCAGGGGCCATTGGTTACTTTTTCCTGGCCCGCTGAAATTTGGAGCCTTTAAGAGTTTCTGAGGTTTGCTGCAGTCATTCACCACATTCATCTGTCAAGTGTGGAAAATCAGTGCTATGATTTTAACTGTTTGAAGTGAAGATAATGGATATGCCAACACATTTATTAACCTGTGTCAATGCCTGACTGCACTTTCTGCTTCAGTGCCTGCCACAATGCAATCTATATTTAAATTTGTCGCCGAATTTTCATTGAAGAGACCTCAGTGCTTCCATAACTGTGATCTTGCTGATTGCAGCCTTAACTCTTTGTTTGCAGACATTAGTGGAAACTCGCCAGTAAAAAATGTCACAATGTCTCAACCCTCGTTCCTTGGGATCCAACCAATCTCTTCCATTTTTCCATGGCTTGCTCTCTGCACAATTTGCTTTGGTATTCAATTTGGTGTCATTGGCAAGAATAGAGAGATTCAGGTTTTACAATTAGATACAATTGTTGAATAAAGAGGGTTTAGACTCACTGATCAAGAATCTGAGTTATATTTCCAAGTCAGGGTCAGAGAGTCAGGGCTTTTGTCCCAACTCATCCATGACTGCCATGCCATCGAGTTTGTGTATTGAAGGAAAACCTGGAAGTGGTGATGAGTTCAGCAGGTCAAGAGGAGACAGAAACAGTGGGCACCACCAGGATGGGTCCCTTGGTGGATCTTGAGCAAGAAGTGTGGGGTTGGGAGACCGATACTGGACTTGCCTTCCTGCCATTCGATAGGCTGAATTTAACCAATTGGAACAGCTGTTAACAATCCGAGAGGATATAATCTTCACATGTACAATGTTTTCCAATTTTATTCTGCATATTTATATTTTTGGGTGGTGTCATCTTGTGGGACAGAGAAGCAAACATTATGGAAATCGTCAAACTTTTGGCTGCAGTTTGCTAGTGTAAGCTTGTTTAATTTACACAAATGTTTTAAACTGCCATGAAACAAGGCAAATGAAGATCATTCCGCCTTACTCCTGACTTAGAGATGTTGGAAGGGTGTTGGGGGAAGTGTGAAAGTGAGTGACTGACTGCAGGGCAACAAGTCTGTGACCTGCTCATGCAACCACCGTAATTCATTCATTCTCTCTCCTGATCCCTCTGACTCCTTTCGTCCAGCTCCCCACTCCTTTCCCTGCCATTCGGTGAGCTATCCCCCATCACCTCCCAGTTTTTGTTCCCTTCTGCCCATATCCACCGATGACATTTTTGTTGTGGACCTATGCTCCTCCCCCACCATTTTATTCAAGCACCTGCCTGCTTTCTGCTCATACCTTGATGAAGGGCTCAGGCCCCAAAAATGCTCGGTTGCGTATCTTTGCAGCATGAGGAATTTTGCGTGACCTGCTGTGTTTCTCCAGCACTTTTGTGCACTGAAATGGAATTGACTTCTGTGCAACCAACGGTAAGCACTCCCATTTCATGGAAGAAATATCAATGACGAGGTAGCTAAAGAATGAAAGAGATTTTCGCTGGTGTCCTTTGAACAAGTTATAAGCCATTTTTCCACTGGCATCCCAGTTAATTGTCCCAGGACAGGATGCCATTTGTGCCTTTTCCACTGAGCCACCCCTAACCAGGACACTGATAGCTTTTCCACTGAATACACTCATCCCTGGGGATTGGAGAGTCTACCTTCAAATGGAATGGATGGAAGTTGTCCTTTTTCCACTGGTTTAATCAGCACACTGGCGTCAGCTAATGCTGGGGACATGTGAAGGGGTAGAGGCCGTCGTGATTTGATGCCGGCATGCTGATTGTTTTCCTTTTCCACTGGACCCTTAATCAGTTAATTCCCCATTAATTCCAGGGACAAGGTGCCAGTGGAAAAGGTGCTAATGAATTAAAGAAACATGTACCCAGAAATGAATGTGTTAGGGCTGAAGAACCCGTTTCTGCGTTGTATTACTCGATAGCCTTTTTTATACTGAAAACCCGCATTATTGCCGTTTACAGAACCGGCCTCTGGAAGCCGGCTTGTTTATTCACACAGAACAGAAGAAAAGCCGGGTCCGTCAGTCCTTTTACACAGCAAGCTGACTTCCCGACGCAGAAAAGGTGGGACGTGTAGCACAGCAGAGTCAATAATTTCTAAGACTAGAAGCTGTAGGGAAACAGATAAGCTTTTATTCACAACAGAATGGTTGCCCGCCTATGCTGGTCGACTGCACTGAGGAGGGGGCTATGGCCCAGTTGCCTTTATTCAGGGTTCAGTGGGAGGAGCCTCAGACACAATCAGCTCGGGGCGTGTCCAAGTACATCCAAACATATTTACAGTGGTTCACCACATACAGATCCCCCTTTTAGACTGGTCCTGCATTAATATACTCATCTCTGATACTACTTACCTTGGTGAATCGAAGCCAGGTAAGTTTAGACCCACCCCAATCCACCTTCGACATGTTCACCCAACGCCCTAAAGGCAGATAATACCCGGCTTTCAAATGCTGAGTAATAGAGGGGTAAATGACTCCATGACCCATTATTGGTCAATGAATCAGCCCAGGATGGCACCTTTCACCATTGGACAGAAACATTCAGCAAAGAGAACAGAAAGATACAAGACAGGGAAATAAAGTTTAAAAGGAGATTAAAGAATCCAAAGCAGAGCCTGGAAGATAAGCAGATTCTATGATAACACTTGTTTTCTGGTGTAACATTTAAGGGTCAATATCTGGCTAAGTAGCTTCACCAAATCAGGGCCAGATGGAATCCATCGAGAGATTATGGCCACACAGAGGAGTAAGACGATAAATACCCAGAAGGGCTAATAACTCCAGCTCGTGATGGTACCTTATCAAAAATGTGAAGCTAAAGGTAATTAAAGGATTAATATTATTTTTAACTCATTGTTACAACAGTAACTCAGATAATCCCCAAAAGATGGGGAAGAGGAATACTTGAAGGATTTCCCCTCCCCCCCCACCACCCCCCCGCTTTTAAAGTAACAGTCACCTTTAGTCTTGTCGTTTTCAACCACTTTTGAAGTAAAGGATTGTGTGAGGGCTACGGTTCACTGCGAGACCTGCTGAGTTCCTCCAGTATTTCTGGGTTTTCTCTACAATCACTATGTCTTCAGACTTTTGAAATGTCACAATCTTTTTTGCACTGATTTCAAAGCTTCAGACTTAATTGACAAATCCAAAGGAAACCAGAGGAATTTCCAGCATATTCACATTCAATGAGGAAAAATAAAACAAAGAACGTTCAAGCACTATGGTTATGGACTAAGGTCTCCCAGGCTAAAACTCCTCAGCACTGATATTGTGCTGACACACCAAGGGCTCCACTGGCCAGCACTTGTCCATCGCATGGCCAGCTCCCATCTGCTGAGACAGGCACATGGTTCTGAACTCACTGCCGGATGAGATGATCATTTGGACAGTGGTCAAGATTCATGGCTGCCCTTGGAGATCCCTTGAATCCCTGGCCATATGATCAATCCAAGGAGAAGGAGCATTCAGGTTTGTATCGAGAACCTTGTCTGTGAATCAGGAGCACAGAGAGGATCTACAGGAATAGTGGCAGGAACACAATCTCCCATCATCATACCTGAAGAAGGGCTCAGGCCTGAAATGTTGATCACCTTTTATTTCCTTTGGAAGCTGCGTGCCCGGTTGGGTTTCTCCAGCATGCTTGTGTATTGCACTTGACTCCAGCACCAGTAGGCTTTCATGGCCACCCTGTCACCAGCCTCTCTGGTTCCCACACTGACCTCATAGGTCACCTCAAGCAGCCTGCTACTTAACCCATACCTCAAGCACTTGTACAATATATAAAACTGCAGATGACACTTGACTAATAAATATTTTTTTAAAAATGCAATTATGGTTAATGCAATGCTGTTACAGCACTAGTGATCAGGTCAGGGGTTCAAATCCGATGCTGTCTGTAAGGAGTCTGTACGTTCTCCCCGTGTCTGCGTGCATTTCCCCTGGGTGCTCCAGTTTCCTCCCACCATTCAAAACGTTCCAGGGGTTGTAGGTCAATTGAGTGTAATTGGGCGGCACAGGCTTGTGGGCCAAATGGGCCTGTTACTGTGCTGTATGTCTAAATTTAATAAATTTAAATACCTGTCTTGAAACAGCAGGTCAATTCCTGATAGAAGCCATATGAATCCCACTTCTGACATGAAAAGCCAGCAATCCAATTTGGCAACAACATGTGGAATAACAATTTTATTGCATTTAAAGGTCCTAGAAGAATGGAAACTATAGCAAGTCTCACCAAAATAGAAAAATCTACCAAGTTATTCAAAAGGTTGCCCAATAAATTAACTCTTGGTTTTATCCACAGCAGCTGAATCCGATGTGCTGGGCATTTCCAGAATTGTTTTAAATTTAGATTTAGAGATACCTACAGCATTGTAACAGGCCATTTCGGCCCACGAGTCCGTGCCGTCCAATTAACCTACACCCCCGGTACATATCAAATGGTGGGAGGAAACTGGAGCCCCCGGGGAAAATCCACACAGACATGGGGACAAAGTGCAAACTCCTTACAGACAGTGCCAGACTCAAATCCCAATCGCTGCTACTGTTAAGGCGTTGTGCTGACCGCTTTGCCAACTGTATCACCCAAGCGCATCACCAACTGTTTTGAAATGTCTCATCCCCAGGTCATGCCTAAAACTGAATGATGCTTCATAAGGGTGGTACTTGTACCTCTGACTCACTGTTTAACTGAATACAAGAGGGTGTGCATTGATACCTCTGAGTGTCTGTCTCTCTCAATGCCACTGTTTGTAGCAGTATTCAGTACAGACACAGGCCCTAGAGCACATTTCATCTGACCAGGTATGTGCTTCTGTTTTATTTTTAAGTACATTATGATTAAAAGTATTATTAAATTTATTACCTTTTTATTATTTTTAAAAATTAATTAGACCAAAGACATAAGAGCATAAATAGGCTATTCAGCCCACCGAGTCTATCCCACCCATTTAATCATGAGCTGATCTATTTTTCTGCTCAGCCCCACCCACTGGCCATCTCCCTAAAACCTTTGAAGCCCTGGCTAATCAAGAACCTAGCAATCTCCATGTTAAATACACCCAATGACCCGGCCTCCACAACCACCTGTGGTCACAAATTCCGCAGATCTACCACCTCTGTTTGAAGCGGACGCCCTTCAATCCTGAAGTTATGCCCTCTTCAGATTTATTGTCAGAATCTATGCATGATTTCCCTGAGATTCCTTTTTCCTGTGGGTGCGGTGGAATTACCACTAATCGCTAGTGCAAAAAAAACTGTACACAGCGTAAACATGTAAGCAAAGAACCGTAAACAAATAACAAATGTAAACAAACTGACTGTGCAAAACAGAGAGAATTTTAAAAAATCAATAAAATGTTGTTGAGGAGTCTGATGGTGGAGGGGGAGCAGGTGTTTCTGAACTTGGTGGTGCAAGTCTTGTGGCACTCATACATCTTTCCTGATGGAGGCAGAGAGAATAGAGCATCTGCTGGGCCTTTGATCATTGCTGCTGCCCTCTGATGGTAGCATTCCCTCTAGATGCCCTTAATAGTGGGGAGGGTTTTGCCTGTGATGCCCTGGTCTGTGCCCACTACCTTTTGGAGGGTTTTACACAGGGGTATTGGTGTCCCCATACCAGAACATGATGCAGCCGGTCAGCACACTTTCCACCACACCTCTGTAGAAATTTGCCAGGGTTTCTGGCGTCATACCAAACCTCTGCAAACTTCTGAGGAAGTAGAGGCGCTGATGTGTTTTCTTCACAATGACACTGATGAATTGGTCCAGGACAGATCCTCCGAGATAGTGACTCCCAAGATCTTAAATTTGCTCACCCTCTCCACCTCTGATCTCCCCCAATGATCACTGGATTGTAAACCTCTGGCTTTCCTTTCCTGAAGTCAACAATCAGTTCCTTAGGTTTGGTGACATTGAGTGCAAGGTTGTTGTTGGCCATGCGATGGACAAGTGCTGGCTAGTGGAGCCCTCTGCCATAGACCTTTTACTACGATAAGCGAACTGGAATGGATACGAGCCACTGCCCAGACAAGAGCTGATATGCTTCCATCACCAGCCTTTCAAAACACTTCATCACTGTTGATGTAAGTGCTACTGGTCGATAGTCATTAAGGTGGGTTACTGCACTCTTCTTGGGCATCGGTATGATTGATGCCTGCTTGAAACTGATGGGTATCACATCCTGCTGGAGTGAGATATTGACGATATCTGTGATAAGTTGGTCAGCACAGATTTTTAATATTTAGCTGGGCTAGATGCTTTCCTCGGATTCCACAGGGACCAGCCTTCACTCCATTGAGGACATCTGCATGAGGCGGTGTCTTAAAAAAAGCAGCCTCTATCCTCAAAGACCCCACCACCCAGGCCGTGCCCTCTTCACTCTGCTACCATCAGGAAAAAAGGTACAGGAGCCTGAAGACGAGCCCCCAGCGGCACAAGGACAGCTTCTTCCCCTCCGCCATCAGATTCCTGAATAAACAATGAACCAAAGACAAGGCCTCGCTTTTACTTTGTTCCTGCACTATTACTTATTTAATTTTAAAGGTGGTTTACATTAACGTTTGCGTTGTGATGTTCCCGCAAAACAACGAATGTTGCGACATGTTCATGGCAATAAATTCTGCTTCTAAATGGTCGTACCAGAAACATAGTAGAGGAAAATCCTCCTCAATCCTGAAGAAGTGCCTCAGAAGAAAATGATCCGAGGAGTGATTGGAATGTATTAAAATGACATTTGGATGAAAATTAATGCCAAAAGCTGTCAACCGATATGTGCCTGGGGGGACCTAAATCTCTCCAAGACTGCATTTGCAGGAACCTGCAAGGTTCGTGAGTGCTTTGCAGGGTTTTGTCAGTCGAGCGAAAACAGCTCTGAAAGTTTGTCAGTTTTATTGTTTACATTTCCTCCCCCCCAACACAAATTTTAATTGGATTCAGATTTAAACGGCCCTCTTCATTCTGATCTCACGTCAATTGTGTAAATGCTCAGAGCACATTGGGGTTTTTTGTGGCATTGAGTACCTTCTTAAATGACTGCTACAACATGATACAAGTACGATGCCTCAGGCGACTGCATGTTCTTATCTCACTGCTCCTCTCTTTTACATTGTGCTTCCTATAAAGTTAAATCCCCTTTGATGTCACTCAGCTGAACCAATTAATCACCTGCTGGGGTGGGGGGGGGGTGCTGTTCTCCTACGTTCGCCCTCCTCCTTTCTAACAGACCCTTTACCAGACTCAGCATCCAGGAGCTAACTCCTGATTGTACCCCTTAAGATGGCCTGCAAAGAATCCTGGGAAACCCCAGCCTGAGAAACCTCAAGCCAAGAGCGAAGGCAGAGACACCAAAAACCATCAGCCTTGGTGGTGAAGAGGAGGAGATGATGATGGAAGAATCACGAAAAAGGGGACGTTAATATTGAGCCACTTCTTGGAGTAGTGAATCTCTTTACAGTTGAGGGAATTGTTAAATCTATTAAAGGTGGAGGGAGATAAATATTTGTAAGATAGATGAATTGAAAGTTACGTGGAAGTCATCAGCTCCTCCTGAACAAAAATATTCCAGAGCCAGTGCTTTTCACTCCTGTTGTTGAGCATAGATGAAACTGATGGAATATACAGTTAAACAAGAAAATATGCAGATGCTGGGGTCGATGGCAATCTACAAATGTGCTGGAGAAACTCAACAGGTCACATATCATCTGAAGGAAGTAAAGGGGAACCAACATTTCAGGCCTGGCCCTGTCAGGAATAAGAAAAGGCAGACATTGCTGACGAAGGGCTCAGGTCCAAATCGTTGGTTCCCCTTTACTTCCTATGGATGCTGTGTGATCTGTTGAGTTTTCTCTGGCAGGTTTGTGCATTGCTGGAGTGTCATACGAAAGGTCACCTGACCTTTCCGGTGGGAAGCAGGTCGGAAGTCAGCTCACCTGTCAATCAAGATTAGTGCCACCCACAGGTAAGATTGCCACACAATTGGTTCTTCCCTACACTTTAGATCAGGTGGGCAACCTGAGCCACACACCCCCACCCCCACCAGTATAAAGCCCATCAGTTGGACCAATTTAATCACTTTTTCCCTTGAAATGATCCCCGAACTTCACTCCAGGCTACGAGCTGCAGGTGACACTAGAGAACTAGTTGCAAGGTGTCTGCTGGTAAAGGATGGCATACACCAGAGGGAGACTGTTGTGATTCACCCATTGAAAATTGTAACTAGACTTGTGTTCCTTTACTAACCTTTGTGCAGTGCCTGCTCGTTTGCCAAACCTTTGCTTCGCAACCAGGGGTTGCGATTATCAGTGGTTGACCAGTGTCCAATGAGTATGATTAGTGTGTTATCATTTTGTATGAGTGTGTGAATGTGTTCTCTGTCGCAAATTCTCCCACATGTAAATAAAGGCTGCAGACTACTACCAGACTACAGTCTGGACACAGACTGGGAGATCGATTTGTTGAGCACCTTGGCTCTGTCTGCTGCAAAAGCGTGGATCTCCCAGTGGCCACCCAATTTAATTCTCCATCCCATTCCCTTGATGACATGTCTGCCCGTGATCTTATGCACTGCCAGACTGAGACCACCAGTAAATTGGGGGAACAACACCTCATCTTCCGACTGGATGCCCTCCAACTGGATGGCATTTGTTAAATCCCGCCACCTTGCTTCTCCTGTCATCTCTCCATTCCCTGTCTCCTTTCACATAAACACAATAAATTCCCTCATCACAACCAATTAACACCTTCCCCCCCCATTCTTTGAATTCTGAGACTTTCTGGTCTATCCTGCTTCTGCATTTTCTGATTTTTCCCTTGAAGAAGGGCTCAGGCCCGAAATGTCAGCGATATCTCTGCCTCCGATTGATGCTGAAAAGACCAGCTGAGTTCCTCCAGCATTTCGGTGTTTTTACTACAATCACATCGTCTGCAGCCAATCGTGTTTCTCTGGTGACTAACACATGTCCGCAACTTGCTGCCTCTTGAACCTTTCGAGATATTCTCACCGCCACGTGGAGTATATACTGTACGTGTATGGATGTTTCCTTCAAGATTTCAAACAACGTACTGTTTTGTTTTTAATCAACCTTCAAATTTGCAGAAAATGCTGTAGTTTATTGAAAAATTCTCTGCAGTCTGTCAAAGTCCAACCTAGTGAAGAGGGGCTATGTCTAGTCTGCTATTGCTTCCTGCAGGCATTAAATGAGCAAGCTCTGCTGAGGAAGGAGAGCACAATACAAAGGAATCATTGTAGAGAGGGGCTTTGAAAATTTCTCCGAGAACACAGTCTGCCAAAGAAATTGATATCAGCGGGATAAATCTCTACTTGGAGAGCTGAACGCATTTCATCGTGCAATGTGGAATTCTAGCACTATTCCAAGTATTTTATTGTTATTAATTGTTACTTCGTGTTTAGATCTGACAAAAGGCCTAGGCTCGGAACATTGGTTACCTTTTATTTCCTGCTGAGTTTCACCAAAACACTGTACTATACCAGAGAATTGTCACGATTCGAAGCTTAGGAATTCTTCGCATTTGATCCACAAATCTTGTGACCGCGGGGTCTGGGCCCAAGATGGCGACGCCCATGAGCGGCAGCAGCCTCGAGGGGTTGCAGACTCCAGGGATGCAGATGTCTGGTGCAGGGCACCAGAAAATGGGGAGAACACCACCCCCCCCAACCCCCATTTGAGGAGAAGCAATGACCAACGGGAAGGTGACCACGGCGGCGAACCAGCGATGGGTTCAGGTGGCAGACTGTTGGTGACTTGAGGCGAGGGACCCGTGCAGGCGGTGGGCTGCTGGTGGTTGTGATCAAGGGATTCACACCAGACTGCGGCGGTCTGGCCGATGGGGTACCAGGTATCAGAGCCGGGATACGACAGGGCGCCGAGGAGGCTGAAGGTTTCTGATCGTGTCGGAGGTTCACATCTGGGCTGGGGTTGCCGATGGTTTGGACTGGAGTCTGTGAGGCTGCGGGAGCACTGGAGGCGAAGGCATGGATACTCGATGATTTCGCGGGGGGGGGGGGAATGGGGCTCTCTTTTGCTTGTCTTTCTCTGACTGTAAGAGGCACCCAGCAATTTCTGCTGATGGTGAATCTGCCAGCAAACTAAAGCCAAATTCATGTAACATTATACCTGTTTTATTATATGACAATAAAATAATCTTGAATAATCTCTGATCTCTGAGTGGGTCTGGGAATTTTGGAGCAAACTCTTGGTCACCAGGGGCCAAGGGACACCATCACCTCTTTCCATAAACCATGCCTGACATCAATTTTGCACATGGTTGGAGCACATGTTCCCCCAGATCACAGCAGTTGAAATTGCTTTTCTCAAGCCTGGATTTAAATTTTGGACAAATAAATTTAGGGCCATTTGTGATTGAACTAAGCAGAAAATAATCCAACATATGGAATAAAATCAAACACCTGGGTTAAGGTTAGAAATCTAGTAGGTTGGTCTGCCTATTGTCCGAAACTACAAATTACTTGACATGATTGAAGTAACAAGCATGAATAAACGGTCCTGTGCTCTGTCTTTTCAAGAAGTGTTATCAACAAAAAGTACAATTCAAGATGTCCAAAAAAGGAGATCTAGATGCCTACAGTATATAGCTCTCTAATATATCTCTTGGCATACCTGCCCATTTGTCTGAACAATTGTGCTCCAGTGCCAAACTCAGTATTTATGTCATTCCACAAGTATGCATTAATACGATGGTGTTTGGATCACCATGTTTGCCAGAGAGGGTTTTCCCTTGAGCAATATTCACAGAAGAGGCTAAACAGCTTTCATTTATTAAAATCAAATAAACATCCCAACCCAGTATAAATTGCTTTATATTTCTAATGCACAAACATTTCTTGCATAGACAATCCATTTCTCCTCACTGAAGGATCGTTTCACAGAGTTATGCATTTCCAGGCCAACAAAGCTTGATGTTATAGTTCTACAAACTGGAAACTAAATAACTCCCAGCAAATTCCTAAATGGCCAGGTCATCCATCTCAGTAGCCTTGGCCGAATAAATCATAAATGGCCAGGATTTCAGGCAGAACTCTCATGCTATTTTCAAAATAGTGCTCGGAGAATTAAACTGCCCAATCACAGACAGTAACGGTGCAGTCACCCCACTGTATCACACAATAATGGCATCAAAGAAAACACACCAGCCTGTACTTCTTCAGGAGTTTGTTGAGGTTTAGTATGCCATCAAAAACCTTGGCAAACTTCTGCAGATGTTTAGTAAAAAGTGTACTGTCTGGGTGCATCAGGGCCTGGTATGGGGACATGAATACTTCTGAGCAGAAACCCCTGCAAAAGGTAATGGACACAGCTTAGGACATCACAGGCACTCTCCCACCATCAAAAGCATCTACAGCAGTGGTTCTCAACCTTTTTCTTCCACTCGCATACCGCTAAGTAATCCCTATGCCATCGGTGCAAATGGTGTATGAGTGGGAAGGGAAGGTTGAGAACCACTGCTCTAGACCCAATTGTTACGGAAATAATTTGCTTGAGAAAAATTATCTCTGGCCCATTTCCTTTGGAGTTATGAAACCATACACATAACAAGTCAATTAGATACGATTAAAACAGTGGTTTTCAACCTTTTTCTTTCCACCCACATACCACCTAAAGCAATCCCTTACTAATCACAGAGCACCTATGGCATAGGGATTACTTAAGGTGGCATGCGAATGGAAAGAAAAAAGGTTGAGAACCACTGACCTACAGGGAGCGCTGCCATTGGAGGGCAGCAGCAGTCATCAAGCATTTACACCATCCAGCACATGCTCTCTTCTCACTGCTGCCTACAGGAAAGAAGTATAGGTGCCACAAGACTCACCCCAGCAGGTTCAGGAATAGTTGCTGCCCCTCCACCACCAGATTCCTCTTTTGCATTTTATAGATTTATTTTCCTGTCTGTATGGCACAGTTTGTTTTAATTTCTTTATTTATTTGCATGTATACATTTTTTCTGCTACCAATAAGTGCTAATTCTGCCTCACCTGCAGGGAAAAGAATCTCAGGGTGGTATGTGATGTCACGAATGTACTCGGACAATAAATCTGCAATCACCCTCAGGCACTCTGGAGCAGATTACCTGGTTCCCTCCGATGAGCCAGTCTTCAGCAGCTGAGAAGCTGCCCCAGATTCTGATACAAGTTTTCAACTGCTGAGTTCCATTTTCCTGAAACCACAACTTCCGTCCTCTTTTTAAATATCACACTGCCAATTTTTGCAAGTGAATCTGTGCAGCAAGTTAAACGATTCCTTCCTTGGGGAGAGGAATTCAAGGACTCAGCAATCTGGGTGTGATCTCACCAAAGACCTGTACAACTGCAGCAAGATTTCCTTCCTTTTGCAGTCCAATTCCTTGCAATGCAGACCTCCTCCCAAACTGATCGTGTATTTTGATATTACTTCATTTACCAGCCCACCAGATCCCACTTTGGGCCAATCACTAAAGAATTTTTAAAAATTCTTTCTGCCTCCATGAATTAGCTCACCTTGTCATCGGTCACCGACTTTCTCCCTTCCCCCAGTTTATGGAAATTTCAGTGCAGATCCTTTGTAGCTTTCCTCATTTAATAACACTTACTTAATCAATTCTGCATTTTTCATAACCATCATTTTGAAAACTGCAGTTGCCCAAAACATTATCATGTTTAGAAACTCCATGATGTCTCCCTATTAAAGTGGTTTGCCTGGCTTTTAATAAAGCATCCCAGGAACCATTCCTGGCAGTTTTGTAACCTTGGCAACCAACTTTATACACCACATGGCTCCTTCCAGATAACAAAAGAAATAAACAGCTCTAACGGTGTTGATTTAAGGTAACAGGAAAATTCACATTTCCTTTAGAACAGTGCATCACAGAATCTTCTCCACCCCAGCAGAGCAACATTTGTTCACAGAGTGACATGCCATCAAAGGATCTCTTGACACTGCAATCTTCCTTCACCACTGCAGTGCAGATGGAAGGAGACACTTCCCTGTGTTGGCTGGGTGGCATCCGATTTATTTTAGTGCTGTGAATGCCAGGAACTCAGATCAAAATCGAGTCATTTCCCTGAAGCAAAGGAGAGTGACGGATGATCTGATAGAAATATATAAGATTATAACATCTATATGTTAGAAACAAAAGGGCGCAGGTTTGCGGTGAAGAGGACATGGGGTTATTTTTTGGACACAGAGTGCTGGATATTTGGTAGAAGAAATAAACGGATAGACTATTTTTTTTAAATGGGGAGAAAATTGAAACTACCCAGATGCAAAGGGACCTGGGAGTCTTTGTGCAGGATAATTTGAAGGTCAACTTGCAAGCTGAGTCATGGAAGGCAAATGCAATGTTGGCATTCATTACCAGAATATAAGAGAAGGGATATGATGTTGAGGCTTTATAAGGCACTGGTGAAACCCCACTTGGAATATTGTGAGCAGTTTTGAGCTCCTCATTTAAGAAAGGATGTGATGACATTTGAGAGGGTTCAGAGGAGGTTCACAAGGATGAATCCAGGAATGAAAAGGTTATCAAAACGAGGACTGTTTCACAGCTCTTGGCCTGTATTCATTGGAATTTAGGAGAATGGGTGGGGGGGGGGGATCCTCATTAAAATATTTTTAATGTTGAAAGGATTGGACAGAGTAGATGTAGAAAGGATGTTTCCCATAGTGGGAGTGTCTAGGACAAGAGGGCACAACTTCAGGATTGAAGGGTGTCCACTTAGAACAGAGGTGCAGAGGAATTTCTTCAGCCAGATGGTGGTAAATCTTTAGAATTTGTTGTGGAGGCCAAGTCTTTGGCAGAGATTGATAGGTTCTTGATTAGGCAGGGCATCAAAAGTTATTGGGAGAAGGCCAGGCAGTAGGGCCGAGATGAAATGGCGGGGCAGGCTCGATGGGCTGAACAGCCTATTTCTGCTCCTATGTCATATGGTCTTATGAAACACACTCCCCACGGATGTGGTGAAATCAGTTACAGTCACTAGGTTAATAAATAATTAAATAGGGCGAAGCATTGAAGGAGTATGATCCTAATGCAGTCGACTCGTGCTGACGGTCAAAACGATCAGGATGGATATGGTGAGCTACTCCGATGCTGTATAATGCTAGGTCTCTCCCTACAACTGCCAGAGCGATGCTGTGGGGTTGAAGTGGCACAGCAAGGGTAAATCCAGAAAGCTTTCTCTGTCGAGGACAAGCTGTGGCCAGGTGTCCAGAAGCTCATTCACTCAGAATGGCCTTCTGCCAAAGGCTGGTCAGCCAAGGAGAAATTTTTGGATCCACTGAGAAACCAGCTGGAAGCGGTAATGAAATTTGACACATTAATTGCAAAGCTTTTCAAATAATTCATTAAAAAGAGTTATCAATAAACCAACAAGACTTCAAAGATAAGGGAGGTCATGCTGATTATTGGGGAACATTTACTACTTACTTGACGATTGTCATCAGAATCAGAATCTATTGGCATGAAATTCAATGTTTTACAGCAACATTATTAGTGAAAACATTCATATTATAACCATCTTACTTTACTATAAAAATATTAAAATAATAGTGCACAATAAGTAAGGCCGTGTCTTTGGTTCATTGATTTTCATCAAGTGGAAGCTGCAGGAATCGTGGGTGGGAGTGGGGGGGGAGGTAATGGGTTTCTTTGTGTGACTACAACTTGTGATTAATTTCCGAATACTGAAAAGGAAAGTGAGAAGGTGATCGAGAGGTGCGCCCACACACACACGCACAAAAAAGTCCTAAAATCCGGACGGCTCAGGGATTGGGTTGGACCGGATTCTCAGGCAGTACGATTAACATTCAAATTTAAGGAGAATAAAGAAGAGATGAACAGGCAAATTTTGATAGTTTATTCACAAAACATTTTTTCATACAAAATACAATGTATGAAAAAAACCAAATAAATATTTATTTGTTCATTTCCGTAACTTCTATGCACCTGTGGCAATTATGCATTCACGCATGCACACATATATAGATATGTATGCACATACATGCACATGCACATGTGTACAGAGAGGGGGAGAGAGGAGGGCATGTGTACAGAGAGAGAGGAAGGCACGTGTACAGAGAGAAGGGCACGTGTACAGAGAGAGGGCACGTGTACAGAGAGAGAGGGCACGTGTACAGAGAGAGAGGGCACGTGTACAGAGAGAGAGGGCACGTGTACAGAGAGAGGGCACGTGTACAGAGAGAGAGGGCACGTGTACAGAGAGAGAAGGGCACGTGTACAGAGAGAGAAGGGCACGTGTACAGAGAGAGAAGGGCACGTGTACAGAGAGAAGGGCACGTGTACAGAGAGAGAAGGGCACGTGTACAGAGAGAAGGGCACATGTACAGAGAGAGAAGGGCACATGTACAGAGAGAGAAGGGCACGTGTACAGAGAGAAGGGCACATGTACAGAGAGAAGGGCACATGTACAGAGAGAGGACACCTGTACAGAGAGAGAAAGGACACATTTACAGAGAGGGATAGGGAGAGAAAGGGCACGTGTACAGAGAAAAAGAATAGGAGTGAGACAATTGGAGAGATTGAAAAAGAAATGGAGGGAAAGATAGAGAGGGAGAGTGAAAGCAGTCTTCCAAACAACGAATGGAATGGTGCATGAGAACTTGGGTAAAACAAATTTAAAAAGAATGATTGCAGAGATATCCTTGGTGACAGCTATTTGCGCCCTTGTGAAAAAAATGTCAAAAGTGACAAAACAAAAATGGTGGTGAATTTCCTTCATTTGCTGTGAATGGGACTCACCTGGTATCTTTTTTTCATTTATTCTTTCATGGCATGTGGTTGCTGCTCGAAAGGCAAATTTTATGGCCCGTCCCTTCAATCAATGGTGGATTTGGGATTTAGGGTCACTTTGGCAAGATCAGATAATGAAAGCAAATTTCCTCCCCCGAAGGATATTAATGACTGAGGTGGAATTATAATGACAGAACGGCAACTTTGTCCGGAACATTTGCAACCCTAGCTTTTCATTATTCTGCATTTACTGAATTGCTGCAATTTACACTAAAAATCCAGGCTTCTAGAGACCTGCACAGAAACCCAATCCCTCTGCTGCATACCTCCTGCAATTCCTACTTTGAAGGGAGGGAAGGGGTATATTTTTAAACATGTATTCCTTTTAGGAAAATGAAGCAAATGTTTCTAACCACATTAAAATGCAAGCATCCCTGGTGTCAAGGAGGGAGGCTGCACTGGGGTCATTCAAGACACTTTCTGATTCTGGGAGGGCTTCACCTAATTCTGTTGTTCCTCTCTTTTAGGCCAATTAGATTTGACCCAACTTAGGAAACCTGACATTTGCTTACACGAGGCAATCTCTTTGGGAAATATAATAAAGTCATAAATCAGTTTCCTTCGCTGCTTTGCGCAGAAAATGTCAGGAAAGAGCCTCTTTTCACACAATTTTTTTTAAATGTGCTGATTCAGGATGAGGAGGTGCAAACATTACAGCAATTACCAACTCCTGTTGGATGATTAATAATGTTTTAACAAGCTATTTGAAAAGCTTTGTGTGTGTGAGTAACGTATCAAATTTCACTCTGGTATCAAGAGAAAACATTGACGCATTCAACTCAGGAGGAAGGAGCAATGGCCATTATTTTTTATTTTAAAAAGACTTTCAAATCCATGCTCCAGTAAGCACCATTTAGCCCCTTTCACACTTGCCAGTGATCCCAGGAATCAAACGCCAATCGGCCTTTAAAGTGGAAAGTGTGAAAGCAAAATTTGCTCAATGCTGGTGTCAGATGATGTCATCTCACACGAGGGATTGCCGGCCCCGACCCCGAAGTACAATCCCCTGCGTTGAGATCGGGCAAGTGTGAAACGGGCAAATGCTTTGCAGGCACTTCCGATTAAAGGTAGAACAGATCAAATGCCAGGGATAAACCCTTGCAAGTGTGAAAGCGTTCAGTGTCCTGGTTAGGAGTGGTCTAGTGTGGAAGGGAAACCCCCATTCCTATCCCGGGACACTGACCGGCCGATTTACTGGTCATATCCACGTCGATTTGAAAATGCAGTTTCACCATGCTCAGTATCTGGCACCTAGATGCCAGAGAAGTGAATTTTCCGGTTGCTTGAGATCACATGGTGCCTGATTGGCGAACGAACGGTGAGGCGCAACATTTTAAAACCTCCGTATTTTTTTTAAACCGATTTATTTTCCACTAATTTTTTTTTTGCCAAGTTGCTTGATGTTTTCGGTTGCTTGAATTCTGGATAACAGGGGTTTTACTATATTTATGTTATTTTAAAACATGGCTAAGGCGAGATGTTACCATTTAGGGGACAACCTATTGAAGATATTTGTATTTACTGAAGGTATTGAATTGAGAGCTGTGCCACTGTTATACAAAGTAGCACCCTCCAAAAGAGAGATTCAATAAATAGGTAGGCAGGCATCATGAGACAGAAGGAACCAAGCAAGGAGTAATATTAAATAGCAACCCAATTGAGAGAACAAAGCAGGAATGTGATGAAAGTTCTAACATATCACTTATAATCTCAATCATTACCAAAGGTAAAAAGAAACACAAAAAGTCTTTTTTTGAGAGTGTAATTTACTTATCAATGAGTTACCTCTGAAGCGACATCTGCCTTTAATGGAGCCACATCTGGAAACAATGCTTGGTTTTGATCTCAGTCGTATTGGTAAGGCTTCAAGTGATTGGAAGGAGTTCAGAGGAAACCAATGAGGTGAACTCCCGAAGCTGGAAAGAAAACCTGTTTGTACTGGGACTTCACTCCCTGGGGAAGAAATGAATGGGGAATTGTAACCGCATTCCACGAAGTGTGGGAAAGTCTGGACCCAGAAATGTTCCACGAAGCACAAGATTTTAAAAGAGAAGGGTACAGTAATTGGCAGAAGAAATCTGAACAGCTATTTCTAAACCAAATGAAGAGAAAGGTAGAATTATAGAAAAGAAAAATCAGGAATGAGCTACCAGAAGATGTTCAATTACAACATATAAAAAATATTTAGACAAGTACATGGATAAGAAATGTTTAGAGGGACATAGATTGAAGGCAGGCAAGTGGAACTAGCTCAGATAGACAAGTTGGTCTGAAGACCCTGTTTCCATGCAGTATTGTTCTATGATTCTACTGATAAATCCAAGAGGCCATTGAGAGAAAAGCAACATTGCCACTCCCTGCCGACAGCAGGCTGACTTCTAAAACCCCTGAACATACACACGCCCCGAATCTCAGGATTGCTCAGAAGCAAGCAGATGCTGGAATTTAAGTAAACATTCCTGCATGGGCACTCCAGACCATAAGTGGTGGGGGCATATGATGCCCTGGGGGGGGCACAGCACATTTAAGGGGGCCGGGGACTGAAATCATAAAATATTTTTTAATGTGTTTTTTTTTTCTCTCCTAAGGGGGTTATAGCAAAGCTCACATCATATGCAAAGCTGGCTTTTTGACATGCCCCGACGAAACGTTGGTGATGTATCTTCGTTTTTGCTGTGTAAAGTACATTGCTTGACCTGCGGAGTTTCTCCAGTGTTGTTGTTTTTACTTTTTGATATGCCTAATGATTACTGGATGTGTGTGGGAAATCGGAGAGTGGTTCATCCTTACAATTCGCTTTGAAAATAAATGAGATTAAAGGAGCTATGCAAGACACAATCCAAATATTTATTTAATTGGAGGACTAGGAGCAAGAACAAAGCTTTAAACACAATAAGGGAACTTTATGCCAAATTTCGAGAAACTAACCTTTTCACAATAAATTGTCAGGAATAGCGTAATCCTCAGATAAATGGCCAATCAAGACTTGGAAAACAACAGCAACAGGGACAGAAAATGGGGAGATAGATAGGGGAGGAAAGAATGACAGTCTCACCAGATAGCTTTAAAAGGCAGCCAAGTTCATCGTAACTTTGTAATCTTCTCCATTGTGTTAGCCAATCAGTTAAAATATTGCCCCCCCCCCACCAGCAGCAAAAGCAATGACCACCAACACAAAGTACAGATTACTCCAGTTATTTAATGTGAAAATCCTTGTGATCTTAAGATAATTTTGGTTTTACTTATGACAAAAGAACAGGTAAACAAATTCAGCTGTTTGGGAACACAGGGAAAATGCTCTTTATTTTGAGTTGGATTAACTGCTCCAGCTTCGTGCAATCAACATAAACCACCCACAAATGAAAAATAATTTCAAACACAGCCCTGTAAATGGTAATTATCATCCAAGCCAGTGGTTCTCAACCTTTTTCTTTCCACTCACATACCACTTTAACTATTCCCTATGCCATAGGTGCTTTGTGATTAGTAAGGGATTGCTTAAGGTGGTATGTGGTGGAAAGTAAAAAAGTTTGAAAACCACTGTTTTAATCGTACCCAATCGACTCATTATGTGGACGGTTTCATGACTCCATAGGAAATGGGCCAATGACAATTTTTCTCAAGCAAAATATTTCACGAAGAATTAGGTCTAGAGCAGTAGTTCTCAACCTTCCCTTCCCACTCACACACCACCTTAAGCCATCCCTTATTAATCGATGGTGAAGGGATTACTTCAAGTGGAAATAAAAAGGTTGACAACCACTGATCTAAGCCAAGCTAGATAACAAAAACGCAGAATGCAATCATTTTTCTGTGTATCCTAGAATTATTACAGAATAAAGGGAGCCAGATTAGACTATGCCAGCTCCAACTAGAAGAACCCACCAGTCCTATCCCCCTGCTCTTTCCCCACAGCCTCTTAAATCGTCTCCTCTCAATATCCCATTGAAGACAATAATAGGTTTTGCTTCGCCAGAGATGTCCTCAATACATGTTGATGCAGTCATGCGGAAAGCTCATCAGCAGCTCCCGTTCATGACAACTTGGTACGTCATCGAAGACGCTTGCAAATTTTTACATGGAGAGCATTCTAACTGGTTGCATCACTGCCTGGTTTGCAGGTGACAATACACAGGACAGGAAAAGACTGCGGAGGGTTGTGAACTCAGCCAGCACTATCACGGGCACCAGTCTTCACTCCATCGAGGACATCTACAAGAGGCGGTGTCTCAAGAAAGCAGCCTCTATCCTCGAGGTCCTTCACCACCCAGGCCATATCCTCATCACACTGCTACCATCAGGAAGGAGGTACAGGAGCCTGAAGCCCAACACCCAATAGTTTAAAAAAAAAACAGCTTCTTCCCCACTAAATTTTTTTTTTAAATTTTGCTCTGTGACGCTGCTACAAAGCGACAAATTTTGTGATGTGTTCAGAAAGACATTGGATGGATACAGTGAATGGCCAAGGTTCTTATCCCAGGTTCAATGATTTGAGAACTTCATGGCATAGATTTAAGGTGAGACGGGAGTAATTTAATAGTGGCACCTGTTGACACGGACAGTATTCCTCATCTGGAATGAGTTTCCAGAGGAGGTTACAGAAAGGTATTAAAAAAAAACCTTTGGACAGATATGTGGATGGGAAAGTTTGAGAATAGGAATAGCCCAGAATGGCAACATGGTTGGCATAGACAAGTTGGGCAGAAAGGCCTGTTCCATGCTGTTTGGGTCTATTTGTGAGTACGGTTGGGCTGTGATAATAATCTAATAGCTTTCATTTAATTCAACTAGCATTTGCAACCTTAGAGCCATAAACAGCACAGAAATAGGCCCTTTAGTCCATCATCTCCATGCTGGCCATCCAATATCAATCAATACTAATCATATTTATCAGCACGCCCTCTCACCTTCAATTCCTTGGTGATTCACGATTTCACAGAGACACTTCTTGAATGATGCGCGAGTACCTGACACCCCCTCCCCCCCACCCACTTTCCAAATTTCAACCACCCTCTGGGTAAAAACAATAATTTATCTATAGTTTATTTTCCCAACTACCACTGTCGGATTTGAACGCATTTGCTTAGGCTTGCAGGAACCAGGTATCAAGAATGGGATTCTGTGGGGGGGGGGGGGGGGGTGCCGAGGGCAAGAAGGACTCCCAAAGGGGCCTTGGACACAGAGTTTCATGAATGTATCAGCAGGTTCAGTTTGGGAGCTGTGCGTCTGCAAGGATGGCGGGAGCGCAGGTGGCAATTACGCAGAGACTCAACGTCTCTGAAGGGGTTCTCTTCTGATTTTTATTCCTCATTGTTAAGGGTGCCAGACAATGCCAATAGCTCCTTTTTGTGTGCCCTTATGGTAGGCAAAAGTTGACAAATTGTGTGTATCGGTCCATTTTGTGTATGACAAATAAAGGAATCTTGATCTAGAGATAACCCTGTCATATCATGTTGACAAAAGACAGACAGCAACTTGCATCAGATGTGGTGAAGTCCAAACACCAGTGGCTATGAGGGTATGAAAAACAAACATCTTCAGTATAATGAGGTGTATCTATGCATTCTGGAGCTGATAGCATCAAATTAACAAAAGAACATAAGCAGAAAGCCACTCAAAAAGTAGTTGGAGATTAACAAGACAAGGCAGGTTTGCTGAGAATCTAATCTATTTTGCTTTCTCTTGTTCAGTGGGAAGCCAGTAATAATGACACATTTTCAAATTATTTATCCTCCGCTCAAATCCTTTGAGTTGTGAGCAAGTATAGAGGAGGTGGAAAGGAGACAGGGAGGTAAGTGGGGGGGGAGGGGGGGGAAGAGAGGAAGGGATGTCAAATATAGCTCCAAATGGAGCCATGCAAAGTTCTCCATTTTGGGGAGAAAATGTGAAAAGAATACTTTTATTTGATTACCGTTTCGTCACTTCAACAAACACATAGATCCTTCTCTTGCAGACCTGACTTGGGGCTGAGCTGAAGACCTTCTTATCAATGAACCAACACCTCTCTCTGACAAGTCCATGGCAGCTGGTGTGCAAACCATACAGAAAGCAATTCACACTCGGACATCGTCCGCTCCTCAGAAATCAAGCGGTGCTGAAGAAGTTTAATTGGTCAAAGAGTCTTGAGAAAAAGAACTATGTAACTGGCAATCTGGAAAGAGGCAAGATGGATCACTTCTGTCACATTCTGCAGAAAATGTCACATTTCCATCATGACTCTACTCCTTGCACCATATGATCGAGAACCTTGCGTGATCCTTGCAGACAACTTATACCAGAAGGTTTTATGTTGGCTTGGAAACAAGGAATTTATTGTGGATAGTAATTGCATTCCATATCTTCATACTAACTGCAGCAGTCTCACCTCTGTGAGGGCTTGTGTGCATCATTATAAAGAGTTTATTATCATACACACAAGTACAATAGATCGGAATTCCTTTCTGCAGCAGCTAAACACATAATTTGTAAAAATAAATGAACTAAAATAATATGCTGAATTACCTTTTGAAAGACGCAATATTCTCAATTACTATAGTGCAACAACAAAAAATATTTCCATAGTGTAGGTTGGTCTTTTTCCGATCTCGAAGTGGTTTATGATTAGGGAGATCGTTCAAAAGCCTGATCATTGTTGGAAAAAAAATCTAATCTTTAACCTAGAGATGATAGACTTCTGTACCTTCTTCCTGATGGTAGTAACAAGAAGAGGTTGTAACCAGGGAGATGGTGTGGGGGGGGGGGGGGGGGGGAGGAAGGCCTTCCTGATGTTGTCTGCTTCGTTGAGGCAATGGCTCATATAGATGTCTTCAGTAGATGGGAGGTCAGAGCCTGTGATGGACTTACCTACGTTTATTACCTCCTGCAACCTTCTGCATTCCCAGGCCAGGACATGACGCAATCAGTCAGTTCACTTTTCACACTACACCTGCTGAAGTTTGATATAAAATTCAATGACCTGTAAATCTCCTCAGATTTCTTAGAAAGTAGAGGGGCTGGTGTACATCCTTCATGGCTGTCCTGATCTGCTAGTTCTGGGATGAGTCCTTTGGTATGCGTCCTCCCAGGAACTTGAAGGCACTAACCCCCTCCACCTCGTCCCATCAATGTGGACGTGTGTGGTCTCTTGGCCACCTGTTCTGAAAATCCACAATCAGCTCCTTAGTCTTGTTTATGTTGAGAGGAAGATTGTTGTTTTGGCACCACCCAAAAGATTCTTGATCTCCATTCTGACTCATCATTTCCTGTTATTCAGCCAACAATGGTAGGAACGCCAGCAAATTTATGGAAGTCTCATTTCTGGAAGTCCAAGCAGTTCTTTAAACCTCTGTGGATGAGGAACAGACTGATACCATGAAGCTCAATCCAAGCCTTAATAACTGTAGAAATCCAGCAACATGTTCCCAATTTTGAAAATATTGTTGGCCACACCTTAGGCTACCAGAATCTCATGGGCTTGTTTTATGCTCCCATCTGGCAGTGCTTCCTCCCACCTTCTATCCAGGAAAGAAAACCATTGACCCTTGTTTCCATAGGCAAGAGATGGGTTTTACAGGTTGGGAGCCCATGCAAGTGCAGTGACATCTTTCTTTAAAAAATTCTTTAATTTAGACATACAGCACGGTAACAGGCCATTTCAGCCCACAAGTCCGTGCCACCCAATTTACACCCCATTAACCTACACCCCCAATGTTTTGAACAGTGGGAGGAAACCAGAGCCCTTGGGGAAAACCCACACAGACATGGGGTGAACGTACAAACTCCTTACAGACTCCGAGGGATTCGAACCCTGGTCCGGCCCCATCGTTGGCACTGACCACTATGCCAACTGTGCCCAAATGTTTTCATCGTTCAAGAGATTGTGAGGTGATCAAGTGAAAAGATTTGTCCTAGTTGTTAGAAGATGGCTGATTCTGCCTTGCTCCGATCAAGGATTTTAGGATCTCAGGAGTGAAGTGGGCACAATAGGGAAGGAACGAATCTCCTGTCATACATTATTGTCATATTCTGCTCTGCTGGCTTCAACAGATCTGAATGACTGAGTCATAGAATTATAGAGATTAATCACATTGAAACAAAAGTAAATCATGAAAATCTGTAAACACTGTGGTTGAGGTAAAAAGAACAAAACACTGGAGAAGTTCAGCAGGTCAGACAGTGCCCTTTATGTAGCAAAGGTAAAGATACAGAACTGACGTTTCGGGCTTGAACCCTTCATCATGGTCTGAGAGAATGTTGGCCAGTGTCTGAGCAAATGATCTGGGTGGGGGGAGGGGGGGGTGAAGGAAGGAGATGATAGGTGCAGAGGGAACAACAGTGATCAGAGAGGAGGGATGGCTGGGTGGGAAAGGGGGAAAGAACCGGAAAGGGGAGGGAAAAGAAAAGACAAGCAAGTTTAGCAGAAAGCAGAGGTCAATGTCAAAGGACATCCGCTGGAGAGTGTCCAGATGGAAAATAAGGTGTTGGTCCTCCAATCTGCAGGTGGTCAGGGTGGGATGGTACACAAGGCCATGGACAGATAATGTGAACTTGGGAGCATGACTCAGAATTGAAATGGTTGGCTACTGGGAGTTCTCTGTTGTTGTGGTTGGAGTAGAGGTGCTGAACGAAGTGATCTCCCAATCTGCCATCGGTATATCCAATGTAAAGAAGGCCACATCAAAACATTCTCTTTAACCCAACTCGTACATGGTGACCAGGTTAACTCTCCGAGCTAGTGACACTGATCTAGTGAATTGAACTATTGAATGATTTATCATCAAGGTACAGTGAAAAACTTTGTTTTGTATTCTAGCCAGTTAAGTCAACCTATCCTTGAGTAGGTGAAGTAATGCCAAATAACAGAACATTGCTACAGAAAATATTTCACTGAAAAAAAGTACAAAGACAGCATCATTTAACTGATGAGAGGTCCATTCTATAATCTTATGGCAACGGAGAAGAAACTGCCCTCGAATCTGATGGGAGTGTGTTTACAAACAGGAAGGGGAAGAAACAATATTGACCTTGGTGAATGAGTCTTTCCCCAAGGGAACGAGAAGTGTGGATGGAGTCGATGGAGAGGAGGTTAGTTTGTCTGATGGTCTAAGTTGTGTTCTCAACATTAGTTGGCCTCATCAGAAACAACTACAGTCACATCAGTCACACTACAGTGAAGAGGTGGAAAATCTCGTGATATGGTGCAAGATTAACAAACTGAGTCTCAGGAGATGATTCTAGACTTCCAGAAGACCTGGAACGACCACCCTCCAGTACACAGCAACAAACCTGTAGTGAAAAGAGTGGAAATCACCAAGTTCCTTGGAGCTCACTTAAATAGTGACCTATCTTGGATACACAGCATCACCTCACATGTCAGGAAGAAACAACTGCTGAACTTCCTGAGAAGACTGAACAGGACAAGGCTACCAGCCACCATTATGTCAACTTTCTACAGGAGCTCAATCAAGAGCACCCTGGCCGGTTGCATCACAGTGTGGTGTGGATGCTGCAGAGAAATGGATCAGAGCTCAATCCACAGTGGTAGAAAGGATCACTGGAGACACGCTCCCCCCCACCTCCTTCAATGTGCCCTACCGGGACTATTGTTTGAAGAAGGCATGCAAAATCATGGAGGATCCCTTCCACCCTGCACAGAGCATCTTTCAGCTGCTCCTGTTGGGAAAGAGATACAGGAGGAACAGAGCCAGTACCACCAGGCTGAGGAACAGCTTTTACCCACAGACAGTGAGAATGCTGAATGACCATCTGAAACGCTCAGATTCATGAAGCAATATTAATTAATTTATTTGTACAGATGAATTCTTATTCTGTATATGTATTGTTTGTTGTTGTGTTATGTCTGGTTGAGTGTCTATGTGTTTTGCACCGAGGACCATAGATCGCTATTTTATTAGGCTGTACTTGTGCAATCAGTTGACAATAAACTTGACCTCTCTGTAATTATTTTGTGGTCTTGGGCAGAATCAGTTTGCAAACCAAGCTTCCATTTACCTATATATGGCCCATATCCTTCCAAACACTTCTCAAAGTATTTTTTTTTAAATGTCATCATTGTACCTATCTCCAAGGCTTCCAATGGAGTTCATTTCATAGATGCATCACCCTCTGTGAGAAAAACCCTTAGCTCCTGCTTAAACCAGTGGTCCTCAACCTTTTTCTTTCCACTCACGTGCCACTATGCCTTTTGTGCTCTGTGATTAGTAAGGGATTGTTTAAGGTGGTGTGTGAGTGCGAAGGGAAGGTTGAGAATCACTGCTCTAGACTCAATTGTTACTGAAATATTTTGCTTGAGAAAAATTGTCACTGGACCATTTCCTTTGGAGTTATGAAACCGTGCACATAACGAGTCCATTAGGTACGACTAAAACAGTGGTTTTCATACTTTTTCTTCCCACTCACATACCACCTTAAGCAATCCCTTACTCATCATGGAGCACCGATGGCATAGGGAATAGTTAAAGTGGGATGTGAGTGGAAAGAAAAAGGTTGAGAATCACTGGTTTAAATCATTCCCCTCTCACTTTAAACCTACCCACCCCCCCCCCCCCCCACCATTTGGATTTCCCTAACCTGGGGAAAATTCTGTGACCATTCACGCTAACAATGCCCCCTTCGTGTTTTCCAGGCGACACAATGCTAACTATTTAAGCACCTCACCTTTGTCCAGTATCATCCCCAATAATTTGTGAGCAGGAGATCTTCCCTTCTCTTTCCTGTCTCCACAGAACTGTGACTCTCCAATGTGGCAAGTGACACGTGCAATGAAAAACCCATCTCTAAATGAAGCATTTCATACATTACTTTTCCTTTAGCAACAAAGATAATATTCATTTGTTAAAAAGGTGGCTGCTAAAAATCTCTCAAAGTTTTGCATAAAACATTAATGAGTGAATATTTATGCCAATATAATGTAACCAACAGCAACAAACGCAATTTCACCTGTAAGCAAGCCAATAAAAAAGTGTGATTATCACAAATTAGAACCTTACGCATGGACAGCCACTTGAGTTGATTCTCTTTAAATTGTAAAATTTATGAAAATATTAACAAGTGACAGAAAGGAATGCATTCAGAAGATCTGTTTAAGCAAAGGTGGCTCCCTTCAGATGAATTTGTGTTGCTTCCATTTTAATGGGATTGCCATGAGCAAGATTCCTTTCCTCCTCCAAATTCTAAACTTTCGAATTTGAAGTTAGTTGGCACAAATCCAGAATTGTCTGCCGACAGCTATATGCTCACTGGCAATCAAGGTTAGCTTCTTGTAAGCACCATCACTCCACAGAGAGCCAGGCTGCAGCATGCACGCCCAGTGAGGTATGTTATCCACAGACTAATCATCACTTATATTTATTACAAGCTTGCAATCTGCAAAGAGGGGGCAACAGAACACTGAATTTATATGAAGAAATGACAATAATTCACTGCCTATCTACTGTGCATGGGAAAACCTGGTACAGTCAAGCCCCTGTATCTGGCGCCTGTGGGGATTGGTAGACTCCAGATAAGGGTCTTTTCCTGTTGCTTGGTACTTATTCTTACATTGCCTAACTAATACACCTGCCTGAAAAATAAACATTTTAAAATTAGTATTCAGAATACATTGTCATGAACATGTCACAAAATTCATCGTTTTGCTGCAGCTCACAGTGCAAACATTTATATAGACCACCTTACAAAATAAATTTACAAAAATACGCTCTAGAAAAAGTCAAAGTGAGGTGGTGTCTGTGGTTCATTCAGGAATGTGACGACAGACGGGAAGAAGCTGTTCTTGTGCCACTGAGTGCTCAACTTCAGGCTCCTGTACCTTCCCCCACCGCACCCCTCCCCCGCCCCATGGCAGCAAGAAGCTGAAAGACAAAAAAACTCTACTGTACTTACTGTAGATCTTCAGTCAGTGAGAATTTATTGTCATTTTTTTTTTAAACAGCCATAAAAATGAAATTGCATTTCTCCAGGACAAGGTGTTACCTAATAATTTAATACTAAACGCAAAACCAAACATAGAAACGGGCAAAATGGCACCTTAGCAAGGAGCCGCTGTGAGCAACTGCTGCGCAGCAGTCTCGAACCATGGCCGCCATCTTCACCATTGTAGTCCTTAACTTAGAAAATTTATATTTTTTTTCCCACCCCAAAATCAACTAAATTGACATTCCAGTTTACACTGAACAATATTCATGTTCCCGTGGATCTCCTTTCCCTTTACTTTTATCCCCCCACCCCCCCCCCCCAGTTGCTTGTGTTCCAGATATCAGGGGCTTTACAGTACCTTGTTTCTTAGAGCATGATGTATTTTTCCAAGACCACCAGCCGATACCCCGCAGCTTTAGAAGTACGAACGCTGTAACTCATTGCAGTCGAGCAAAGGACAATTCATTGTTTATCCGAGCTCCTCCAGCATCTCCATCTCCTGACCCTTCACCTCATTCTACCCTGCCGCTCCATCTCCTTCAAATTTTTGACAGCTCACTCCCCAGCACTAAACATATTTAATAAGCCAGACAGCTCTTGCAAACCTTGACTCAGAACACAGGCCAAGTTCAAGGTGGGAGCCACATTTGAGGCAACACAGAACAAAGCAATAAAAATAAATTTACAAGGAACTCATTCCAGTGGCACGAGCCTTGCATCCATTGAGTACAAACCCTACATTTATTTGATATACAAATTTTCTCTTGCCCTGTTATCAAATCCTTAATGAAGATGAGTTTATTGTCATACACATTGCATAATGTAGATATGCCCTAAAATTCTTATTTCCTGCAAAGAACTGGTAAAGAAAAACTTTAATAAATACACAAGGTACAAAGTAAATATTTACGGTAAACCAACTGCAAAAAAAAGTGACTTGCTATAGTGCAGACAGTCCTTTTGTGGAGTCAGAACAGCCCTCGATTAGTTTAGTTTATACATACAGCATGGTAACAGGCCCTTCTGGCCCACAAGCCTGTGCTGGCCAAACACTCCAATTAACCTGGACCCCCCCCCCCCCCCCGTATGCTTTAAAAGGTGGAAGGAAACTGGAGCACCTGGAGGAAATCCCACACAGACGTGAGGAGAAAATACAAATTCCTTAGACAGTGCAGGACTAGAACCTAGGTCGCTGGCGCTCTAATACGCTAACTGTGCCACCCTGTAGCAAGGGAAGATTCAAGAGTCTGAGAGCTGTTGGAAAGAAACTGTTGTTGTATCTAGAGGTACTGGTCTTCAGGCCTCTGCACCTTCTTTTCTTCCTTTCTCACTCGTGTACTTAATTAATTGGACCTTAACTTGATAAAAGGATCATTGGTCACACAATGAGGCAGAAAGGGGCTTTGGCATGATGTCAGTTGGAGAGAGGACGGGGGGGGGGGGGGGGTGGTGGAAGGGGTGCTAATTAAGTTTGCTGAGGAGTTGGGTGGGTGGAATTTTCCATTTAATGCAGGAATGCATGGTAACAAGTGTTAGTGAGATGAACAAGAATTGTGGGTTTGACTAGATAAATTGCAATTAGAACAGTGGACAGGAAGGCCTTCGACTTTGCTGTGTTGTGAGCGTTCTGCATTTGTTGAATTGAAAGCCCATCAAAATCAAACACAAATATACACAGACACTATCAATTCAGAAAAGAAAGTTACTTTTCCCATTGGTGTAGAGAAGGCAAAGAAGAAATGGAATGAAATGTTGTTGGAGACATTTTTAATCTAGGTGGAATCTTCTGCGGCTTTTTTTGAAAAATGTATAGATGTTCAATACAGAGGAAAATTTACAGATGTTCAATACAGAGGAAGATTTACAACCACAGTGATAGTATGGTGTATTGTATTGCACCACAGGCATTTCAATTGTGTAACTAAAGAACCATTGTTGATTTATTGGAATGTAGTATCTCCCTTTGTAGTTCCCTGGAACGGTAGCACATTCGAAGAATGCCATTCAGCCCATCAAAGTGCAACCCATTTGTCTCACTCCCCGTATACTTGCAATTATTGCCCAAGTGCTTATCCAAATCCCATTGGAATCCATTTCTATAATCCTCTAAAAATCCAAGTTAAAATATGACTGCCATGTTTACCATATTTATTCATTAAGCAATTTCCTGAGACGAATTTCAAAGATATGCTGTTGGCCAGATAAGTTAGGGTAGCCAATGTGCATGTGAACGAGGGAATTAGATGGAGAAACAGAGTCAAAGGAGTTGTTCTCAGAGCTAGCAAAAAATTGATGGACCAAATGACCTCCTTCGGTGTCATAAGGGTGTACGGAAGAGGAATATTAAAAATTGAGGGAGCAGGTGATAGATGATTTAAAATTGCAAAGTATTTTTTTAACTAATAAATTTCATATCTTGCCAAATTATGAATAGCAGGAGGCTGTCTTTATGGATTAACTTCATCCACGCCTTCAGGAAACCTGCCTACTCTGGAGTTCAAAGCAGTTCCACAGAAATACTGTCAGCATTAAGAATCCAACATTAATGTCATGCTGGAATCCGAATAAATTTGATGAAATCTTTACAATAATTAATTAAAGCTAAATAGCAGAAGGGGAAAAAAAATATTGAGCCCCTTTACAGTGAAAAGTGAAAGTATAAAAAAAAGTAATTTGAAACAATCTATAAATCTTCATTGTAGCTGTCAGCGCAATGTTATCACAGCGCCAGCGACCGGGTTAGAATCCGACGCTGTCTGTAAGGCGATTCCTCATGACCTGTGTGGGTTTTCTCTGGGTGCTCCGGTTTCATCCCACTCTCCAGAAAAAAGTATGGGGTTAGTAGGTTAATTGGGTACCACAGATTTCATGGTAAAGCCTGTATTTTATCTCTTTAAGCTGTTTTGGTAATAATTAATACTGCCCTCTCCTAAAAGGATGGGAAACATTGATGAATTTTTTTAAACGATGGAATCATTTCCAACACTCATTCGGTCAGACAATATTAGCTCGTTTTAGTTCAAGTGGAGGCAGTTGCTTGAATCTCCTTTCATTGTTCTCCCCCAGTTTCATAGTCCTCGCCAAACAAATGATCTATTCCCTTTTTATAAATGTACTGATCTCAACATCCAGCATGGTAAAAAAATAACAGTTATTATTCGAGGCAGAAGTGTGCCTTCTACCCTCCCCGGAGATGGACTAAATGGCCCTCAGTTACAGAAGTTTTATTAAGGTATTAATGCTATGTCATTTTTTTAAATATAAAAAGTCCATCTCAAAAGTTTGCAAATAGAAGTCCAAGAGTTAAGAACAAGATTGCTGTGCTACATCTTGTAAATACATCCATCAAATATTACAGTTACGTAGAAGTCATGCTAGCCCCTCCCACCCATCCACCTCCAGTCTCATGGCCAAGTGTCCATCATTCAAGTGAGAGCAAGTGCTGGCAAGTCTCCGACTGCGAGGTAGATCCGAGCTGAGCCAGGCAGAGACGTGTGCAGCTTTTGTGAGAAAAGTAACTCTGTTGAATGCAGAGCAAGATTTATAACCTCAGAAATGGTGTGGTACATTGCATAACGCCACAGGTAGCACAACTGCGTGACCAAAGAGCTATTGCTAATTTATTAGAATGAATTGTCTTCCTTTGGGTTGCAATAAAATGGTAGTACATGAAAGAATGCCATTCAGCCCATCCAAGAATCATCCAGTTTGTCCCATTCCCCACCCACACCAACTCCATACGATTATTTTTCTTCAAGTGTCCATCCAATTCCCATTTGAATCAATTTCTAACATTCTACATCAAAATGTTACTTCTGTACATTCAGCCTGCTATAAGTCAATGTAGCCAACTGGAAATTGGAAACCCATAAATTTTTTTAATCGATAAACAGATCTGTTCAATGAAGGTATAACTAGAATGCATTTAAAAATATCTTATGCTTTCAAAATAAAGAAATGAGTAAACATATCCAGTTAGGCCAAAACAAGGATGGGGGAGGGGGGTGGGAAGATGGGCTAGTTGGAATAGGCCTACAATTTTTTAAATAAATTCATAAATAAAATTAATGTGCATTAATTGTTTCATAAAATTGACTCAGAAATATGCATCTTACCTTGCTGCCACAAATGCACCCTAACTTCGTTCTCCAGACGTGGGTCTTGAATTTCGTCCTCTATTTTTCTATCATGATAAATATTGTCTGCCAGTTTGATGTTAGAATTGAGATAATGTATTCCGAACTCAGCCGATTTTGAGAAGGAAGGATCCCTTCTGAACATGGGGCCTGCGTAATCCATTGTCTGTAGAATCAACATCGGATCCCCATTCAAACCAGAATTCTGCCCAAGTTTTGCTTGCAAATCTGGCACAGGGAAGCGAGCAGGAGTGGTGACTTGAACCATCTGGGGCTGTGCCACCAACTTGAATTCGTTAAATTGATGCATGGATTCGGAGATGGGCTCTGCGGCGACGGCAGGAGACTGGAAGTCTCCAGATGGATGTATGGAAATCATCGAGACTCCTTGGTTTGATCCCATCTGCTGGATAGGGGAAGAAGTTGTTACATTCTGTATAAAATGCGATTTTGGAACATGTCCTATTGAATGGTCGTAGCTTGTAATTTGACTCTCCAGAGCTTTACATGTAGAGCCAGCCACGTTGTTGGAAAATGAGTTGATTGACCCATAGCCCAATTCTCGAAGATTTTGCGCAGGCTTCGTGCTCAAACTGGAGTAGGTGGCAGTAGAGGCAATCCATGGCGCTCTCTGGCTCGTTCGTTGACTGTGACCTGGTGTGATGCTTTGAGCGAGCACAGGCTGTACCCCAGAGTTCTGAGGTATGCTCGATTTATGCATCTTTCTTTCCAGAGCAAGGTCTTCAGCGATGTGGAGGTCGAGGGACGGCATCGAACCATGACTGGTTTCATTCACAGAGGTCGGTGGTCGGTCCACTTCAGAGTGGATCATATTGCCCTGAGATGAATATTTTTTCAAAGCTGGAGACGACACAAAGTTTGCCTTAACACAAGGATCTTGGCATCCCAGTGGACTCTGAAGTGGACTTGATACAGAGTTTAATCTTGAGGGATATACAAGACTAGATGTGGAGCCATGTAGACCAGCAACAACATCAGAACTGGAAGATTGGCCAAAGCTATTGGGGTTTACTTTGCTGTGAAAAGAGGCGACACGACCCAACACGCCTGCTGCACTCCCATTGGCCCTGGGGATTGGTTTGGAGCCTTGATTGAAAGAAAAGCTTGAAGAGACCTTCCTGTACTGGGCGGACCCAGGGGCTACAGTGGTGCTTGAGCTTCTATTGATCTTTGTGTGATACGAAGACGGAGAAGGGGCAAAGTTTTCAGTGAGCTTGGGTGACTGAACTGTTGTTGGACTCGGAGAAAAAGTCGAGCTCAGAGGAGAAACAGGTGTAAACGGAGGCTCGTCGTTCACATCATCAATCTCAAATGACCGTTTCAGAGCTGTTGATAAATAAAAATTAAAATATATAAATTTTTTTGAATAAAATATCCACATAATTAGACAAATTGGGACATGCGAGAGGCTTCAGATGTTGGAAACTGGATAATAAAAAAAACACAAGACAATGATAATTTTGCTTCCTGAATACCTTTGGGTGCATCTTATGGATTTTGGACTATTGATCACAAAAATCACCTTAAAGTTTTCTTGTCACATACTTTTTTTTTAGATAAAACCCATTTTTGTGATTTCCTGTCCTATTTTAAGTCTACTTCAAGTTTAAAAAACCATGAAATGCAACATGTCCTGAAGGTTAATTTTCTGCATTTGTGCTTGGGTGTCTTCCCTGCTGATCTTGGTGCAGTCACTGACGAGCATGGCGAAAGTTTTCACCAGGACATTGCAACCATGGAAAAGCTGCATCAGGGCAACTGGAATCCATCAATGCCGGCCAGCTATTGTTGGACACTGACATGAAAGGCATCAGATGCTGAGTACAAAACCTTGTTGGGCCAGTTGGACAAGCGCAATGTGTCAGCATTATTATGCGACTGAACATGCTAAATTCAGTAAAAGTTCATTTAATCTTTCTCTAACTTCCTACGTGACACAGCAAATCTGAAATCATACTTGTGCTGAGCTTGAAGCGGTGTTTCATAATCCCCAATCTGTTTTCAGGAAACAAAACTTACGAAAAACATTTGTCATCCAGTGCAATCTGCTGGATGGATGAGCTGGGTCAGTAGGAGAAAAAGAATGGTCACCGTTTTGGATCAGAGCTTTTCAATAAGAATTGAAGATTAAATGTTCTGACCCAAAACATCGACCATTCATTTTCTCCCACTGATGCTGCTCGAGCCTTCAAGTTCCTAAACCAGGTTTGTTATCTTTTTAAGAAGGTATTTAAGAACAAAAGATCTCGACAGATGCTTGGGCCCTGAATTTAGGATACCGGAAAGGAGACTCATGGAGGGAAAAGGTTCCAAGTTAAAAGATTTTATTGAATTGGAGAGCAGGCATGAAGGTTTGAGTTACTTATTCCTGCTCCTATTTCCAATGCTGTTGGTGGAGTCTGTGCATTAAGATAGACTGTCATTTCAGTATTATGGCAATTAACCTAACACAAGTAGCACAATCCCACTCTCCAAAACACACGGGGTTGTAAAATATTTGGTCAGCATGGAATTCATGGGTGGAATCGACCTGCCATGCTGTAAACCTTTTATTTGGAGTCTATTTCTCACCCTATCTTTACATTTTCTGAATACACTCAAGGACCTAGTCAGTGAGCACTCATTAACCCACTCCCACCAAGGTCCATCCATCTTCAACCTATTTACACCAATTCTGTTGCATTTTTACCACCACTCCTGCAAGTTTTACCCCTCACATCCATATTCCGAGCAATTCACATTGACAAATAACCTACAAACCCACATGCCTTTGGTAGGAAGTCCACCTAAATGGAGATGTGAACATGCAAGCTCCACACAGGCAGCACCAAAAGTTGGGATTCAACCCAAGTTGCTGGCATGGTGAGGTAGATATGCCGCTGCACTACTCCTTCTGAATCTTCATTCTGTGGACACTAGGGAGCTCATCCATAACCAGAAAGTATTGTAAATGGTTCTCCCCTCCTTCTAAACCACAGGCAGTTTGAAGCTCTGGCAGCTCATTGTTCTGGTCCATGCACAAAGGACTTGGAGGCCCAAACTACCACCATCCCCCCTCCCCCATCTTGCACCCCCAGCACATCTTTCACAGGCTCCACTTGAAACACTATTAATCAGATCATGTGAATTATTCCAATCAACACCCAGCTCAGGGGTTGCTCAGACACATTTAGCCAAATCTGAAGGGGAACGTGAATAATTGGACAGAAAGCCTACATTATCTAACAGTTTGGTTGGCTAAATTAGAAAAAAAATGATCTAAAAACATTCTCTATTATAGAACCTTACATGGAAAATGCACTGTATATTGGACATTTGATGCAGTAAAATCCCCATTATCTGGAATTCAAGCAACCAGCAAAAAAAAAAGGTAAAAAGTACAAAAGTTTAAAATTGAACTCCCCCCCCCCCAACCCCCCCCACCCAGCAGTTAGTTCACCAATCCACACCAAATGCGATCTCAAGCAACTGTAAAATTCACTTATCCGGCATTTAACAATCCCCATAGGTGTCGGATACTGGGGGTTTTACTGTACTAAAAATTACCAAATTTTATGACATTGTAGTGTTTTTAAAAAATAATGCTCATAGTGGCCTGATTTACCAACTACCCTTGCAATAAAGCAATTTCACCAGACAGGCATAACATCAGTATTTAGTTTTGGGACTTTATTTCACTTGGGAACAGGCACCTTGTGAAACGACAACTTCTTTTTTCTTCAGGCATCAGTCGTCCAGGTTTGAGTGCCTCCTCGACTAATGACTACTGTGCACACAGTCTGACAGGTCAAAGTGTTGGAGGTCAGTAATTAGTATTAGTTCGAGAGGAATTCAGAGACTCCATGGCTGGAAACAGCAGTGTGTTTGTGAAACTGAAGAGGCAATGGAAGGTTTCTGATCTCTGTATACATCTGTTTGAAGCAGTAAATTCAAAACAGAAATCGGATTATTTCCTATTTGTCCATTATATCCATTCAAAGCTAAGGCAAGTCAGGACGGAACAATAAAGTTTCTTTGTCAATGGTGTGCCAATGTTACCCAACAGGAACCTATTTAAAACAAAGGCTGGATATTTTGACATTAATTCAGACAGGGATGGAGAAATCCCTTTGAACTGAAATATGTATTCAATTAGTGCAATCATTTATAAATTTCTTTGTTTCATCTCTCTAATATAGAAATACAAAACAAAATGTGCTTGTGTCTGAAATGTGAGCAATGTAATTGAACACCAAATTCTGAATTGTTAACCAAAATACGGCAGCAGTATCAAAAGAAAACGTAGATACATTTCAGAGAAACTCATATAAATATCCATCTGTTGCTTGATACGAGATGGGATTTTTAGATGCAAGGAAATACCCTTTACTGGTTTGCAAAAATGTGAATTTCAAAGTTAAAAAAAAAACAAATAGGGAAAAAATGGAAATTTTCACATACAAAGTCTCAGAGTAGTGGTGGAAAACAGAACTAAATAAATGCCAAATAATGATTTCTTAATCCCTGCAAAATTCATATTTTTTTTTATAATCAGCTCAGTAGCTCATGGTTGTGGTCCAAGTGTATTCATTTTTTAACCCATATACGTTTTTATAGTTTAATAGGCCATTCTCTACCTGACAAGAATCTGGCACAAATTAAGAAAATTATCACTTTTGAATGACTGAGCCTTCAGAAAGAATTCATCTATTCTTGCTGTACAGGTTTCAGCCTGCCCTGGAACTGAAAATAACCAAGGGCTGAATTTTTCTATTTGTTGGATGAGGAACAGAATTATTTTTAAATCACCAACATCATCCCATTATTTTTTTTTAAAAAAGAGACCAGTTTCAATGTGTACAATTTTCTTGAAATCAATGGGGGATTAATAAAAAAACTGTCATGCTTTCTCCAGAGTAGTTCTTCCATCATTTCTGAACCATTCAATTGACATACGGTACATTAATCCAAACATTTTGAATTGAACCATGGAAGGTGCAAGACTTCTGGAAGGTTGTAAACCTTTCAAACACCATTGAATGGAATTTATTGAAGGAGTCACGTGATGGAGTAGTGGCCGGTCAGGGAATTCCAGCCCTCTCCATAAAAGTTGGCAAAAAAAACACACAAAACACAAAGATACAAGAATAAAAATTAAAATAAAGTAAAAGACAAGGTGAGAAGAAAATGGCAGCGAAGAGAGAAAAGTCGAAAGCAACGGGAAGAAGAGAAGAGGAAAGAACATCGGAAGAAGAAGGTGAAGGCCTTACCTGTCCGAGGAGGCCCGCCGCGGAGAGAGAAGCCCGCTCCCTAAGGTCGGTGGATGTCCCGAGCTCAGGACTACAAAAATGGCTCACGGAGCCGAGTAAAAGTGCGCAACCGCGCATGAAAAAAAACACACTGACGGGAGGGGGGAACAGCTGAGGAGTCGATCTCCACAGCTGAGAGTGACAGCTGCAACACAGCAACAGGAAGAGAACACAGAAAACAACGAGAACAAGAAAGAAGAGAGCAAAAAGAAAACAAGGAAACAACAGATGGCCAACCCAGAGGAAGAAGAAGAACATAGAGAAATGGAAGAAGAAGGGAAAGGCAGGACAATGGATATATATTATTTAAAGAATATATGGAATCAGTAAAGGAATGGCAATTAAATTCTTATGAAATAAAAAGAAGAATTAAGAGTGCAGAATTTATTCTCAGTACAACTCTAAACTGGGTCAATCAGTGGCATTTATTCTTTTTTTTGAGGCAGCAAAAACAATGATTGGGAAAAAAAGTTATCAACAAATTTAGCAGATACCACCCATTTATTAGCAGAAAGGAAAAGATAATTACAGAAATCTAATTGTGGAAGTTGGCCTGTTATTAAATGTCAAGAGGGCAAAGCATAGGTCATCAAGAATTCAATGGAAGCAAAGGTTATGTGGAAGTTGTGAAAAGCTTCAGTGCCTGGAATGGACTGAATGTGGAGATGAACTAAGAAGGTGTGAGGAAGACCTTTTACACCAGGCTTGATCATGATAGAGAGATGTCGTTCTTGCTCAGACAATTTATGGAAGGAGTAAAACAAAGTCTGTGAATCTAGTCAAAACTGGTCTTCTCTCCTTCAGCTCTGCCCCTCTCTTTCCCCGTCTCTTCTCACGGAGTCAAAATTAATTCTCACTGTTCCTCTCATCATATTCAATTAACACCTTTTGCCTGTTGGTCTCTCTCTCTCTCTCTCTCACATTCTTCCCCCTTTCTCCCCCTGCCTGCCTGCTTTTTGTTTAGACCTCCTATGGATGCTGCGAGACCACCCCCCCCCCCCCCCCCACACCCCGACTTCCTCCAGCATATCTGTGCTTTAATTTATTTACGTACACTGGATTCTTCATTGGTGCTGTGCTAATGCAAAAGCCGTGTTTTACAATAGAACAAGATAGAGAGGTCTGATTCATCGGAAAGGCTGGAGGAGATTGGTTCTTGAACAATCAATGAACAGCGAGAAGAAACAAAGCATTTGGAGTGAAACCTGAAAGTCTGCAGCTGCAGTGATTGTAGTAAAAACACAATACTGGAGAAACCAGCAGGTTACACAGCGTAGATAAAGCCAACTTTTGCGCTGAAGGTCACGAGACACATTTTGGATGTCTGATGTCCGCCAACTATGAAACAGAAGATCACCATGCTGGCAAGGTAGAAGGATAAAAGACAAAAACAAAAGTTAATTGGATGGATAGGATTAATGGAGTCACTTTGGGAATGGCTGAGATATCAATTGGCCATCTTCATGAAACTCCTTCCATAAAATCACCAGGAGTCAACATTGATTCAATGGCTCTTGACTGAATGATTTAGTGATGTTGGTTTATGATAATTTGCAATTTGCAGAACAATTATACCCTGGGCCATACACACATCTGGGATCTCCACAAGAATAACCTATCCAATGTCGGGAGGAGGGAGCCAATCAAATTCTTACATGGTCACTTGAAATGTGTGTTTGATTTCTTGCAATCCACAAAATATTGTTTTGCTGCAATGCATTGCTGCCCTGGCAAAAGTGCAGGAAGCTAATTTGTGATAGAAATTTCAGATCTAAAGATTGGCACTTATTGCAAAGTAAATAATTTAGTTTAATCCGTCATTGTTTCTTCCATGACTACTACTTGCAGTGAGATAAAGGAATCACTCAGTTATGACTTAAATTATTAAAGTAAAACATCTAATGTACAATATAGTAGTTATTGATAAAAACAAATCCATTTAAAAAGTGATGAAGCCATCTACAATATTAAAAGCAATATTGAGGAGAGTTCCATGATATCAATCACCACTTTTGGCTAGCATTAACAAATTTGACGAACAGAAGAATGATCCAGTCATCTCCAATCTGGATGCAGCTGTATGTAGTCTTGTACAGGAACATTGCTCAGCAGCTGTCCCTACCGCCATTGCACAGATAACATCAGATATCCCCTGAAATCAGATACAGAGGAAGTTTGGAGACAAGTTTCAAAGGATCACCGGCTACTTGCAAATTCCTGGCGTCTGTTTTTTGGGATGGGACCTTGGTGACCAAAAATGGAACTGCGAGCAAGAACTAAATTGGATTTCTTCCCCTTTACTTCCCCTTCTGCCGTGCAAGATTTGATGAATGACGGAATGCATTCAGGATGAAAGATTTGTATCTTTATAGCTCACCCATTCAGAATAAGACTTTATAAATGATCTGAGGGCTTGCAATAACAATCAACAGAAATATGCTCACTGAAGGATCCCAACTAAAACACTGGTAAAAGTATGCAGAGAGCATTCTTTTATATCCGGATATGGTCTCTGATAAAGAAAGTCAAACCTCACATTACAAAAGGCACATATTAAACAACACGGTGGGTGATGAAAAGGCAAATATATACTGTAGATAGATCTACCCTGCACCTCAGCATCCATGTCAACTCTCTCTGCAGCATTTTAACATGCTTATTTTTATAAACTAAGTGGGCCAAGAAGGTAGCTTCCAAAGGAATGTTATACGAACACGTGTTAATCACAGTGAGTCACTGAAATTAAACAGTGCTATCAGTTCTATATCCATCAGTACCACAGACAGGCTTATTTTAAGAGTTGCTTTAACAAATAAACATTGTTCTACATTTCACCCCTAATTTCTCACAGTACTCAACTGCTATTAAATTTTTTTTTAAAAACAACGAATAGCATTTGTCCACAGAGCTCCAAAAAGAAATTTACCACTGCCATTTAAAGGTTAAAGTTCAATATGATTGAGGCAGGTTGTAAAGGGTGTGAAACAAACTCGTACATCATTCTGGCCTCGCTTATTGCATGCAGTGGAAAGGGACATAAAAAAGGCATAGACTTAAATTCCGTGGTAAGACCTGAACAATTCTGGAGCAAAAGTACTGAACAAAATAAAGTATAATTCGGAGCTTCTGAGATTAACGGTACATGTAAATGCATTCAATGAAGTACAAGACTACGTGATTTTTTTTGCACTTCTGTGTCTGTTTTTTTTAAAATCACGGTTAGCGCGACACTCTTACAGTGGCAGTGATCCAGGTTTGAATCTGGCGCTGTCTGTAATGAGTTAATGCTTTTTCCCCGTGTCTGTGTGGGTTTTCCCCAGGTTTCATCCCACCTTCCAAAATTATACCGGGATTGTAAATTAATTTGGGCGGTTGAGGTTTAAATGGCTAGAATCAGCTGTAAATAAAATTTTAAAATTAAAAGTTAATATATATTTTTTTAAAAATTCCTCAGGGTCACCTCTCTTTCCTTACTTTTGCCAGATATTATTCCTGCTTTTCCTTCTGTGCTTCCAGTGCCTTCCTTGGGGGGAGAAAAGACACACAAAAAGCACTGCAGCAAATCTATCTCCCACCTTCCTGCCTTCCACCACCTGCAACAAGTAATCCTGCTGTACCCAAAACATCACAAGCTGCTTTAGTGCTGAGTTATCAGGCAACTACTACTGCCATTGCAGATAGTTTTTTTTATATAAAGGCAAGAAGTTTGTTCAATCATAAAAAAACAGAACATCTCTATTGTTAGCACCGACAGATAGAGAAACGTCACTGGTGTGCGACATTGTCAATTCTTTTCTCTCTCCACAGACCTGCTCAGCATTCCCAACATTTTTCAAGATACATTTATCGTCATGTAATAAAACAGAAAATGTAATATTACACAAGTTTCCTTTAATAAGGCAGGCAAAGGTTCAGCATCAGCAGAAATTGTTTGGCGCTCCTCACAATCAGCGAGAGAGAAGCAAAGTCCACCCAGAATCACTGGGTCTCTGCGGATTCGCCTCTAGCGTTCTCACAGCCTTCATTCCAAACCACTGCAACCTCAGCTCCAGATCCAAAATGTCTGACACAATCAGGAATCCCTTTTCTCATTTCAGAATGTTGTCATCTGCAGTATTTTGAGCTGCACCCAAGACCATAAGAATTAAGAGCAGAATTCGGCCATTTGTCCAATTGAAGCTATACCACCATTCAAATCATGGCTGATGTATTTTTCCTTCCGTCTCATTCTCCTGCCTTCTCTCCAACATCTCTGTAAATACACTCAATGAATTCCACAGATTTACCTTCTTGCTGAAGAAATTTCTCCTCGTCTCTGTCAAAAGGGACACCTATTTAGTCCGAGGCTGTTCCCTCTGGTCGTCGACTCTCTCCTTACTGGAAATATCTGCTCCATGCCCACTCTGTCTAGTCATTTCAACATTCATCTTTCTAAATTCCAGCGAGTACAGGCCCAGATCCATCAAACGCTCCTTATAACATTAACCCTCTCATCCCAAGGATCATTCACCTAAACCTTCTCTTGACACTCTCCAATACCAGCTCAAACTAAGTTGGATGTGGCGCCCAAAACACCTCACTACACTCCAAATGTGGTCTGACCAGCACCTTGTAAAGCCCTGGCATTACATCTTTGCTTTTATATTCAAATCTTCTGAAAGTGAACGCAAACATTACATTTGCCTTCCTTAACACTGACTCACAACCCTCTCAAAACTAAAAGTTGGGAGAAATTTGTCATGGCAAGTATGAATTCCTTATTTTTTAACATTAGCAAAAGTAACCCCAATGATATTGGACTTATGTAGTTTTTTTTTTAAAAACATTATTTTATTTTAAAATTAAACGGTACACTGTGATTTATTTGGCTCAGTATTAATGAGGTGGACTAATACAATCCAATCATGACGAAGTAGTTTGTCTGCATGTGTGTGCGCGTGTAAAACCAGAGCATCTCACATGATGGAGGTATTCCTGAGTGATGGCAGTTTGTTTATTTTGGAGAGAGAATAGATCTCAATCCAGTTTTGAGAGAAGCAGACCGTGAGTGAATTTGAGTGCGAGTCTGTGCACATAAATCAGGTGATGACAGATCTAGGGTCAGCTATGACTCTCAATGTTGAAGTTTACATCTGAAGGATTGAAATCCGATGAGCTACCACAAGGCATTTTTTTTTTAAACTCTCGATTCACTTCTTCCTTCTTTGTTCAAAATAATTTTCTCCTTTAAGCTTTTCACACCATGTTAGATTTTGCTATTGTCAGGAAACCAGAGAATATACAAAGCCAAATAAAGTTACCACAAAATATTAAAGCAATATTTCACCAACTCAGTTTTGGGGCACATTTCAAGTATGAGAGGGTTCACACAATGAATGTTAAGAAATTATGCCTCACAGAAGTCCCAATACCTCAAGATACCTCAAGATACCTCAAGATACCTCAGGCAACACTTCACTTGTGAACTTTCAGGAGTCATCTACTGCATGCATCTGGTGCTCCTGTTGTGGTCTCCTCTACATCAGAGAGACTGATGCAGACTTTATTGAGCACCTCAGCTCTGTCCACCACAATAGCATGGATTTCCCAAAGGTCATCCATTTCAATTCCCCATCCCATTCCCTTGCTCACAGGTCTCTTCATGGTCTTTTGCACTGCCAGACTGAGACCACCCGCAAATTGGAGGAACAACACCTCATCTTCCGTCTGGGCACCCTCCAACCTGAGGGCATTAAATATCGACTTCTCCGGTTTCCATTAAACTCTACCACTCCCCCCCACCACCACCCCAAATCTTCCCTCTGTCACCTTTCCCCCAGCTCACTCTCTTTTCCCTCTGATTCTTTTCCCAGTGACAAAACCAATTCTCACCTTTCCTCTCATCTCACCATCCCTCTCATCACATCCAATTAACACCTTTTGGCTTTTGGTCTGGTCTCCTCTCCCTCCCATTCTTCCCCACCAACCCCCCCCCCCCCCCTTCAGTCTTTATTCAGATGCCATCCTGTTTTTTTTTTGTTGCTTATATATTGAAGGTGCTCAGGCCCGAAAAGTTCTTATATCTTTGCCTCCTATAGATGCTGCGGGACCGGCTGAGCTCCTCCAGCATTTACTGAGTGTTTTTACTTTTCTTCTTCTTTGGCTTGGCTTCGCGGACGAAGATTTATGGAGGGGGTAAAAAGTCCACGTCTGCTGCAGGCTCGTTGGTGACTGACAAGTCCGATGCGGGACAGGCAGGTACGGTTGCAGCGGTTGCAGGGGAAAATTGGTGGGTTGGGGTTGGGTGTTGGGTTTTTCCTCCTTTGTCTTTTGACAGTGAGGTGGGCTCTGCGGTCTTCTTCAAAGGAGGTTGCTGCCCGCCGAACTGTGAGGCGCCAAGATGCACGGTTGGAGGCGATATCAGCCCACTGGTGGTGGTCAATGTGGCAGGCACCAAGAGATTTCTTTAAACAGTCCCTGTACCTCTTCTTTGGTGCACCTCTGTCTCGGTGGCCAGTGGAGAGCTCGCCATAGAACACGATCTTGGGAAGGCGATGGTCCTCCATTCTGGAGACATGACCCACCCAGCACAGTTGGGTCTTCAGCAGCGTGGATTCGATGCTTGCGGACTCTGCCAGCTCGAGTACTTCGATGTTGGTGATGAAGTCACTCCAATGGATGTTGAGGATGGAGCGGAGACAGCGCTGATGGAAGCGTTCTAGGAGCCGTAGGTGATGCTGGTAGAGGACCCATGATTCGGAGCCGAACAGTAGCGTGGGTATGACAACGGCTCTGTTCGCTCTGATCTTCGTGTGTTTCTTCAGGTGGTTGTTTTTCCAGACTCTTTTGTGTAGTCTTCCAAAGGCGCTATTTGCCTTGGCGAGTCTGTTGTCTCTTTGTCGATCCTTGCATCTGATGAAATGGTGCAGCCGAGGTAGGTAAACTGGTTGATCGTTTTGAGTTCTGTGTGCCCGATGGAGATGTAGGGGGTGCTGGTAGTCCTGGTGGGGAGCTGGCTGATGGAGGACCTCAGTTTTCTTCAGGCTGACTTCCAGGCCAAATATTTTGGCAGTTTCCGCAAAACAAGACGTCATGCGCTAGAGAGCTGATTCTGAATGGGCAACTAAAGCGGCATCGTCTGCAAAGAGTAGTTCATGGACAAGTTGCTCTTGTGTCTTGGTGTGAGCTTGGTGCGAGCTTGCAGGCGCCTCAGATTGAAGTGCAGTCTTTGGTGTTTCACTTCTAACCCACGATTACCGAGGGATCTGCATTTTTCCGCTCTGTAGTCCTGACTGCAACCTACGCATTTTGCACAAGCATAGAGCCTAGAGCCTGCCTGGACTGTAGCTTGGGATAAAATTGCTGTGCAAATCTCTCAGAATCTGCATGCTGTTGCAATAAAAACACACAGAGAAGAATAGGTCCAATCAAATTAGCATCACGTGACAGAACAAAACAAGCCTCGACAAGAACAAGCAAAATGCGAGAGTCAAGCCATTCAACTACCAGAAAACAACTCCAAAATAAAGTCACAGAGTCATGGAGCAGAGCAAAAGACATGACCCCAAGTTTTCATGCTGAACATTGTATTGGCTATACTGGACAATTTGGTTGCAGATTTTAAATTAAAAAAAAATTTTAGACATACATGACAGTAACAGGCCATTTTGGCCCACAAGTCTGTGCTGCTCTATTTACACCCAATTAACCTATACCCCCGCCCCCCCCCGTATGTTTTGAATGGTGGGAGGAAACTGCAGCCCCTGGGGAAAACCCATTCAGACATGAAGTGAACTTACAAATTCCTTACAGATAGCATGGGATTCGAACCCTATTGGCGCTGTAAAGACATTGCACTAACCGCTACGCCAACCTTGCTAAACTACATAGTTTGTAAATAGATGTAAATAGTTTTTCCAGACTCTTTTGTGTAGTCTTCCAAAGGCGCTATTTGCCTTGGCGACTCTGTTGTCTCTTTGTCGATCCTTGCATCTGATGAAATGGTGCAGCCGAGGTAGGTAAACTGGTTGATCGTTTTGAGTTTTTGAATGGCCTGGGACTGGTTAGGGATAGTCAATATGGCTTTGTGCGTGGTAGGTTGAGTTTAACTAATCTGATAGAATTTTTCAAGGAGATTACCAGGAAGTTGATGAATGAAAGGCTGAGAATGTTGTCTACATGGATTTTAGTAAAGCCTTTGACCTGGTCTCATATGGGAGTTAGTCACGAAGGTTCAGAGGCTTGGTATTCTTGGTGAGATAGTAAACTGGACTCGACATTGGCTGTACAGGAGAAGTGGAGATTGATGATTGCTTCTCAGATTGGAGGATGGTGACTCGTGGTGGGCCTCAGGGATCGGTGCTGGGACCATTGTTGTTTGTCATCTATATCGATGATCTGGGTGATCATGTGGTAAATTGAAATGAGCAAGTTTGCAGATGACGCGAAAGATTGGAGGTGTGGAGGACAATGAGGAGTACTTTCAACACTTGCAGAGGGATCTTGACCAGATGGAAAAATGGCAGATGAAATTTAATCCAGACAAATGTGAGGTGTTGCATTTTGGAAGGACAAACCAAAAAAGGACATGCACGGTAAATGGTAGGGCACTGAGGAGTGTGGTCAAATAGAGGGACCTGGGAATACACATACATTATCCCATAAAAGTGGCATTACAGGTGAATAGGGTTGCAAAGAAGGCTTTTGGCATTTTAGCCTTCATAAATCAAAGTATTGAGTGTAGGAATTGAGATATTATGGTCAAGTTGTACAAGATAATGGTGAGGCCAAATTTGGAGCATTGTGAGCAGTTTTGGTCACCTAACTATAGAAATATATCAATAAGATTGAAAGAGTGGAGAAAAGATATACTAGGATGTTGCCGGAACTTCAGGAACAGAGTTACAGGGAAAGATTAAACAGGTTAGGACTTTATTTCCAGGTGTAATTTCCTGGGTTAAGGGTAAAAGGAGAAAAGAGTTTATGGGGAATATTAGGGGGAATACTTCTTCACACATTTTTAACATTTAAGGAGAATTTGGACAGGTACATGGGTTTAGAGGGCTATGGACTGGGTGCAGGTTAGTGGGACTAGGCAGAAAATTAGTTCTGCACAGGCTAGAAGGCCCAAAGGGCCTGTTTCTGTGCTGTATTGTTCTATGGTTCTATTCAAATGACACTTCAGAAGAGAAATACTTCTTTATTTGCTCCCTTTTTAACTCACCTTTATAATTCTACACGAGCATCTGTTGAGCAAAATTCCTCGGCCCAATGTCAAGAAGCCTAGAGGGTTTCATCCCCTTTCACAGACAAGAAAATGCAGGCATGTAATTTCCCCCTGCAACACTTAAAGCTGTCAAGGCTTCTTAGTCCTTTTCACAATTTGAAATGTCATTGGGCAATTAGGATGCTTGGGCTCTCACTGTATTGTCATCAGAATAGTTTAATCAAATCTCCTCATGAATTCAAGGCCTGCCTCTTTCAATATGGTTTGCCATGCAATAGAAGCGGCATGCTCTTCAGCCGCAAAAGGTTTCTAATTTCTATAAGCGCCTGGTGCATCGAGGTGAAAAAAAAATAACCATTTTCATAAACGGAGATACCAGCTGCATTGTAATAAATTCTTTCTCACTTGAACTACATGGCAATTCCCAGGCTATCAGTCAACAGTCTAGACTCTAAAGGAAATTTGTGGGCTTGGTCCCAGGTGTGTTGGTTTTCCAAATGTCTCTTCCCTCCTCTCCTCTTGTCCGTTGGGACGGGCAGTAACCATGCATGAAACACATTTTTAAAGAGATGTCCAAAACCAACTAAGCAGGACACCAGATGATTAGAACCATAAAAATGGGAATTTAATCTATCCTTTGTAGATTTTTTTTAAAATGGTTGAAATCTTCCAATGGAGAGGCTGGGTTAGTTTTGAGGATGGGGCAGAGAAGGAGCTGATAGAAGCTGAGAGAATTCTGAAGGCCAGTGCATGAATAGTGAGGAACTTCTCCCCACATCAGTGAAATCTCAAACCAGAAGACACAGGAGAAAGAGGGCTAGTAGAGATCTGAGAAAAAAAAATCTTTCTTACCCAGAGGATGGTTGACAATCTGGAATGCATTGTTAGAGGAGGCAGAGACTCACAACATTTAAAAATGCACATTGAATCGCCGAGGTAAAGGTGATTTATAAGTAAATCAGATTAGCATACATAGTTAATATTATGGTCTGAAGGGCCTGCTTCCATGGCACTAGAATCATAGTCTGATTCCCTAACTCTGACTTTAAAAATTGGCGACTCTTAACGGGGCAGGAACTCTCATCTTCTCAACCTGACTTCTGGTTCCTATCCAAGGGCATCTGCTCTGTCCAGGAGGAGTCCAATGGAGCAGTGCTGTCTTAGAATCTACCTACCAAATGTTGGCCAGATTAACTTGTTATGATAGGGAGCACTTGCTTCTGAAAGCAATGCAAGGAGGTATCCGCTCAGCTGGCTGAATTGGTAGAGCATGAGACTCTTAACCTCAGGGTCATGGGTTAGAGCTCCACGTTGGGCTTCAATTTATTTTGGGCAGCGTGGTTGGCGTAGCAGTGAGTGCCGGGATTTGAATCCCATGCTGTCTGCAAGAAGTTTGTACGCTCTCCCCAGGTCTGCGTGGGTTTCCCCCGGGGGCTCAGTTTCCTCCCAACGTTTGGAAATTACCGGAGTGTAGGTGTAATTGGGCGGCACGGGCTCATGGGCTGAAATGGCTTGTTACCATGCTGTTTCTCTAAAAAAAAAATTAGCTCATGGAAATTTGCACAAAAAAAAGATTGAGAATAAAAATTCCCTCTTTTGAAATTCCATGTGTCAATTCTTATTTTATTTTCAGCTTGCACTTGTGATGCAAATGATATGGTTTTAAATCACTGTTTCCATGCATATATACATCATGCAATTTATATCACAATAAACAACATTATGATGTGCAGTTGACCTCAGGCTGTGGAATTCAACAGTTAGACAGGGATCTAGACAGGTTACCCTCTTCCCATTTCCAAACTACCTTCAACAGTTCTGCATGAACTCACCATTAATCAACCACTGTGTTTTAAAATAAATTAAAAATTTAGGTATACAGCTTGGTAACTGGCCTTTCCACCCCATGAGCCTGGGCTACCCAAATACCTCCAACGGACCTACAATCCCCATATGATTTTGAAAGGTGGGAGGAGGTTGGAGCACCTGGAGGAAACCCACACAGACACAGGGAGAACGCACAAAGTCCTTACAGACAGTGGTGGATTCAAACCCAGGTTACTGTGACTGTAAGCGCATGGCACTTTGAAGTCACGGAGTAGTTCTCTCTATACCTGACCTTTCCCCTCCCCCCCCCCCCCCCACCAAGGTTAAGGAAAAAGGTCACAGCATCAAACTGGCAATCAACCCTCAAAGTGCTGATCATCAAAGCTCTGAAAAGCACATGGGGCAGGTGGTCTTGAATCACACCCTCAATTGAAAGCAGGAAATAAATGATCAACACAATTCGTGAAAGTCTGCAGACATTGAGATGAGAGTAAAAAGACACCAAAATGATGGAGGAAGAGGGCTCAGGCACGAAACCTCAGCAATATATCTTCGCTTTTTATAGATGCTAAAGACCAGCCAAATTCCTCCAGCATGTTGGTGTGCTTTTCCAATGCTGTGGGGAAAAAAAAACCTGCTGGGTGATCTCAGCAGGTCTGGCAGCTTCTGTGGAAGGAAATGGACAGTCCACGTTTCGGGTTCACATCCTTCCACACTGTGTATTATGTAATGACAGCTCGACTTTCCAAGCACTTCCAACACATGTAACTGCTGCTGTGAAACACTGAATGTTCCAGCTAGTAGTATTTTTAATTATCGTGGTTTTGCTGCACGTTTATAAAGAGTGACAACCTTCCTGTAATCTCCAACTTTGTAGCCGAGTGACACCGAGCTTGACCACATCTGAACTGGATGCCATGAAAACCATGGTGCAAAAAAAAAGGATAAGTTTTTAAACCTGAAGTCAAATCTAATGCGGCCTATCACCGTGAACATTTTGAATGAAGTATAGTCAACAAGCACTGCCATCTCAAACAATCAACTTCACTGTTCAAAGGCATCATTACAGTTCATTTTCTGAAAATTCAGCAAATGTTTCCTCGGGCTTAAAGACTGCAGTCTTAAAAGTGGCATTCCCTGATACAAAGGCAATTGCTCCAGTGGTAAAAGAATCCATCAAATCAGCCTTGAAAAGTCGAAGACCACGAAGCAAAACTGTCGCTGACAGAGATGATGGGCAGATTCTCACTTGAAAAATGCTTCATAATTGAACTGGATTTATTCTATTTAAAACTAACCCTTGCTATTCTTCTGCAACTGGACCAAACCTGTTTAAAATTTGAACAGTACAATTATGTAAACACAAACTTCCCACCCATTTTGATATTGATGGTGACAGGTGCAGCCCTTTCAAGGTCTGTGGATGCTTGGCATACTGAAAACTTTATTCCAGAAGGTTTTAGCCCACCACCGCCCCCCCCCCCCCACCCCCACCCCACTCAATGAATAGAGAGCAAGTCCAAAGGAACTTGGCAACACACTATGGTAGATTTGACTGAATTTAGGGCATCAATTACCAGTTACTCTAATTCGATAAAACTTTCAGATCTCAATAATGTTTCCACAGCTGGCCCATTTGTAAAGCTGCAATTGTGCTTTTGCAAGAGTTTGCTAAGAAAGACAAGAAATGCCCAATTATTTAAATACCCTCCTTAAGTAATAATTGTGTTCTGTCAGATCACCATTGTGCTACTTACTAAAGAATTTAAAATATCTCCCTTAGGACACAATCTTCAAACTGACTGTCAACCAGGTCAGCATTGATTGCATCGCATTAATATTCTTCTCCAATTTGCCCAGATTTTTTTTTGTAAAAACTCGTTTGGAGGACGTGTCTTACAAGGCAAGGTTTAATAGACTTGGGGCTTTTCTCTTTGGAGCAAAGAGGGATGAGAGGCGACTTAATAGAGGTTGACAAGATCATAAATGAACAGCCAGCTCCTTTCTCCTGGGCCGACGGTAGCCAATAACAAAGCATTAGGTGAAGGGAGGAAAGTTTAGGGGAGACTTCAGGGTAAGTTTTAATTTTTGTCCAGAGAGTAGTGGGTGTCTGGGATGCTTTGTCAGGTGTGGTGGTGGAAACTGATATACTAGGAACGTTTAAAAGATTCTTAAGACAGGCACATGGATGTAAGAAAGATAGTAGGCTATGGGTGTGAGATCGGCAAGCTTTAGATTCTTGAGCAGGTTCATATAGGTCAGCAAAACACCGTAAGCTGAAGAACTAGTACCTGTGCTGTAAACAATTCCATTCAATAGGATGGACTGTGGTTTAAGAAGAATGATAGCTCTTATGAATTTTGACATTACCAATTATCATTGCGGCAAAAGCAATTCATGGAAAACTTGGGGAAAGTTTAGTGACTTAATTGTGCGTACATTACTCAGAAACAAACTGATAATTTCAGAAACCAGGACACTAATGAAATGTAACATAATTGGTCACACAGAGCATTGATCGGAATTAAAAGTCAATGATTCTGTTCATATAAATTTGCCTTGAGATCAGTTAACCATTCTAATGGGCTTGAGGAGAATGGCGTTTGTCTGTTACATCACCATGAACTTTGCATCCAAGGAAAAGTTTAATTAGGGCCGTCAGCTTCTTTCTGCAGAACTGGATCATGAACCCAGAAGCCATGATCCATTTGGATCCAAATTTGAGAGTTCCATGTTTTACAACGAGTCTGTACAATAGTTAGATTAAATGTCTGTCTGGGAGGATACGGATTTCCAATCAATTTACACAGCTGGATTATACAGTATTTCATATTTTAAAGAAATTTAAACATAAAGCATGGTAACAGGCCCTTTCAGTCTACTAGCCCATGCCACCCAATTGACCTACAACGCCAGATACATTTTGAACAGTGGGAGGAAACCAGAGACCCCAGGGAAAACCCAAGCAGACATGGGGAGAGTGTACAAACTCCTTACAAACAGTGTGGGATTGGATTCCCAGCACTGTAACGGCATCCTCTCATCCTGAGCTGTACAGTCACATCACTGCCAAGCTTTTCAATGACCTGCCCATAAGTAAACTCCAAGAGTTTTTCATTTTACCCCATGAGAGCAAGATTGCATGGTCAATGCTATAAAATGCATTGCACCAATAAACTGTGGGCTGAAAATAAATAAAGATTGGGACACTTCAAAGGTTTTCTTGATAAATTATCATTGAGAAAGGTAGAAAGATTCAACCAATGATTGAACGTATACATCCTGACGTCAAGAGTCACTGAGCTTCATAGAACCATGCATCAGTGGCCCTTTCAAGCTGCCATGTAAAATGGGGTTAACCGGGCATTTTGGCCGGTTAGCGCCCCAGATACACAGCAGTTAGAAAGGGTCTGACCTGATCAACCCCATCGGAATCCAACCGGGTCCCCGAGGCGATTTGAACAGGAAACTGCCCGACCTGTTTATTCCAGTGACGTCAGCGCTTGTGCGCGTGTGTGACCGAGCAGCCAGGTTCTGAACATCCGGCAGTACTTCAAGTGAGTGCGAGATACATCAACGCGGGGGCGGGATCCCCCTTAAATTACCAGGTTGGCGATTTAACGAGTCAATCCCCCTGCGATTTGAAAGGTCCTTCCAGCACCTTTGGCCCAGTAATCGCACCCGGGTCACAGGAGGGCCACCCAGGGGCTGCAGTTTAAAAAGGGCTAATCAATGATCCCATATTCTGTTCAGGGGTTGATCACGAATGGTGGGTGTACACACGGACCACGAGTAATCCAGTTAAATAGGACTTGTTAATTTTTAAAAATTTATAATTTAGACATGCAGCACAATAACAGGCCATTTCAGCCCGTGAACCCAGGCCACCCAATTAAACAACAACTCGCAGTACGTTTCAAACAGTGGGAGGAAACTGAGCCCCCGGAGGAAACCCACGAAGACACGGGGAGAATGGACAAACCCCTTTCAGACAGCACGGATTCAAACCCCGGTCCTGATTGCTGGTGCCATAACAGCATTGCATTAACTGCTATGCTAACCAGCACATTGCAATCTATTGCAGCGCACTGGTTCTCAGTTGCTGGTTTTGACCTCAGGCTGTTGTTTCTTGGCCAGCTGCACTTCTATTTCTTTCCTGCTACCAAAGTATTTATTGCGCTCTAGATGTAGCCTCTGGACTGGCAAATGGAGCTTATCAGAGTCACACAGAGAGGCCCTGTAAATACAAACATTTGGATAATGATAAGTCTTTACTAAAACAACAGGCAGGTGTGTAAATGCTGTTGATATTTGCTCCTCATTTAATTAGAAGCAGAGAGCCAGTCCAACTGTTTTTTTTAAAAAAACTCAGATTGGCCTTAAATGCTGGCGTTCGCACAATTTCCAGCACAAAACCACCGGAGCCCGTTTAATCTTCCCAGCTGGAGCCCAGGGAAAGAGCAAATGAAGTGACTGACATCTGGCTCAAAAAAAAAGTTCAAAACCTGCAGCCTGAGCTGTGTCTAATATGGGGTTGATGGACGGTTTTCATTTGGGCCTCACTCGAGGGAAGCTTCAGTGAAGCGCGTCAGCTTTATCACCTTATCACCTCCCTTATCGGCTTGAAAAGTATCAGAGAACTAAAACAGCATGAAATTTGTAGGGCTGTCAGATGGGAATAACAGCAGGTAATTCAGCCCCTTGTGACAACCCCAACTTAGATCATGTCTGAGTTACCACCAATACTCAAGTTGCCACCATTCCAAAACTCTTAATGGCCAGGCTTTCCAGAAATAGGACAAGTCAGAACTATTCCCTGTCCCATTCCCTTGCAGACATCTCTGCCCATGGTTTCATGCACTGCTAGACTTAAAGCACCGGCAAATTGGAGGAACAACACCTCATCTTCCATCTGCTCACCCTCCAACTGGATGGCTTTAACATCGACTTCTCCGGTTTCCATTAAATCAGTGGTTCTCAACCCTTTTCTTTCCACTCACATACCACCTTAAGTAATCCCTATGTCATTGGTGCTCTGATTAATAAGGGAGTTGGAAGGGAAGGTTGAGAATCACTGCTCTAGACCCAATTGTTACTGAAATATTTGGCTTGAGAAAAATTGTCAATGGCCCATTTCCTGTGGAATAATGAAACCGTCCACATAATGAGTCAATTAGGGACGACTAAAACAGTGATTGTCAAACTTTTTCTTTCCACCCACATACCACCTTAAGCAATCCCATACTAATCACAGAGCACCGATGCCATAGGGAATAGTTAAAGTGGTAAGTGAGTGGGAAGAAAAAGGTTGAGAACCACTACAATAAAGTCTCCCCCATCTTCTTCCCCTGTCACTTTTCCCCCAGCTCTCTTTCTCTCTACCCTTTTCCTTCTTTCTCCTTTCACAGAGTCTAAATTGATCCTCACCAATCCTCTTACCCAATTAAGACCTTTTGGCTGTTGATCTGGACTCCTCCCCCTCTCATTCTTCCCCCTAAATCTCGAGTTTTTAATTCAGATGCCTGTCTACTTTTTGCTTCTACCTTGAACTATGTGCGCTGCGAGTCCGGCTGGGTTCCTTCAGCATATCTGTGTGTTTTGAACAAAATCTTAGTGCCTGCAGACTTTTGTGTTTCACTCACGTCAGAACTATTTGGCAGGTCATGTGGACATAGAGACGAAAGCGACTGGTTCAGTTGCTAGACCAGTCTTCTGAATCCAATTATGACCTGAAACAAGGATCAGTCAACACGTGAGCATTTCTGGCGTTTTCTTGCTATTTCAAATTTCCAGCAATCCCAGTGCTTTACTGTTGATAAACCTACTAACCACAACTTTGACACTTTTAATTTGCTTTGTCTCAGGGCAGGGTGGAGGGGTGAAAGGACTTCAGATTTCATTCCCTGTACGTGAAGCAGTTTTTCTACTCCATTAATCTGGCCATCTTGAATTCTAAGGATATGTTTCCTTGTTCTGTCTTCCTATCTATCATAGCCAGTCCTTAATATTTCAATAAATCTCAGCCAGATCACTGGAAGTAATAAGTTTTAACCTTTTGCAGGTAGAGAGGATATTGGAATGGAAGTGGATCGCTCACTTCGGGAGGCATGCTGGAACCCAGCTAATCGGAAATGAGGAAAAATCCTAAAAGTTTGGAAGCTCCTGATATCCCTCGACATACCTTCTCCCTGCACCCAAACTCACCAACTTCCTTCTCCCAAATTCATACTACATAACTGGCTCAGTTGTTTGCATTCTTGCCTCTGAACAAGAAGGTCCTGAGATTAAACCCTATGACAATCTTTGGAGCGTACAATGAGGAGAGGAGACTTAATAGAGGTCTACAGCCTTCGACATCACAAGCACCAGACTTCACTCTATCGAGGACATCGACATGAGGTGGCTTCTAAAAAAAAGCAGCCTTGATCCCTACCACCCAGCCATGCCCTCTTCGCTCTGTAACCATCAGGAAAATGGTGCAGGAGCACAAGGACGGCTTCTTCCCTGCTGCCAGCAAATGCCCAAATAATCAATGAACGAAAGACACTGCCTTACTTTTTGTGCCCTATTATTTTTATTAATAGTAATGTTGTTAGATGGTTATAATAGGAATGTTTGCACATGATGCTGCCACAAAACACCAACTTGCATGACATTTTCATGCCAAAACCAGATTCTGATTACATACAGTTTCGGCAGTGTCCAACCAGACGGCATCAACGTCGACCTCCAACCCATGAAGACTGCGCAGCCCAATTACACCCAATTGACCGAAAACCCCCAGCTCACTTTGAAGGGTGGGAGGAAACTGGAGCTCCGGTTGAAAACCCATGAAGATAAGGGTAGAGACAGCATGGGATTTGAACCCTGGTCCCGATCGCTGGTGCTGTAACAACGTTGCAATGACCGCCGCACTAACTGCGCTGCCCAAATTACTGTCTCACCTGTATCCACCTGTTAGTCTGCGCTCCTCCTCCTTCCCCTTTCTCCCTTCTCTCCTTCTTCCCTCTCTTTCCCCCCTCCCCCCCCCCCCCCCCAACTTAGCTACTTATTCAGGCATCTACCTGTTTATCCACATTCCTATTGAAGGGCTCAGGCCCAAAATGGCCTGCTGAGTGTCTCCAGCACCTGTGGAGAAACTCTTCCAACAACGATCTGGTTATACAGCTGAAACCTCAGGGCTAGTCAACGGCTCTTAGCTTACATCTGAGAAGCACTCACTTTACAAAGCCCAGCGTTTCAGAGACTGCAATCCACTGAAATTAGATCTCAAATGAAATGCTTTTACCAGTACGTCAGCCAGTTTATCTTCATAAAGACAGTACACATTTTGTTTGGGAGAAAGCCCACAGCTTTCAGTTTAAAGTCGCAAACAAATAATTTTGGTGAAAACATTGCCTTTTCTTTGTTAGGAAACTGAGAATGCATTAATTCCTCTGATTTAACAAGAAACAGAAGTTCTGGAGGAACCCTACAACATTTCTGTGTTTTTACGACAATCCCAGCATTTGCAGACTTTTGTGTTTCACCTCATTCAGTCACACAGAAATAGTTTGTGACTACACTGAGATTCCAAGTGTCGCAAGTGTAAGGAGCAAACGGAATCTTCTTCCACAACATCCCTCTGGACATTACTGGCTTTAATACAAAGAAATGATTCAGCCAGCAGTGAGCAAGGATTCAAACTGCTCATATTTCACCCCAATTCCAATATTAACAAAAAGTTCAGTAGAATGAAATCTTAAATAATCCAGAGAACATAAAAAAGTCTGTCAAATAACTAATGATTGTCATAGAAAACTTCTCAGATTGTATTTTTGTGGTGAATAGTTTATTTGTTCAATGCACTTTAGGAAGGATATGAAGGTCCAAGAGAGGGGATAGAAAAGATTCACTCAAATGGTGCACAGATGAGGGATTTCATCTATACGATGGTGTAGAGTAGGTTGACTGGAGATTCGGTTAAAGGGTCAATCTCTCGGAATAGATAAACGGAGGGAAGTTGTCACCAGATGCACTGATTTTAAAATTTGGGCTAATTATTCAATGAAGAAATGTTGGAAACTCATTTTTAAAATGCAAAGGTTACTTCAGATCTGGAATTTAGAACCTGTTGTGGTGGAAGCAGAATCAGTCTGGACTTTGAAGAGGGGATTGGATAGGCAGTCAAGGGAAATTAAATAATTAAATTAAAACATTTAGCACGTTAGCAGACCCTTCTGGTCCAGGAGCCTGTGCCGCCCAATTAACCTACAACCCCCGTAAGGTTTTTTTGGAGGGTGAGCAGAAACCAGAGAAAACGTACGTGGACACGTGGAAAACGTACAAACACCTCGTAGACAGCACTGGATTCAAACCCGGGTGGTTGACACTGTACCCATTGCGTTAACCGCAACACTGCTCATGCAGGATATAAGGGTATTAGAGAAGAGCAGAGAAATAGGAATTAAGGGAAACATCTACAAAGATTCTGCAAAGACCTGATGGACCAATGGTCTCTCTCCATGCCATAGCAATCCTAAATTCTATAGCTATTAAAAGAAGAAAAAAAATTGCAAACACTTTTATCTCCAAAAGTGTTACCTTTGTAGGATGATGGCAGAGTTAAATTATATTGGTTCAGAATTGGATGTGGGGGTGGGGGGAAAACAAAATTTCCATTGCCAAGAGCAATAAAAGGGGAGGGAATCAGGATGGAATGTTATTCCAGCAGGAATAGGTGGGCTGAATGGCCTATTTCGGTGCTGCAACATTCTTCTAAACATTTGCACACAGAATCTGGAATTCACAAAAAAGTTGGTGGGACTTACTTCAAGTATCAATTTCAAAAGGGAATGGATAAATACCTGGAGGAGAGCAACGTGGAATTGGGGAATAGAAGAGAATAGATTGTTCTCATTGTAAGATGGCATTGGCCCACAGAGAAGATTGCCTTGCCCTCCCAGCCCTGCCACTGTAGTGACTCTATAAATGAATAATTGTATAACTTAGCTTTCACATGGACTCTTGTGGATTCAGGTAGCTGATCTTTAGCAGAACTCGTTATGCCTGTAGATCAGTTGTACTCAAAGTTCAGGTTTATTAGAGTACATACATGTATAACCCTGAGATTCTTTTTTCCTGCAGGCGAGGCAGAATTGCCACTTATTGAAAGTGTCAAAAAATATTGCACTCAACATACACATTAAAAAAAAATAAAGAAATGTAAACAAACTGTGCAACTTAGGGAATTCTGGAAGGTATTTAGTATTGAGAGGGCACTTTTACATGCAGAGGGTGGTGTGTAAATGGGACAAACGACAAAAAGAAATGGTAGAAATGGGGTCAATTGTGATGTTCAAGCAACAATTAGGTTCACGGATAGGAAAGGTCTAGCGGGATATGGGCCGAACACAATTAAATGGGACTAGATCAGCATGTACAAGTTTGGCCAAAGGATCTCATTCTGTGCTGTAAATCTCTGACTACTTGAACATGACCATTTCCTCCCCCCACCCCAGCGAGCCCAGTCAGAACCCTTCCAAACCTGAACCCGATTGCAACCCCAAACCCACGCACATTCCACACCCAATCACCAGCCAGGCAGCTGGCCCATAGTCCAGACACCGGGGCCCAGCCACAATCCAGACTGCTTGCACTCTGGACCCTTGTCTCGCATTCTGAAGAGCAAACCAGATACTGAATCATTGGGATTTCCAAACAATTGGATGCAAGATTACAGAAGTTTTAGCATATTCAGGTAGCCCAGACGTGGAAGTGTTACAAACTCTAATAGCTTCAAGTTTTGCTGGATAAAGAACTTCTGCCAATAGTTCAGTGATTTGCTGAACATAAACACATTCTGCCTAATTCACAATTTATTTGTCCTGGGTTGATTGGAACAGGAAACATTTTGAACTGTCTGAAAGATAATGCAGATTGATCTGAACTGTAAACTGGGGAATGTGCCCAGGAGGCAAATTTTAATGTCCACTGACCAGGTGAATTATTATGGTTAAGGGAGCAGAAAATTCACACAGAATCTCATATCAGCACCAGAAATGGGGCCTAGGGAATTGCACATTTATCTCACATTGAACCAGGCACAAAATGAAAAATAACTTGGACTTTGGATTAAGAGACAAATACAAGATCAAAGACTCAATGGCCTTATTCAGAACGTCCAAGAGGGATCCACCTGTGTCTCGAACTACATGCTGCTAGTGGATTGGACAGGAATGTTCTAGCATTATTGCTGAAGGGTCTACGACAATAAATACCTTGAAGGAGAGTTTACCATGTTTGTGGTCATGGCTATAATAGAGCTCCCTTTCTTTGAAAGTCTGTAATTTTCTCAGAACCCTTCCTGGATCAAAGAGACAGAGAACAGTGATCCACAGTCCTCCATTTCTAATGTGAACCTCTCTTAATATTCGAGCCAACCTCACAGCTGAAGGCTGGAGACGTGTTAGAAACCACCCCCCCCCCCAAAAAAAAACACAAATGGCATTTCATTTCATCTGGTTAGCAGGAGTCGTTGACTGCAGCCGTGTACCCTCGCAAGTGGAGAGCAGGAAGGGGATGCACCCACACCAATTTGCTTGCGGTATCGCTTGAGCTGTTGAGACCAGCATCAAATTACATCTCTCTACCTGCTCACATTTATTCACATCTCCCAGTGAAAACATTCCAGCACACTCCAGGGCAAAGATAAACCAATTGACTTTGATTAGAAAGTGCCTCACAAATAAATAATCAAGTTTCCTTCATATTACCAGATGAATGCATTTCAGTTATTAGAGCAAAATTGTTGAACACAAAAAATCACTTACAACATGTTGCTTTCATAGAGATATTTAAGTGGCATTTAAATAAACTTGTTTTGAAAAGCCTGGCATTAAGTGACCATGTAAATACACAAAGTTCCAAATCAGTGCTACAGACCTTCAAAATCAGACAGGATTCCCTCCAAGTGATCATTGACCGACAGCTCCGCCATCCTGAGCTTTATCCCAAAGAAAAAGTTGATATCAGATGAAGTTCCAGAAAAAAATGTGAACTGAAAGTTACCAAACCGCTGAAGTGACTGTTTAGGATCTCCTTCTCTCACTCTCTCTCTGGAAGCAGAGCAGAAGTGCCCGAATCTCTCCGAAGACTCCACACATGCCAAATGATTTCAGCTGCATGTAAAGCACAGCTCCCAGTGTAAAAAAAATCCAAAGCAAATGGTCTGGCCCTCCCTACACAGATGGGTTAGAGCCCTGCCCCATTAGCAGATTGGCTGGATCATTTTCATCTACCTCTAACCATAGGAGACAGAGAGGGAGGGGGGGAAGAGAGGGGGAGAGAGGGGGGGAGAGGGGGGGAGAGGGGAGGGGAAAGGGGGGGAGGGGGGGAGGAAGAGACAGTGACACAAGGACGTGGGATCTCCAACTTTAAATAAAACAGAGCAGATCTCAGCACTGAACAGTTGACATTGCATAGTAAAATGTAATAAACTCTGCTTCAGATCATAGAGCCGGGAGTTCTTATGAAACTAAACACTCATCCACACACTATTAATGCTAAAATTAGGCTGGGAAAAAGTGTCTCCATCATAGATCAAAGATGTTTAAAACTTATTTTTTTACAAGAAGAATCCTTGATTCATGAATTCTTTGGATAGAGGGAGAGCAGAATAAAAATAGATAAGGTTTGAAGTTACTGTCACAGCGTAATTGCAAAATAAATCAGTTCATCATTTTGTGGATCATAGATTATATGACCCAGAAACAGATCCTTCAATCCATCATGTGCATGCTGTTTTTCTAACCTCTCTACACTGATCCCATTTACGTGCATTAGGACCGTATCCTTCTGTAGCCTACCAATTTAAATGTCCATCAAAATGCATCTTAAACATAGTGATGGCATCTGATTCCACCACTTCCTCTGGCAGTGTATTCCAGATAACAGTGGGAAAACAACTCACAACTCAGATCCCTATTTTAAAACTCTGTCACCTTAAATCGTTGCCCTCTTGTTTTTGATACTTCAGAAATACTATACAGGCATGGGAGAGAAATGGATGACTGTGGTCCAGGTCAGTGGGACGAGACAGGATAATAATTTGGCAATGACTAGATAGGCCAAAGGGTCTTTTTCTGTGCTGTAGTGTTTAATATAGAACATTACAACCCCTTCGGCCCTGTGCAATCTAGATAAACCTACTCAGCAATCCAGTGGTTCTCAACCTTTTTCTTTCCACTCACATCTCACTTTAAGTAATCCCTCTGCCATAAGTGCTCAGTGATTAGTAAGGGATTGCTTAAGGTGGGATGTGAGTGGGAAGGGTAGGTTGAGAATCACTGCTCTAGACCCAATTGTTAGTGAAATATTTTGCTCGAGAAAACTTGTCATTGGCCCATTTCCTTTGAGGTTGTGAAACCGTGGACATTAAGTACGATTAAAACAGTGGTTTTCAAACCTTTTCTTTCCACCCACACACCACCTTAAGCAATCCCTTACTAATCACAGAGCATCGATGGCATAGGGATTACTTAAAGTGGTATGTGAGTGGAAAGAAAAAGGTTGAGAACCACCGATCCAGACCTTCCCTTCCTCACACCCAATGCCCTCTAGTTTTCTTGCATCCACATGCCTAAGTGACTTTATTGGCATGTGCTATTGAATTGATCAAGAATACACAGAGGATCATTTTGGAACATAACATCATGGTTCTAGAATACATAGTACAAAGACAGTCATTTACTGGTAAATATGGTAGGTGGGCCCTCATTAATAGCAAAGTCGATGTTGTTTTGTGGTCAACTAAAAATAATGGACTTTAGTTCATCTTGATTTGTAGCACATATGACAATTCAGCCAACGCAAGCTTCGCCCAAGTGTTCATTCGGCCTTTCATTAATTCTTCATCTGGTTTGTCTCCATCACATGCTGATTAGCCAGTTTGAAGTGCATTGGCTGTTCTGTTTTCATGGGGGAGAGAAGTCGCCCCGCTCCCAATATTTCCTACTTATTCCTGAGTTTTATGCCAAATGTCTTCATCTCCAAACAACAGAATTTTAACCCTGGGCAGCTGGCACCAAACACGTGCAGTAGTCGTCATGCTTTTGTCTCATTTCTTTCAATGGCCAAGGCAGAATGACACCCACTCCCACTGAAATACAGCACAGGACAGGCCTGACAACCCACCGTGTTATGCTGACTTAAACCCATGTGAAAATACAATGCTGGAGAACTCAGTGGGTCAAACAGTGAACTTTATGTAGTAGGAAAGATAACCAATGTTTCAGGCTTGATTATGCATCTTTATCTTTTCTACTTCTAGTATAGATGCTCATCTACTTACGATGGTTCAATTTACGATTTTTCAATGGTAACAATAGCCAATCCATGTTCGAATGAAAATACCTGTAGTCATTTGGTGCTGTAGTTTCACAATTCGCCGCATGGTGGTGCTGTTGTGACTGTTGGGTTTTAGATAAATTTACCCAGCTGGTAAGTGTTCTGAGGATGTTTAAGGTTGGCTATAGGCTATGATGTTTGGTTGGTTTGGTACTGTACTCTTCATCTACATGATTTTTCCACCCCATCGTAAGACGAGGAGCATCTCTGAACAGGACACTGTGCTGAGTTTCTCCAGCATTGTGTTTTTATTTCAACCCCAGTGTTGGCAGACTTTCGTGTTTTAATTCCACAACAATCTAATTTTTCCTACATTAACCCTCTATTTATGTTTTTACATCTATGTACCTATCTAAAAGTCTTTTGAATGTTCCTATTGTACCAGACTCCACCTCCACCCTCAATAATACATTCCAGGTTCTCTGTACCCTTGACGTCTTTCCTAAACTTTCCTCCACTTACCTTAAACAGATGTCCTCTGGTATTGGCTATTGTCGTCCCAGGAAAAAGCTGCTGTCAGTCCACCCTATCCAAGCCCAAGATGGTGAATGGTGTGTGAGGCGTAGACTGAAAGTGAAGGAGCTTCCATACACCTGCTGCCACTGTCTTTCTCAACGGCGTTGTAGGGTTAGGGAAAAATGCAGCTTTGACCCGGTTATTGGAAGAAACCACAATACTCATGCAAGAAGTAGGAATCAAGTCATCTTTTATGTTGCTTGGGATCCCTTAAAGGTGAGGTTTGGTTAACTATCTTGCTTAGGGAACGCTGCAGAACGTGTAAAATGGAAAATTCTGATAGAGTACAGACTCAACTTAAAGTAGCTAAAAGCAAACCTTTTTCTTTCCACTCACATACCACCTAAAGCAGTGGTTCCCAACCTTTTACTTTCCACTCACATACCACTTTAAGTATTCTCTATGCCATAAATGTTCTGTGATGAGTAAGGGATTGCTTAAGGTGGTTTGTGGGTGGAAAGAAAAAGGTTGAAAACCACTGTTTTAATCGTACCTAATGTGCACGGTTTCACAACCTCAAAGGAAATAGGCCAATGACAAGTTTTCTCAAGCAAAATATTTCAGTAATAATTGGGTCTAGAGCAGTGATTCTCAACCTTCCCTTCCTACTTACATACCACCTTAAGCAATCACAGAGCACTTATGGCATAGGGAATACTTAAAAATGGTATGTGAGTGGAAAGTAAAAGGTTGGGAACCACTGACCTAAAGCAATCCCTACACCACAAGTGCTCTGTTACTGAAATATTTGGCTTGAGAAAAATGGTCATTGGCCCATTTCCTTTGGAGATCTGAAACTGTGCACATAATGAGTCAATGAGGTACGATTAAAACAGTGGTTTTCAAACTTTTTCTTTCCATCCACATACCACCTTAAGCAATCCCTTTACTAATCTCAGAGCACCGATGGCACAGGGAATACTTAGTGGTATGGGAGTGGAAAGAAAAAGGTTGAGAACCACTGCTCTAGTGTTTTTGCTTAACTTCTGCAGTTTATCAAAAGATATTGTACTTGTTCCTCAATATAAATCAAAGTTTACTTAGAAAACTTTATATTAGTTCAAAACAATACAAGTCAGAAATAAAATATCCAGGGGCATGCTTGTAATTTGTGCATAAACAGTGGTAATCTTTGTCTATCTGGCTGGATTAGCAATCCTGTACTTTAAAAAAAAAAGCAAAATTTCACGTCCTAACACATCATCTTGCAGAGAGGAAAAAAAACCACTGGAATGATGTCACTCAAATTATCCAAAAAAATTCATTATTTAACCTCATGTCGGTCCAACAACTGTTGTAATTATTAGCAAAATCCCTTGATCCAGAAATTTCATGTTTGTTATGGATGAATTTGTGAAGTAAAATGGATTGGCTAAATGCAATCAGAGTTTATATTGTGCACAGCACTTGATGCAACACAACCTTTGCTCTTTAACGTATGTTATGCACCAATGCCCAAAGACTGTGGCTTATGCCCGGGTGATGCTAATCTCTGTGCATCTTTTACTTGACAACTCTGCTGTAAAATTGATTTGTGGATATCCAGTTATCACAGTGGCTCATACACACAAAAGCAGGTCTGAACACCATCAACAAGCCCACACCGGTCGGTGCTGAATGAGTAACACTCAATGCATTTACCAAAAGAACAATTGCCTTCATGGATCTACTTCAGTGTAGTGATGGTTTTCCAGAAACTCATCGCAACGTTAACCCTCCATGTATTTGGCATGTGACCACCTGGGTTTAATTCTGACCTTGTGTGATGTCTGTGCGGACTCTTCCTGTGATCAAGTGAGAAGGTGTGGATATCTAGGTTAATTGGCCACCATAAATTGTCTCTGCTTTGATTGGTAGAGTCCAGATCGAAGTTGATGAAATGGGGGAGAATTAAAGACAGGAAGAATCAAAGATTCATTCAAGGTTCATTTTATTATCATGTAATGCACAAAAATGTCATTGTACATGATGTACTTTAACCTTTGTCTGCAAGGCCAACAAAGATTCGCCAAGAGCATTGCCTGCTGCCCCTAACTATAGGAGAAAGAGAAGCAAAAGAAAGACCCCTAGCGTCCGTGGATTCGCCTCCAGCGCTCCTGCAGCTGCACTGACCTCTGTCTGATCCATCGGCCGACCGAGCTCCAGATTCCAACCTCCGGTATGATCAGGAAACCTTCAGGGCCCAAGGGCCTTGGGGAGGCCTTCTTGCCCTCAGCACCCTCTTGAATCCTGGGCCCAATACCTGGTTCTCCAGCAGCCCACAGCCTATGTGCATCCATCAGCCATTGGAAACCCCCCCCCCCCCCAAACCCAGTCCACTGTCGTGGTCACCATCCTGAAGGGTCATCTCCAATGCTTCCCTTCCTCAAAAGGATAATGTAGGATTAGTGTAAGTGGGTGTGGACTCAGTGGGCCAAAGGGTCTCTTTTCATGCTGTATCTCTTGAACAGAGTTAGTAAGGAATTAGGCTTGACAGGTTTGGTCTGAGATTGCTTAGACACCAAATCATTGGTATCACTAGGAAGGTGTAGACCACATCGGGTGACACCAAAATGAGTGTCTATAAAATTTTTGTGCTGTGTTTCAGCCAAAAATTTTTATGTTTTATAAAAATATCCCTGTAGTGATAACAACAAAAACATTTTCTGTAAGCCCAACTTACATATACGTACAAGGCTAAAACTCCATGCGAATTGACCTTGGAACCTTCTAATGTGCTCGAGTCAGAGCTGTTGTTACCCAATTTCAATGAGGCTTTGAATCACGTGGTTTTGACAAAAGCAGTAACTATAAACATACGCGCTGTTGTTTTCATTGGGCTCTTGGCATTTTTGTCAAATTTTCTGGTGTTTTAGCTACAAGATTGTGGTCATTAGTATTTGTGATTTACGAGTACAAAAAACATTACGAAGGATCCTGGATGGTTTGGTATTGGAGGAGGTCCATGGGGTTGGGGGAGGAGGGGAGGGGGGGGAAGGTGTGACACCATGGGTTACCGCACTGGGTGGCGCCAACCCAATGACCACCGCTGCACCAAATTACTTGATTCTTGACTTAGCAAAGCACCGCAGCCTAGCAAAGGCTTCATGAAAGTGTCCATTTTCCTTAACATTAGTCATTTTGTTTCCACTCGTGGGATAGTATCAAACAAGGGGATGTGGTTCCAAATCAAGGGGCAGTCATTTAAAATGGAGATGTATGTGAATTTACCTCCCCCCTCCCCCCCACTGAGGAGGGGGGTGAATCTCTGGAATTCTCGGCCCAAGTGGGAATGGAGGCATCAGATCATTGAGAGCATTTGAGAGGCAGCGGATAATGTTATGAGAGATTGGGGAATGAAGAGCTATGGGGATCTGGCACAGGAGAGATGAGCCCTGTGGACGATCGGAGTGAATGAGTGGACTTAGAAACCATGGCATCAAAGATATGTGCAGGATATAGCACTCAATGTTGTGAATCTACTCCGCTCTCTGCAAGGCTCATTTGGGGGGTGGGGGGGGGTTGAGAGGAATTCTCTGCAGCTGAAAGGGCACCAAAGAATGCTTGGTTCTGGTTTTCTGAGCACTTGTCTTCAGGGGCTGAATGCACAAGGCGAGAACAACTAATGAGCAGTAGATTAAAGCCCCTGGTATCCATCACCTATTGGGATTGGTAGATACCAGATAAGTGGATTTTCCGGTTGCTTGAAACTTACTCCTCCAATGCCTAACTAATACACCTACATTAAGAATAAATTGTATAAAAGACAAAAGAAAAAAATACTGTAATTACACTGAACAAACTTTATTTACATGAATATATAAGCCATAAATCATTTTATTTCATTTTGAGACACATTCTTTGAAAACATTTAACCGTCGCTGCATCTGCAGGTTCTTCCCCCTCCTCTGAGCTGCATGAAAAATAACCTCCCCCCTAATGTTTACAGATAAAGCCTCTGACTGGGGCAACTCTTACTAAGCAGGGATAAGGAGACACTTTAAGAGAGTCACCCCAACGGCGAGCGGCATCAACCAGCTCTTCATCCAGGGTGACGCCATTACTGATTCACGCAACTTTATTCAAACAAGGCCCTCCACTGGCTGAATATTTGCTCCATCTTCACCAAAAGCGTACGTGTTACTTTGGAGAACATTTACTTTTACATTTTAAACTTTATTTTAACCTATTATTTTCTTCGTATTTATCTATTTATTTACCTCATTTTTTTTGCCGGTTGCTTGAGGCTGCCAGTTGCCAGAGGTTTTACTGTACTTGCCCAAACAATTAAACATTCAGGACCAAAATTAAATTTCTGCTCTAAAAGACATTGATTGCAAATTATCAGAAAGTGGACATCTGCCAGGTATAGCCCACCTTGTATCGATACGCTCTTTGCCAGAACCATCTGCCATTATAAGCGGGGTGCAGCTCAGGGAACTGGAGGCAAGATGCCAAAGGAAGTCTGCAATAGACAAGTAGCCTAATGAGAAAACCCCATGTGTTATAGGGATCAAAAGGGCCATGAGGAAGCTGGGCTTCTTCATTATCCCCTGGGAGCACAGTTCGGCTGGCTATGTGTTTCTGAAGCAACAGTTCGACAGGTTCACTGCAAGCAGCTGCAAATCTGTCAACTGCTCCAACATTCTGATCTAACCCGATCTGGTGGTGCTCCTGCAGCGCACGTTTCCAAGGGGCCTCTCGGTGCATTCTTCCTGCTTATGGTCACATGACATCCCTTCCACTGACCAACTGACACCCCCATGACAATTATTTTATTATCGTTTGGAAAGTGCACCTGAAAAAGTGAGGACAGAAGCCACCCAGTGGCTCCACATTATCCTGGGAGGAAATCTTAATTTTCATGCATTCTCAGAATCTTCCTTTGTAATAGAATGCCTTCAAGCAAAGGTTTGATCATTTTAAACTGCAACGGCATTGAACGTCTTGTTAAACAATTTTTTTTAAAAGCATTCAGAAAACATATGCAGATAATAAGTAGAAGACGATCTACATTTTCCTGTTTGGCTGATATCTATACAAGGTGATTGGGAGTTCTCTTTTTCATGAAGTTCAAGTACTCACTCATTCCAGATGATTTTGCAATGCCTTTAGCAATGCGTAAAGTGGAACAGAGGCCATATCAGAGAGAGAGAGAAAAAAAAAACATCATTTCCAGCTGTGCTTAAGATGTCATGTCATTCTTTAAACAAAGGACACTGTGTTTTGATATTGTGACCCTACCCTTCCCCTTGATGGTTTCCCAAAATTATTACTGAGTGTCAACATCTGAGGAACATGCGTAGGAACCAGCTGTATCTCTCAATTACAAAGGAAGAAACATCCTTGAACTTCTGCAGCTTGCGCATCTAAACTTCAGTGTAAAGTAAAAGAAAGTATATAATTTCCACGCACCTCCAGCGAATCAGTGCAATTTGATTCACCTTTGCTGCATTTAGTAATTATTTAACTTGGGGCTTAAATACCTTTCAAATATTTGGTGTCAAATACTGTTTAATTATGCTCCACTGAAGCAGCTTGGGATTTGAACTAATCTAATTCCCATTCCATTTTCTAGTGTTGTGATTGCTTTTACTGCAGGGCATCATTTCTTGTGGGGACTCACTGCAGTTAAGCTTTTCCCACTCTAATCCTGGGACAAAGTTACATGCTCACATTGATGTACCCAGTGCATTCTCAAAAGGAAATAACCATCTCATTTTGCAATTTGAATTTCGGGGAAAGAAATTTTAAGAATATTTTACAGCAATTGGATTTAATGATTTTTAAAATATTCATATGATATGGGTGTTGCTTGGCAAAGCTGATTTTTATTAACATCTCTGTTCATTTCAGAGAACAATGATTCGATTTGGAATCATACATATCCCAATGGGTAAGAGCCCCATATTACCTTTCCAAAAGGATATTTGCGACCTCTAGGATCAACAAACACTTGTTCCAGTATTTTAATTAATAGTTAAAGTCCCTTGGCTACTGCAGCGGGATTTGAACCGTATGCCTGGATCCTTAGTTTAATAAATCACGGTAACATAACCACTAGACTATTCCACACACAATTTTACTTTATAGTTTATATTTTCTGTTTTGTTGTTAATTATTTTGTGGCTTGTGTGCTTTATAATTTTCTGCACTTCTTAATCATCAACATTTTTATCCACATACAATCCTATGAATTATAAAGGCGCAAAATCCAAGTCAAGGTCAGGATGAGTGGGAGATTGGAAGTCAGCGTAGAAACAGTATTGGATGAAGTGGAATTTGGTAAAAAGGAGATATGGGATGATAAAGTGAATTTTGATGGTAAAATTTACCTTCAATTTACAATTTTGATGAACAATGCCTTCTTGACCAGATGGGTTCTACCGGTCAAGTGTTTGCGTGGGCACACTATCCAGAGGCTCCAGGACAGGAATAGGCCGGACTCCAGTCAACAATCACTAAAATCATTCCTGCATGGATCACTCAAAACAAGTTATTCTACCTGCTGGATTTCACTTCAATGGAAATTGGCCAGAAAAGATTGGAGAATGGATCCCTCTAAATATAATTTGCCATAGATTGACCCATTCTATCAGTCTAATTATTGAACTTTGTTATGAATAATCTCTGCCTCAGAAGAACATCCTCACTTTTCAGGTTGGAACACCCATGTTATTGATGCATGGTTTCTATTAAATGGAGGAGAGCAGGTTCTATCTTTGGTTCCTGAGATGACGATCACACAAGTGTTATGCTGGATGCAGGCAAGTTATGATGCATTACAAACACCGCAAAATCCCCGGTATCCAAAATTCAAGCAACCGGCAAATCAAGCAATTGGCAAAAAGGAAATAAATTTCAAAAATGAAATTAAAATAAATATAACACTGAATAAAAGTTTAAAAATTGTAAAAGTAAATGTTCTCCAAAGCAACAAACAGCCACTTGAAGATGGGAGCAAACATTCAGCCAGCAGAGTGCCCCGCTTGTGCCCTGCCCATAGCAGCGGATTGAATAAAGTTTCAATAAAATTGTGTTTGAATAAAATGGCAGCCGAGGCTGCTCCCCACTTGGGCGACTCTCCCAAAGTGTCTCCATCTCCCTGGCTGGTAAGAGTCTATATCTTTATTAGTATTAAGTATACAGCATTTATAAGGTTTTATCTGTGAACTTGAGGGAGGGGTGTAAATTATAATGGTGGCACGATTAGCACAACACTGTTACCGCAGCAGTAACCAGGATTCTAATTTAAATTTTGTAACTTATGGGAACTACCTGATGAAAGTGAACTTTACATAATTAAGGATTAGTAAATGGATTTTTTTCCCCCAAAATTATTTTCCCTTTCGCACCACTTTTTTTGTCGTCTTTTAAACGGATTCTTCTTAATGCTGGAGCATTAGTTGGGCAACGTAAACCCCTAGGTTCCAGATTTTATTGTAGGTACAAGCACCTAATTCCTGACAGTCCTCCACCTCTCATTTATTTGAGCCCTCCACAACTTCAACCAAAAACAAAAACCCAGACTGACAGGTTCTAAACATATGCCCATGGGTGCTGGATACTGAGGATTTTACTGTATTACAATTATATGACCCAAGGTAAGCATGATATGAAATGAGTAGATTATTTCACTCCATAGAACAGCTCATCGATTAGTGGGAAACTAAACAAGGATATTTAATCATTCGGATTTAAGATCTGCTCATTTTACTACTGCTTTGCATCAGGACTTGCTCTTGGCTTCCCAATGGGTAAAACATTCACATTTTCAAAGAAATCTTGATGGTTTAAAAAAATAACATAAAGTCATGCATTGTAATGCAGGGAGGAATGGTGAGATAATTATCTGAAGCACCCAATTTCTTGCAACACCCAATTGCCTGCAACAGTGGCATCTGAATGAATTGTCCAAGATTTAAAGTTCTCTTTTCAACATTCAACCTGTGCTGTATAAACTCATGAAAACAGAAATATGCCAAAAATCAGATTACAGGTCCTTCCAATGCCTGGCATTAGCTACTCGTGCAGATTTTGTTGAGACTTCTCTGAAAGTGGAAACTATTCATTTTGATTTACAGATGAATCAATACTCCCATAAATATATGTAACAGCATTCAGTAATGAATCATTTCCAAAGGCTTTAACATGGGGGGGGGATTCAAAATCATCATGTTTACTTTATTGGAGAAGGAACATTATGGGATTGTTCTGTTGGAGTGAATTCATTAAGGGGATATTTAGTAGAGGTATTCAAAATTATTAAATATTTTAAATAAATACTAGGTACTGCAGATTTAAATTGGTTTGGAAGAGTGAAGATAATCTTTTACTTTACACATAATTATTTGATATGCATTGCTTGAAAGGCTGTTGGAAGCAGATGCAATAGAAATTTTCCAATGGAACTGGATAAATGCACTGCCTTCCCCACAAGGGCTTCTGACACATCCTTCGTTTCCTCAGCAAAGTGGATGCCCTGCCACTGTTCCATTCCTTGCACATTTGTCTCAATCCCTTTCCTTGCTTCGGGAAAGCAGACAGATTCTCCTCATCCCTCTCGTCCAACTCTGACGGCCTCCACGTTCAATGAATCACGCCACTGAAGCCTCCAATAACTGAAAACTCTTGCTGATATTGTGAACTCAGCATTGACCATTTTCCCACCAATAGCCTTACTCTGGGTCTCAACACCATTAAGAGCTGGAACGTCGCATTTCTGCTGATAAAACAACAGTTAGACCACACTTGGAGCACTGCATACAGTTCTGATCAGCTATAGGGACGATGACATTTGGAAGAATGAGAGGTAATTCAAGTAAAACATAAAATTCTATGAGAGATTGACAGGATAGTTACTGAGAGGTCGACATGATAGATACTGAGATGCTTCCTTCCCTGACAGGCAAGTCTAGAATTATGAGACATTTCAGGATTGAGGATTTAAAGCTAAGGGGAGGATTTTTTTTTCTCTCTTAGAGTTTCTCCAACTCAGGAGCCAATGTAGAGAGCATGGGAGGGCTACTGTTACTTGGTGCAGACTGCCATCTACTGAAATGATTGTGCCAACACCAAGTTGCAGAAGAAAATCAACTGCTGGATTTTGTACACTTGGCGAGGTCATGGCATTTCTCAATTGGCTTGTGTTTAAAATGTGCTAATCGCCGAGGGTTTGTTTTAAAGAAATGATGGCGACAGGAGCAGGGGTTACAGAATTATCTCCATCACTTCAGAATCTTCACTTGGTTTTACAGTGTTGCCTTTGAATCAAAAGGTAATTACATCAATGCAAAAGAGACTGGAAATGGGAGCAGCTCAGAGGGATCGTAGTATTCCAGTAAAGGATTACAAAAGGCTAGCAGGAAGGTTCAACAAGTGGTTGAGAGGGTAAACAACATTTTGATCTTCATTTGAAAAAGTTTAAGAAGAGGCAGGTTTTGCTGCAGTTGCACGGTGTGTTGTTGAGGCCACACCTGGAATACCATGCACAGTTTTTGTCTCCTTCCCCAAGAAAGGATATATAGTAAAACCCCTGTTACCCCGAAGAAATAGGTTAAAAAAAAACGGAAGCTTAAAATTGCCGCACTTCTCCAATGCATGCACCACGCAATCTCGAGCGACCGGAAAATCCACTTATCCGTCATCTACAAATCCCCATAAGTGCCGGATAACAGGGGTCAATGTGACAGCAATCAGGCTAATTAGGGCAAACCATAATCGGAGTTACTTCACTCAACTTCAATGTTACTTTGGATTACTGTTTAAAGTTTGAATTTCCCAGGGTGAGTTTTCTCCGTACCTTGTGGGAGATGGGTGCCTCAATTCAGCTCTTCTTTCTTTCTGTGTCCCTAACACTTGCATTCAGTCACATGCAAGATCTGTGCAATTCCAGTGCAGATGAGGAGCAAGATCTCTAAACTATTGCCTGTTAAATCTGCTGTATTTTTCCCCCACAAAATTCTGGAGCATAAAATAGCCATCTTGTGACAACATAAAATCATTAGTTCATGATATGCTGTACTTTTGCCCGAGGGAACAAATATCTCCTTGCAGCTATAAACATGAAACTGAATATGAATGACTGGTAACACAGCTTCTATACATTAATGTGGGAGATACAGCACTTGAGAAGTTAAAGATGGTTTAGGAAATGTACATTCCAGAAACCCACTTAAAGCAGAACACTTTAGAGGTTGTTCATTGAGATATCTCTCCCAAACTACCCCATTCGCAATTACTTTTTAAAAAATTTGTTGAGATAATTGTAAACATTTTTCAAGATTGTAAATAATAAAAAAGATATTTCCTTATTTTCTCTCACTATTTAGACATACAGACGGTAAAAGACCATTTTGGCCTATGAGCTCATGCCATCCAATTTACCTACAGCCCTGGTACGTTTCCAATTGTTTCATTTAGTAACTTTAAATTATTTTCTAGAGTTGTATTAAATTTAACTTGTAATTTACGAATTTCTCATTCAATCTTGCTTACTTCTTTCTTCAAGATCTTTCTCTTGCCTCTTATTTGTTCCGCTTCTGAAGGGGCGGATTGGGACAATTTGTTTCCTGGGAAGAATGTAATAGTGAAATGGAGGTCTTTTAAAGGAGAGATTTTAAGAGAACAAAATCTTTACACACATGTTAGATTGAAAGGCAAGGTCAAAAGTTTGAGAGAGCCATGGTTCTCAAGGGATATTGGAAACTTGGTTTGAAAAAAAGAGAGTACTACAATAAATATAAGAAACAGAGAAAAAAGATGTTTGGGTACTATATTGAATGTAAAAAGAATCTTTAGAAAGGCTAAAGGAAGGTAAGAGGTGGCTATAGAAGCAGGGTGAAAATAAATCCAAAGGATTTCTACAAATATGTAAATAGTAAAAGGAAAGAGAGAGACAAAATTGGTCCAATAGAGAATCAGAAAGGACAAATGTGTGTGAAGCCAAAAGAGATGGGGGAGGTCCTGAACAATTTCTTTTCCTCAGTATTTACTGAGAAGGATATTGAACTGTGCAGGGTAAAGGAAGCAAAGGGGGTAAATATGGAGACTATAGTGTTTAAGAAAGAGGTAGTAGTGGAGCTTTTGAAACATATAAAGGTGGATAAGTCTCCAGGTCCTGACAGGATTTTCCCGAGGACTTTGAGAGAAGTTAGTGAGGAAATAACGGAGGCTCTGGCAGAGACTTTTCAAATGTCATTAGAGACGGGTTTAGTGCCGGAGAATTGGCGTGTTGCGCATGTGGTTCCTTTGTTTAAAAAGGGTTCGAGGAGCAAGCCTAGCAATTATCGGCCTGCAGGTTTGATGTCTGTGGTAGGTAAATTGATGGAAAGCATTCTTAGAGATAGTATATACAAGTATATGGAGGGACAGGGTCTGATCAGGGACACTCAACACAGATTTGTGTGTGGAAGGCTGTGTTTGACCAATCTTGTTGAATTTTTTGAAGAGGTGACTAGGAATATTGATGAGGGTAGATCAGTGGATGTTGTCCATATGGACTTCAGTAAGGCCTTCGATAAGGTTCCACATGGGAGGTTAGTTAGGAAGGCTAAGTCCTTTGGTATTAATTTGGAGTCAAATGGATTCAACAGTGGCTGGAAGGAAGGTGCCAGAGAGTAATAGTAGATAATCGTTTGTCAGGATGGAGGCTGGTGACAAGCAGTGTACCTCAGGGTTCAGTATTGGGACTGTTGCTGTTTGTCATATATATTAATGATCTGGAGGATGGGGCAGTAAATTGGATGAGTAAATATGCAGATGATACCAAAATAGAGGGAATTGTGGATGACGAAGAGGATTTTCAAAGATTGCAGAGGTATTTAAACTGCTTTGAGGAATGGGCAGAATTATGGCAGATGGAGTTTAATGCTGATAAGTGTGAGGTGCTTCATTTTGGAAAGAATAATCAAAGCAAGCCCTACGTGATAAATGGGAGGGCGTTGAAGAATGCAGTGGAGCAGAAAGATCTCAGAATGATGGTGCATTGTTCCCTGAAGGTAGGAGCGCATGTGGGTAGGGTGGTGAAGAATGCCTTTAGTATGCTTGGCTATATAAATCAGTGCATAGAATATAGAAGTTGGGAAGTAATGATGAAACTGAACAAGGCTTTGGTGAGGCCAAATTTAGAGTACAGTGTGCAGTTCTGGTCACCGATTTATAGGAAGGATATGAACAAGATAGAGAGAGTGCAGAGAAGATTTACAAAAATGTTGCCTGGGTTTCAGCATCTGGAATACAAGGAGAGATTGAACAAATTAAGTCTTTATTCCTTGGAACGTAGAAGGCTGAGAGGGGATTTGATAGAGGTCTTTACGAGAATGAGAGGGAAAGATAGAGTTGATGTGGAAAGGCTTTTCCCATTGAGAGTAGGAAAGATGGATACAAGAGGTCATGGGTTGAGAGTTGACGGGCAAAGGTTTAGGAGTAACATGAGGGGGATCTTCTTTACTCAGAGAGTGGTTACTGTGTGGAATGGGCTTCCGGGAAAGGTGGTGGAGGCAGCGTCAATTTTGTTATTTAAGAAAGAGTTGGATAAGTATAGTGCTGGAAAGTGGGATTAGAGGAGGGTACTTGGATCAGTGCGGACTAGAAGGGCCAAATTGGCCTGTTTCCGTGCTGTAATTGTCTTATATGGTTATATGGTGACGCATCCTGATCACTGTCAGACTCTTTTGAAGCTTCTTCCACTGGGGATAGTATCAACGTCATGCTCTGAAGCTGACATGTCGGACTGTCCCTTTAAAATTTGTTTAATTTTTTTCATGGCTTGATGTTCATCGTCGCACATTTACGGAACAGTTTTTGTCTTTTCCACTAGCGCCATCTTTGCAGGTTGACAACGCTGGATGTCAAAGATGTACAGGGTAGAGTGTTCTGGGGATGGCACCATATATTAAACTGGATGCACATGGATTAAAACATGGACGTCTGCAGACCCTATGGTTGAAATAAAAGCACACAGCAGGTCAAACAGCGTCCTTTATATAGCAAAGGTAAAAATACATCACCGACGTTTCAAACTGGAGCCCTTCAACAATTCAGCATTTTTGCGACCACACTGTACTGATCGGTTTTCCTCCATTATATAGCCCCTACCAGTTACTGTATATATGAGGCTGGCCCGCCCACTAATGACTCATCCCTTAAGTCTCCTCCCCTTTTGCCCCGGCCATAAAGGTTGCATTACCTCCCCCTTTATGGCAGTCCAGGCCAGCCAAAGTCTTGTGTGTATTAAAGTCTATTGTTCCTGAAGCCAATGACTCGGAGTTTATTGATAGAGCCTATCACACACCTCTCCCCTACTCTTTTGTTCAGACGCCTGCTGACATTTTTCCACACCCTGATGAAGGGGCCCTAGCCTGAAAAGTCAGTGATGTATTTTTACCTTTGCTACCTTTGCGGAAACTGCCAAAATGTTTGGCCTGGAAGTCAGCCTGAAGAAAACTGAGGTCCTCCATCAGCCAGCTCCCCACCATGACTACCAGCCCCCCCACATCTCCATCGGGCACACAAAACTCAAAACAGTCAACCAGTTTACCTATCTCGGCTGCACCATGTCATCAGATGCAAGGATCGACAATGAGATAGACAACAGACTCGCCAAGGCAAATAGCGCCTTTGGAAGACTACACAAAAGAGTCTGGAAAAACAACCAACTGAAAAACCTCACAAAGATAAGCGTATACAGAGCCGTTGTCATACCCACACTCCTGTTCGGCTCCGAATCATGGGTCCTCTACCGGCACCACCTACGGCTCCTAGAACGCTTCCACCAGCGTTGTCTCCGCTCCATCCTCAACATCCATTGGAGCGCTTTCATCCCTAACGTCGAAGTACTCGAGATGGCAGAGGTCGACAGCATCGAGTCCACGCTGCTGAAGATCCAGCTGCGCTGGATGGGTCACGTCTCCAGAATGGAGGACCATCGCCTTCCCAAGATCGTGTTATATGGCGAGCTCTCCACTGGCCACCGTGACAGAGGTGCACCAAAGAAAAGGTACAAGGACTGCCTAAAGAAATCTCTTGGTGCCTGCCACATTGACCACCGCCAGTGGGCTGATATCGCCTTAAACCGTGCATCTTGGCGCCTCACAGTTTGGCGGGCAGCAACCTCCTTTGAAGAAGACCGCAGAGCCCACCTCACTGACAAAAGGCAAAGGAGGAAAAACCCAACACCCAACCCCAACCAACCAATTTTCCCCTGCAACCGTGTCTGCCTGTCCCGCATCGGACTTGTCAGCCACAAACGAGCCTGCAGCTGACGTGGACTTTTTACCCCCTCCATAAATCTTCGTCCGCGAAGCCAAGCCAAAGAAAGACATGAAGGACACTGCTTGACCTGCTGAGTTTCTCCAGTTTTATGTTTTAACTACAGTGCCCAAGGATGCCCAGGAATGCTCTAGGACTGTACTTTAATGGAACTGGCACCAAGGGAGCAATGAGCCATGTGGCATTTTTGATTTAACCTCAAGAGGAAGCCATACTCTGAGAGAACCATTTTGCAAGCTTGGAGGTGTCATTGGTGCAAGGCCTTTCTGAGCATCGCCAGAGGTTTCTGTCCCCCATCACAACTTAATGTCAGGAGGAAGTCAGGGTTAACCGACATGGACATGCTCGCTTTTCCACCATGCAGGGCTTTAGCGGCGCAATCATCCATTTCATTCAACGCTGAGGTTGCTCGATTTTTGGACTCCAGAAAAATGGGGACAGGACAGAAAAATGGGACAGTGAAAGGTGAAGCAAGTTCGAGGGGCTCAATGGCCAACTCCTGCCCGTTCTTCTGAGGTTCTTGCATTTATGAGTGGAGATGACCTCAAATCTCTGCCCTCATCATTTCAGGAGGCAAAGACTGACACCCGAGGACTCACTTGATAATCAGATTTTGCTCCTTGCATCACTGGAACACAGCAAACAACTCAGGAGCAGTTTCTCCGGCCCACCACATCTGCAATGACCATGATGCTAAGTTCAGCTACCTGCACAGGATCCATATCCCTCCAATACCTGCATGTTTGGGTGGCTGACATCTAAAAATGCACACCAATTTATTCGATTGCGTTGAAGGTACGTGGCTCTTTCCTGATCCCATCTTTCAACAACCCCTCAGTTTTTCCCCCAGTGGTGTTTCACATATCTAATATTGGATGAGCAAAAGTTGTGAAGAACCTTTGGTGCATAGTACAAAGGTCATTGCCATAGAACAAAAGAGGCACGACTCCATGCCTCTTTGTGGCAATTTTCCAGAATTAAGCCAGATTGTTTGCACCTTTAAGGTCGTATTCGATAACGAGATAGATTCAGGATTGCACAACAAACTGCTGACCATGCCTTCAAGACCCATTCTGCTGCATAACGTCACTGGTTAAGGACAAATCTACATTTATAAAGATACATTTTAAACAAAGAATCATAACTGGTGCCCGTAAGGAGTTTTTACTTTCTTCTCATGTCTGCATGGGTTTCCTCTGCGTGCTCCAGTTTCATTCCACCCTTCAAAAGGTGGTAGGTTAATTGGGGTATTTTGGCCGCATGGGCTTATTGGTTGGAAGGGTATTTACCATGCTGTATGTCTATGACTAGATCTGTCCAAATGTCTCCAACATCATTACCATATCTACATCATTAGTTTCTCTTTCAAGTTGAATCTTGGCCTTGATGTTGACCAGCCGCATCTCAGTCTGGTATCAGGGCACCAATACCCCTGAGCATAAAGCCCTGCAAAAGGTCGTGAAATCACAGACAAAGCCCTCCCCACCCTCAAGAACATCTACAGGGAACACTGCCATCGGAGAGCAGCAGCAATCATCAAGGATCCACACCACCCAGCACACGCTCTTTTCTCACTACCATCACGAAAGAGGCGTCGGTGCCACAAGACTCGCACCACCAGGTTCAGGAACAGCTGCTCCCCCTCCACCATCGGACTTCTCAACAATAACTCAATTGGGAACTCATTTAAGGTCTCTCACTTTTCCAATTATTAATTTTTTTTCTCCTTTCTGTATTGTACAGTTTGTTTACATTTCTTTATTTATTTACATGTGTATATTTTTTTTTGCCCTGCCAATAAGTGGAAATTCTGTCCTGCCCACAGGAAAAAGAATCTGAGGGTTGCATGTGATATCTTGCACGTACTCAGACAATAAAAACGAAATCTGAATCTGACTACAATTCAAGTGTCAGTCAAAGTAGAACCTGGAAATAACTTTCATTCACCCAAAGACCCAGAAACATTATGAAAATGGTTAATGAATAACGATTTATAGGGTAAGATGTCACCATGAGTCCTCCCCTATGAACAAGCTCTTTGACCAGATAGGAAATGAGGTACCTAGGAAACTCCAGTGATCTCGTTCTGTGTTATTCCCTGCCAGCCTTGAGAAGCAGATAAATCACCTTGCAATCAGATGTGACTCAGCGGACAGAACGCTTTGTGGAGGAATAAGTGACATATTAAGCCAACAGTGAGTGAGCAGACACTCAGTCATTTACTGGAAGCAGCGAGGCACGCCAATCGTGTGGGTGCTGTGGCATTTCACAGTTGTTCTAAAGGATGAATTTTAAAATGAATTTCAGGTTGTTGACAACTCCAGTTGGTATTGTGAGGATTTTTGAAATCTTTCTCTCCTGCACAACCTTCAGCCTGATTGCTCACGTTGGGCGTTACAGTGGGCCTTACGGAGACTGGTGTATGTTTGTGTGGTGCCTTTCCTTCGCTGTCACCTTGCTCATTCTTCTGGGGGAACTGACTGGCCTTTGCACCAACGTGCCGATATCCTGGGAAGATTTCACCATGTCGTTCGCTATGGTGGCTCTCCTGATGAACCTGACTGCCACCATTATTTACCCTTCCATTTTTCTTTCATCAAACAACAACCAGGTAATTAAAGACCATCAAATCGCAGCCACTGCCATGTCCTGCCTGTGTTTTATTGCTTATGGGATTGAGGTGGGCCTCACACGAGCAAAGCCTGGCGAAATCAGTGGATTTTTAAAGACGGTTCCAGGACTCCTAAAAGTATTAGAAGCTTTTATCGCTTGTATCATCTTTCTACTTGTTGAGGACTCGTACAGTGCCAACTCTGGACGCCAGTGGTGCATGGCTGTGTACTGCATCTGCTTCATCTTCACCTTCTTGGTCATAATTTTAACCATTGCCAAGCTCACGGGCAGGTTACCGTTTCCATTCGAGAAGTTTCTGACAGTCTACAACATCATGGCTGTCCTGATGTACATCAGTGTGGCAATCATCTGGCCACTGTTCTGCTTCCACGAGCGTTACGGTACTCCGACAAGACCAGAGCCCTGTGCACGAGGCAATTGTTTGTGGGACAACCAAGTCATAGCAACGGTTTTAAGCTATGGCAATCTAATTGTGTATGTCGTGGATCTGGTTTATTCAGCCAAGTTGGTCTTTATTGCTCAGGCTTAAGTGCTTCTGAAAACTGTGCACAATGGAGATTAGGAAGATACCTCTACTGGAGATTCTAAGTCAGTACAAGAGATTGGAACTTCCTATTCTGTCAGCCAGTCTTAGAGTCAAAGACCTTTACAGCACAAAAAGAGACAATTCAGCTCAACTTGTCCAAGCTAGTCCCATTTGCCAGAGTTCAGCCCATATCCCTTTAAACCTTTCCTATAAACATTACAGCTGAGCCTACCTCTTCCACTTCTTTGCCAGCTTATTCCATATACCCACCAACCAAGGGCCACACAGGCCCTTTTTAAATATTTCCCCTCTCAACTTCAATCCATGTCCTTTCAGTTTAGAATCCCCTATCCTGGAAAATCTTTATGGATTGAAGTTATTGAAGCTGATCAGGTTTCCAGTCAATTTATCTGACATTGAACTAATACCACCCACTTCTTTTGCTTGGCTCCTTCACCACTCATCCTTTCCCTAGATCCAATGGAAGGTCACCAGAAAGGGCGACAATGGCTAGAGTAGAGGTTAGCGCAATGCGATCGATCTGGGTTCGAATCTGCCGCTGTCCGTAAGGAGTTTGTACGCTTGGCCCGTATCTGTGCGAGTTTTGTCTAGTTTCCTCTCACATCCCAAAGAGATATGGATTAGAAGGTTAATTGATCACATGGGTGTATTTGGGGTGCTTGGGCTCGTGGGCTGGAAGGGCGTGTTACCATGCTGTATCTCCAAATTAATATTAAATATGAATTCAATTTTTCCACCCTTTGATGCTGACCGACTTGTAGAGTGTTTACAGTTTGATTTGATTTAAGTTTGCTCCTTGGTACCATACAAGCTGTTTTCTTCCACAAAGAAAGCATTGGTGATAAAAGCTTCAGGTGCCTGCACATGACAAGCTTGAACACCCACCTTGATTCCCAGAGACCGCCATCAGTGTTACCAACCCATGTTGCCTAGGGAGATCAACCAGGTCCTTAGCCTTCATGGCCTATTTAGTGACCTGCTGCTGCGGTAGTCTCGGGGTAAACGTGGGAAAGGCCTCGAATTTGGTTTGGTTGTGATCTAATTAGGAGAGAGTATCTATATTAACCTGGCAACCATAGAGGACCCATATAGCACCACTGCTGCATGGCAACAATCGTCTTGTCCCATTAATGTGGAGGCTTGGTGCCGACCCTGCACCACTTCCTGTAACCATTTCTACTTCCCATTTGAAGCCCTTGTCCCATACCACGTCTCAGCTCCAGATGTGCACGCACTGATCCTTGCCCCCAGTCCCCCGACATGGCAACTGCTGAATGTGACCTTGTTTAGATTTCAGCCTCTTTGAAGGAAGTGAGAAGTTGGTTAAACTGGAACTGAATATACCGAGGGGGTCTCTCCACTGTCTGAGATCATCAGGACCGACCTGCCCCTCAAATCGCAGGGTGGATTCCATTCACCCAAAGGCACAATGGTTCAAGTCTTCATTGTGCAATGATTCCATGTGACGTATGGGGAGCTGCAAGGACCACCATTGTGCCTCACCAAAGACTTTGCTTAATAAACCAAGACCGTTTTGTCTTGTTCTCGTGTTGGAATGCCCTTTGACATTCATCCCAATGTTCCGCTTGTTTCATGATCCAAGTATCGATTTAACCAATGGACCCATAGCAGACTCAGGGCAAATTGGTGTCAACCAAGGCAGACAGACTTTCACACCACCATATCACACACCATTTCCAATAAGCTCTGCACTCAAGTAGAACTCACCAACTGACCTAACCTGCGCAGTGAAAAGCAAACTGTTCAATTTAAATCATCTCCACCCCAGGACCATCATTACTTTAACTTCTGTCATCAAGTAACAGTAAGCAGTGTTGCTTGTACATACACGCGATTGGACGACAAGCTAAATGTTCCCTGAAGCATACAAGAGAAAGGTCCTTACATGGAAATACAGGCACTGTACTAATATCTCCTTTGTACCACAATGCCTGCTGATGACAAAGGTCAATGACAACGTCCTGGAACATGTATTCTTTCCTTGATCTCAGCAGCCATGCCACTGCAAAGCTGGATGTTGAAAATAAAATTCACAGTTAACCAGAGTGGTCTTCTGGGAAGCAGTGAAATCCTCTATAGTTCTAAATCAATGACGACCAACAGCAGCCACTGCAAAAGGGTGGAAGAAATCACATGAATTCACTCTCCACCAAACCTCCAAAGCCACAGCTTGGGTGTGAACCAATGCCAACCTCCTGTCGCAGGCCCAACACCTCCACCATTGAGGGTCGACCTGCACTCAGTTAGATCGGAGTGAAGGGTCACATCACTGACATGCCTGATGCCAGGCCCCTCGGAGCTGCATCCCTTCAAGAGATCACAAAGAATCCTTGAAAGGGTGTAGTGTGGCCACTCGAAGCAGAGCATTCAGGTCGGCACGAGAACCTCAAATCCCTTCTTGGGGAGCACAAGGAGACTCCGTGAAAATGTTGGTAGGAGTGCGCCACCTCTAAAACAACCCCAGGCTCCTCATTGGCCTCATCACCTCTCCAGAGCTGGTCTGGAAGCAAGTCGATCTCTCCTTCAAAGGGCTCTTCAAGAGGAGCCACTTTAAAATTTGCACCTCCCTTAAGTCTCAGGAAAATATTTCATCTAAGCTTTAAAAACCTTTCAATATCTTTCCTACCATTGCAAAGTTAACTGGTCTACAATTCCCTGTGCAATCTCTGCCTTTTAAGTGGAAATAATAGATACCCCATCCATGTTTCTGGTACATTCATTTTCTTCAATATTTTTATGTATGTAGACCAGTGCTTTCGTTCTCTCTATTCTACCCAACTGAGTATCCAGATGTGAAACCTAGGAGGACCTGACATCTTGTCTTCCCCCCGCCCCCCCCCCCCCACAGCTCTAAATACCCACCAAGATTACTCTAAGTTTGTCTTGCAAACGATTTAAAAACTTCATTGAATTGTGGCTCGATCAACAGCTCCACTACTATTAACAGAGGATCAATGGGTAGCACCTTTCCCTGAACCTGGAGGATGTAGGTCAAGTCCCAGTTTGGTGAATGAATATTTCTGGAAATGTTGAAATGGGGACATGCAATCATTTAAAACTTGTGGGGGGGGGGGGGGGGTGGGATGCAGGAACTATTTTTCTAACGACAAATCGCTGGAAATTTCTACTCCAGGGGAGTTGTGGAAAGAAGATTACTAGAAGTATTTAAAAAGGTGGTAGAGAATTTTCAGAAAGGTGGGTGGTGTGAAAAGGGAACAGATGAAGAGTGGAGGCCAGCATGAATCAGCCATGGCCATATTAAATGGTGGGATAAGTTTGAGGGGCAGAGTGGCCAACTCCTGCCTCTATTTTCTTGATGTTATGTTGTTAGTTTTAACTATTTTAGATGAATTAATTTCTCATAACCTCCACCTATTCTGTAAATCATTCTTTTTAAAGTAATTATTCCAATTTCTGTATCAAATTTAATTAAGATTAAACATAATTTTAGGAAATACAGTGTTTCATAATATGTAACAGTCTGAATACCTGCATATGTGAATCCCAGAAAATGTTTATGAAATGTTTGGGGCAGCACAGTTGGCGTAGCGGTTAGCACAATGCCTTTACAGTGCCAGCAATTGGGACCAGGATTCAAATCCAGCGCTGCTGTAAGGAGTTTGTACATTCTCCACGTGTCTGCATGGCTTTTCCCCGAGGGCTCCGGTTTCCTCCCACCTTTCAAAATGTATCAGGGGTTGTAGGTTAACTGGGTATAAATTGGATGGAACAGACTCGCGGGCCAAAATGGCCTGTTACTGTGCTGGGAGCCTGGGCTTTTAAAAAGTGTGCAGGCCCAACAGTAAACTGGTTTTCCATTTGAACTCAACTCAACTACGACTCTTCATTTCACACTGCGATTCAGTGACCACAAAACCACGTTACACCTGCAGCTTATAGGAATCCTGTTTCATGCTTAAATTTTTTATTTCTCTGCTACTGAGTTGTAGATTTGAGAAGCACAAATTTGAATTGTAAAAATAAATCAGTTTCTTACTCTGTCAGCAAGTTGGAAGCTCAAATACCTCAGATAAGGAACTGATCACATCTGTGCAAGACTCCACATCCCAACATTCACTTCCCAGAAATAATCACATTACATCCAAAACTTCAGACACAAGTGATATTATTTTATCAACCATAGATCCTCTGAAATGTGCCACGTTGCCAAACTCAAATGCGAAATGAGTCAAAGAAAACTTTACCAAACACACTTGGTTAACATTAAAAAAAAGAAACTACAGTCGCATAATCCAGACTTCAAAAATAAAAAATTACATAAAAATAACAATTTCTTTTAGAGAGTTCAAAAATGTTTCACAACTAATTAAATAATTTTGAAGCCCTGTCCCTGTTCTATTATAGAAAATGCAGCAATCAATTTTGTGCTCAGATTGCCCCATAAACATTAATGAACTGGATGGACAAATGACTGAGTGTCAACTGAGGGATAAATGCCTCAAATTCTTGGCAGCTGTAACCTTTCAATGCAGAATCCAGAGTGCGGCAAATCTCTGGAATTATAGATCCCTGAAGGTTGTGGAGGACAGAATCTGCCATTCTCAATGGGGGCCCTATAGACCTCCCAAGGGGGGTGGTACGGGGAAAGCACATTTAAGCCTGTTTTCTTTTCCCATCATGTAACAATTTTTATGTAGTCAGTAGGAGAAACGTATGGAAGAATCTTAAACATGGTTGCTTCACAGGGAAGGGGGCCTATAAACTTTGAGCAGAGTCTTGGGGGGGGTGGGGGGCATATCCAATAAAAAGGTTGAGAATGGCTGGAGTGGATGAATGGGGTTATTTCACTGAAGATTGGGGAAATTGAAGGCTGCATGGAATTGGCACAAAATAGGAGAGGAGGTCTGTGGTAGATCACATAGGGCAGATTTGCAGAGATGAATAACCTATTGCTGTTCCTTGGTTACCCACTGTGTCACAGCTAATAATGCTTAAATGCTGCAAACTGCAGAATGGTAAAATGCATTAAAAGCAACTTCTATTCTCAAAGACCCCCACCACCCAGGCCGTGCCCTCTTCACCCTGCTACCATCAGGAAAAAGATATAGGAGCCTCAAGACAAGCACCCAGCGGCACAAGGACAGCTTCTCCCCTCTGCCATCAGATTCCTGAATAATCATTGAACTAAAGACACAGCCTTACTTTTCAAGCACTTTTTAAAAATGTATCGTAATGTTGCAAGATGGTTACAATATGAATGTCAACATTATGATGTCGCTGCAAAAAAGAGAATTTCATGATTGATGCGAATAAATTCTGATCTTCAGAAATAGAAGCAAGAGTCGGCGATTTCTGGCCAGTCCTGGATTAACTACCACCCAGGCCCTAGGCTGAGCTTTCATCAGGACCCCAACCACAACCTTTTTCTGCCACGGGCCCGGCACCCCTCACTCCTTGCCACAGGCCATCCCTCCCTTCCCACTGTGGCCCAGGCCGCCCCTGCCAACCCTCACACCCCAGCGAGGGACTGGCCTCTCATTTAGGCGTGCTCAGGTTTAACAGGCATTGGGGGTGGGAAGAAGAAGAGACTGAATAAATTTACACAGAAGAATGCAACTTGTTAAATGCTGATCTCCCTGTACTGTATGACCCAACCCCTGAAACACCGCAGCCAAGTCTATGGGGAAATCTGTGCAGCTGGTCATCATTAAGCCACACAACTGCAAATACCATCCTTGTAAAAATAAATGCTCTGTTCTCGCAGAACCATCTGGAGGCAGTGAATACAAATCACAAATCCAACCGGCCACAGCAGCCACCCAGCACTCCCACCAGCGCCCAGTCACCGAACAGAACCCCAGCTGCTCCAACTCCAACAAGTGATCGCTTCTCCTACCGTTCCCACTATTCACCACCCCTGACAGAAGCTGCGCTCGCTGCTTGCAACCCGATGACTCTACACGCATACTCAAACACCACCGGCTGCGCACCCTTCCTGTTGTTCACTTTCCCTACTGCAGGTGACAGGTTTGACACTGGTATATTGGAGCCCCCTCCTCAAACACACCACAAATCTTCATGCCGCCACCATCAGCTCCCAGAAACCACCCCGGCAATGGCGCAACATTAACTCTGGCCCATAGTCACCGGCTTCACCTGCGAAGTACGTGCAAAACGATAAACCAAGCCCAGGCTACCCTTTACTGAGTAGGCTGAAGCCTAGGAGCCCAGAGAGTAAGGGGGTTCAAGCCCCTAGGCTTCAGCCTAATGGTTAATCCACCAAAGCATCCAGCCTGTCAAGCCTGCTTCGCCATTCAACGAGATCATGGCTGATCTGATAGTAGGCTTATCTCCGCCTACCTGCCTTTTCCCCATATGCCTTACTATGTAAAAGTCATCCACCCTGGATATTCACTGAGGTCACCTCCATTGCTTAAATGGGCAGATTCTACAGATTCACCTCCCTCTGGGAAAAGCAGTTCCTCCTCATCTCCATTCTAAATCTACTACCCTTAAACTTGAGGCTATGTTCCCTAGTTCTAGTCTCTCCTACCAATGTAAACAACTTACCTACCTCCATCTTACCTACCTCTGCCTTTCACAATTTTGTTTCTACAAGATCCCCTCTCATTCTTTTAAATTCTGATAAACTTGAACAGAAAATTTGGAGAATATTTCTCATGATAAATGTAGCCAGTACAATCTTTTGTTGTAAATATTTTTGTGTGCAACATGAATATTCTAAAGCAATTTTTGTTAACTGCTTTACCATTAATCAAACGAGCCTGCAGCTGACGTGGACATTTACCCCCTCCATAAATCTTCGTCCGCGAAGCCAAGCCAAAGAAAAATCACCATTGATAATAGACAGTGGAAGGCAACTATTAATTCTTTCTGTGTTACATTCAACAAACAATTCCTTTAATGGTAGCATTGTCCACTAAAGTTGCCAGAAGCTTTGTCAGTCACACTGCCACTTCTCATCTTCAGAAGGATACATTGAGAAAATAAAAAGTAATAATCGAGTACAGAATTATCACCACTCGGTTGAATATTAATTGAGCTCTTGAGATCATCTTGGGCTTTTGCCAAGGCAGTCATCACCCAAGTTTCACCTCACCCTCTATTAATATTCATCTTTGGTGACTCACGCTCTTTTATTACCCTCTGAAAAGGAAAGCACTTCAACTCCAAATTCAGAATTTGAAAAAGATTATTTGAACTACACAACATCTGCTAAGCATTCAGTGTAATCCACTTGACCCATTCTCTCAAACTGTCCAACACTTCCCCCTCAACCTAGGTCCAATTGTGTAGCCTTCAATCAGGTGAAAGGAAAAGGAAACTTCAGTTGATAATAGTGAGTAATTCCTCTCTGCCTATTTCTGGATTCTGCAGTCATTTGTACAAATTTAAATTAAATTAACGTATATGCTCATGTTCAAGATGACTCGAATAAGACAACTCCTGAATTTCAACCTAAAATGTAGGTTTTTGAGCAGGACCCGTCTTACTGCCCCAATTGTTCTTGATTAACCATCCTACTGACCAGTGGAGGGAGCGGTAAAACACAGAATTATGTGGACACCGTGGTTGAAGTGAACACACACAATGCTGGAGAGACTCAGCAGGTCAAACAGTGTCCTTTAAGTAGCAAAGGAAGAAATACATAACTGACGTCTCAGGCTTGTGCCCTTTATCAAGGCCAGTGGAGTGATGTTATCACAATATTCCAAAAAGCAAATGACCCAGTAAAGGTTTAATTTTCATTAGCTTATTCTAAAATAAACCCTTTACCTGGCCAATTAAAGCATGTACAGAGTTGACAGCAGTTGGACCCCGTGGGAGATCACTGTTAAGGTTCTAAAATGTAATACTTGGCTCAGGGGAAGCACTGTGTGTAAAGTTTAAAGCCATGTGTTTTTGATTTGTAGTTAATTTTGTGCATATCCCTTGAAGAAAAATTATTGTTTGTAGTGTTACCATAGTGACTATGACATCATGTGTCCCAATATCCGATCGGACGGAGAGGTTGCATCTCATTCTTCGAAGAATCAGGACAGAAACATGAGCTCAAGATACTTTGAATTTATCTTGTATATTCTTAATTCATGTTACTTTGTCTATTTCTTATTATATCGGTTTGAAGTTCAGTATTGTTATATTGTTACAGTATGCTTTGTTTATTCATCGTTATGAGAATCTCAATGCAATGTTATGCAAACGTTTATCCATTTTATCAACGAATTAAAAATATTTAAAGCTGCAACTACAAAGTTTGGTTTATTGGATTAATAAGATAGTAATTCGGAATAAATATCACTCACATTTCCTTGAAGGTAACAAGTTTTGAATTTGGGAAATACTAGAACTTGGAAGTGAGACCTCGCTGTTAAGGTTCAGATTTTATACTTGGCGTACATGATGACCCCTTTGAAAGCTTTCAAAGTTCAAGCATTGGCTTGTACGCTGGCAATATACAGTAAATTTTAAAATTTTACTTAGAACACGCTAGAACCCATTCTGGCCATGGAGACCTGTGCCACCCAATTAACCTACAATCCCATACATTTTGGAGGGTGGGAGGAAACCGGAGCATCCAGGGGAAACCCACACAGGTCATGCGGTGAATGTACAAACGCTTTACAGATGGCACCAGATTGCTGGCATTGTAATGTCGCCGTGCTAACCACGAGACTAACTGTGCTGCCATGTTAGAATTAATCATGGCTTACCCAAGGAACTGCTGTGCGAGAACTGTAATGGTAGATTTGGAATCAAACAGCATTGCACCTCATTTCCACATGGGTTTGTTCAGTAGCATTTGTCTTTTACCCCCAATATCTCACCATGAACACGATACAGGGAATGTGCCAAATTTTGCTGCGAATTTCTAATCTCACCAGAGTCAAACAGTTTATCTCCGAGATGGTGAATCTTTTATCTTTCTTCTCGTCTTTTCAGACAGTGAAAGAAACAAATCCACAATTTTCTAGTAAAGGTAGAGTGACCAATCGATCTGTGCCTGCTGTCATTACTCTAGTTGATCGAGTATTATGAATCAGTTATTAAATAATTAAAGGGGGTCAGTTTGAGCATTGTCAATACTTTTGAGGAAATGCCCTTGTATTGATTCAGAGGGAATCAAAAATCAATAAATGTTGAAAAGATAGGATTTAAAGAGAAAACAAAACATGCAAGTTTGCAAACACTCATTGTAGTAAAAACACAGAAATGCTGGAGGAACTCGGCCAATTTTCGCAGCATTCATAGGATGTAGATATTTAACCAAAGTTTCAGGCTTGAGGCCTTCTTCAAGGTATGAGCAAAAAAAGCAGTCAGCCAGTTTAATTATAGAGAGAAAGTGGGAAGAATGGGACGGCCAACCCACAAAAGGTGTTAATTGATGATGAGAAGTGATTTTGTGAAAGGAGACAATGGGGAAAGGGGAATGAGAGAGAGGCAGAACTAGAAGGAAGGAGAAGAGGAGGGATTTCTTCAAGGGAACCAGAGAAGTCACCATTAATGCCACCTGGTTGGAAGCTGCCCGGTGGAATAGGAGGTGTTGTCCCTCAAACTCGTCCGTGATCTCAGTCTGGCGGTGCACGAATCCATGGACAGACATGTCAGCAAGGGAATGGGATGGGGAATTGAAATGGGTCGCAAGTGCAGCAGACAGAGCGAAGGAATCTCCCAGTCTGGGTCCAGTCATTCTGCTGTGGAGGAGACTGCAATAGGGGCACCATACGCAGTAAATTAACCCTGCAGTTTCACAAGGGCTTCTTCACTTGAGAGGACTGTTTGCAGCCCCAAATGGTAGTTAGGTGGGATGGAAGATGGGGGTGCAAGTGGAACATTTCTTGCAGTCACAGGGGCAAGGGGGCAATTGGTAAGAAGGGAGGAGTGAATGAAGGAGTCACGAGGAAGCAGTCCCTGCAGAAGGAATAGGGGGAGCAGAGGGGAAGACGTGTCTGGTAGTTGCTACTGGCATGGTAGGAGAGGACAGAGGTAATCCCGTCCTTTAGAAAAGCTTTCATGACTTCTCGACATTCTGAAGCATTTCACAGCCAATAAAAGCCTTTTTGAATTGCAGTCACTGTTAAAATCTAGAAAACAATGCAACCAATTTATGCACAGAAAACTCCCACAAAATGAAAAAAAGTACCTGTTTCAGTACTTTAGCAAACTGGCCAAAATAGCAGTACAAAAACTTCCATACAAATCTTGGGGGGGGGGGGGGGGGGCAGCTGAGCTTCAGTTTCACATCTCGTCTTACTGGCCTCACGTCTGACAATGTTACACTGCACAAGAATCCAGCTTCAATTTTAGCCTTCAAACATGCCCACTTCACTACATTAACATCACCAACATTGTATTCAACAGGATACCACACCGCATCCAAAGCACAGTTCAAGTATGGATTACTGGTTTCTTTACATCGACTGCCCAGCCTTGGGGATTGTTGCTGAGTGAGATCAATCAACTTTAACCATAGCCAATCCCAGTCCACCTCCACAATTTGTGTGAACCGAGTGTTAGGCTGAGATGATGCTTCTTTGCCTTCCTGGGTCTATATGTTGACTTTGTTTCCGAGCAGCAAACCTTTGCCGCTACAGTGAAGGCAGATTTGTCAGACTCCACCGTGAAACTTCTTCATGTGGTTACAACAGGTGGTGCAGGACCTGCTGAAATTGATACTGTGCTGTTCCGACAGATGCACAGGTAGAAGCAGGTGGAAAATCGTTTTTAGAATCTCCTGAAATGTGAAAGAACTACAGTTTTTCTTTATTTTTATAACACTTGAAAAATATTTGCTCAGAAATACAGCTCATTAGGCAGCAAAATAAATGGTGTCAATGTATTGATCGTTGCCTTTCACTGTGAAAGGATGTGATAGGCAGAGTCCAATATGCTGCCAACACATTAAAAGGCCCATCCCACACCCCAGTTGTATTCTCTTCTCCCCCACCCTTCCCGACAGGCCAAAGATACACAAGCTTGAAAACGTACATGACCAGATTCAAAGAGAGTTTCTTCCTCACTGCTATCAGACTGCTCATTCATAGAGATACTGCCCTTGCACAGTTTTTTCTCTGTAACAGGGAACCCTGCCCTTTCTGTTTCACTTGACACTATCTGCTATACTCAAGAATCAAATGACTTACCTGGAAAGTATGCAAAACCATGATTTCACTCCAACTTGCCACATATTACAACAAGCCATTCACTCCCTTAATGAACAAGCTGCAATTAAGCTTTTAACAGCACATGATTAACAACTGTTCAGGTCCTCTAACGAACACATGTGGAATCCTGTTTTCTCAGAATAAGGTTTCAAAATTCAATTGATTTGAAATGTTTTAAAACAACAATATTTGAATAAGTTTTCTTAATGCCAATTTTTTCTCCAGAAAAAAAGTTTTTTTTTAAAAGGAGCTATTTGCATTTTGGGTTGCTCTCTTGGTCCATTCTTTAATGTGATTGGTAGTTCAGCTTGCTTGATGACATCACTGTTGTTAAATACCAGAGATCCACACATCCAATGGCAGAATGATGATTTTTTTTTCTCTCCAAAAATAAACTTTATTCACAGTAAATTATTTACAAAGGAAAGCCTGTTCAAAGCCTTTTCACATCTTCAGTGTCCTATCCATACTGTACATTGTTATGTTTGTTCCCTATTTAGCATCACTGCCTCCACTGTATTTACTTCCCCATCTGTTGTTTGAAGGACTTCCTGGTAATGAAAGGACTCGAGACCTGCGGTCCTTCCTCACAAAGCCCTTGTGTTTATTGTGCCAAGCCTCAGTGCGTCCCTCAGCACGTAATCTGGCAGCCTGAAATGTGCCAGTCGGCAGCACTCCCTCACCGACATCTTCGTGTGCTGAAGGACCAACAAGATCCAGGCAGAACAAAGTGTGTTTTTCACTGAATCTATGATCTTCACTGAGACAGGAGAAAGCTTTGTCTCGGAAATTGTGGAATCTTTGTGGACAGCTTTACTTCACTGCAGCCAAGAACCCTGGAGCATCATGGGGGAAAAAAGAGTCCTTCCTGACATAAATTTTGTCCAATTATAGACACTGTAAATAAATACATGCCACATTTACCTCCACCTCATGAAAAAGACAATCCTCTATTTTTGGCAAAAAAATCTGGTATTTTTCATATATCTCATACAAAAATCAACCCTAGTCTCTCACCACAGCCCCGGCTGCCCGCAGGCTGAAGCTCCCAACACCTTGGCCGCGAACTCGACGCGGTTTTCCCACCCGGTCCTGGCTGCCCACAGAATGGAGTTGCGGACGCCTCCCACGACGCAGATACTCACCGCTGTCCTGACCTTTCCCATGCCGGCATCCACGCCGACTCCCTCTCCAGTTCCCACACCAACCTTAACTTCCACAAAGCTGACACTGCTGCTGGTTCCAACAGGCTCATCTCCCCTCCGCTACTCCTTACCCTTCCCTAACCCCTCACATCTCTCCCCACTCAACTCCTGTCCCCTCTTTTGAGCTCCCCCTTTCTTCCCACCTTTCCCCCACCACAACCCTCAGCCCTTTGTGTTTCTACTTCAATCACAGTTTCTACAGACGTTTGTGTTTTACCTCTATGGTTTTTGTTACGTGGTACGTTATGTGCTTTGACGCGCAGATGCTGCATATCACTTTAATTCATTGTGTATTTGTTCTTTATTCATTTAGAGATCATTTGGACTTCACTACTGATGTGGATTTTGGATTCTGGTGTGAACTTCAGCCCCTCAAAAGTAGTATCCATATAATAGTTGACCCCATAAATTTAACATTAAAAATGGTCGAGAAAATTTGACTTTTATCTGAGCATGTACAGTAACTGAAATAACTCATAAGCCGTTTTCCCAGGTCACAGTGCTTGCTTGAATAATAATGCTGTACACGTGAGTGATTCATACACAATAATCTACCCCCTTACATCAAAGCAAGGCAACGCTACATCCTTGATTTTCATCTCGATCTTCTGCAGAGAGCTTCTAAAAAAATTAAGAATCACCATTGAGAACATCAAAAAGTATTGCTGCCGTCGGACAGCAGCAGCGATCATCAAAGACCCATATCACCCAGCACAGGCTCTGTTCTCGCTACTGCCATCAGGAAAGAGGTGTAGGTGCCATAAGACTCACACCAGCTGGATCAGGAACAGCTGCTCCCCCTCCACCATCAGACTCCTCAACAACAAACTCAATCAGGGACTCGTTTAAGGACTCTTACTTGTGCACTTTAATTGACTTTTCTCTCTCTCTGTATCACACAGTCACTTTGTTTACATATCTTTATTTGTTTGCATGTGTACGTTGAGTTCAGTTTTTTTTTTGCACTGCCAATAAGTGCTAATTCTGCCTTGCCACATGTATTGTACTCTGACAATAAATCGGAATCGGAATCTATACCCACCACAAATGTAACAGAATGTATCGCAGCTGTTGGGATATTGACAAGATATTTCTGCTGTATTGAATCTTCCTGAAGATAATAAATACTATTGTTAAGTACACACATTATGCTATGACCTGAAGAACATGCTTTCAATCTTTATTAATGTAATGCACATAATCTGTTTATGTGAGCTGCTTTTATAGCCTGCCTGCATCTATCCTGACAAAGCATGCCCAGGCCTCAGGCAACATTTGCATAGTGGTTGTACTGAGTGCAAGCCCAGACATGCTTGGACTGACCAAAACACCTTGCTTTGTGGGCAATATACCAGTAGCTTTAAAGTATGACAAGAGAGCACAAAAATAGGTTGGGTCTAAAAAAAAAGGTACGTGATCTTCAGGGGATTTTCGAGATCAGCAGCCTAAAATCCATAAAATACACCCAAATGCATTCAGGAAGCAAAATCTTCAGTGCCTAGTGTTATCAGGTCAAATGTGCCACATTACCTTGTCCTTTGCTCTCACTCTGTCATGCTCTTCTCAGCCTCTCCATGCCTCAGCTGCTTGATGGATGGGAGTCCGTGCAGCATTCCGTCTGCACAATGGCGGGTCTGGCGAGGTGACTGGTGTTGAACGAGCGTTGCTTTGTCATGGCCCAATTTGGATCATTGGGCATGAAATTCATTTGCATCCTAATAAAGAATGAGAAAGATTTTGTGCTGAGTTTGGAAATTGCATTCAATTTGGCTGCTTCTCCCTGCAGCGAAGGGCACATTCTAACCTGATGCATTGTTGGAAGTGATTCAAACTGCCTTTCATCAAAGATATTGATTGATAATGATGCCAACGTTTTACTCAAACCTAACTGTACCCATCAATCAAATAAAGTTGTCTTGAGTTATTACCATGGCCATATTTAGCCACTTTGAAGGACAGTATTACATAGTGTTAGGTCTGCTTTGTTCGAGAATGAGTGAGTCAGACACCAAACTGAGTCGAAATCAAGGTTCTTTCTTACCAGATTGTAACACTTGCAACTAACAGTGTTAGTTGGAGAAGGCGCATTCTCCCGATATCAGCAAGTGGTGTTTTTTTTATACCTCAGGACACGCACTTAGTAAATTATCATACCATTACATTGTCCAATAAGCTGTTGCTACCCTTCACTGTTAGTCTGCTGCACATCATCTTGTTATTGCCACACTTATCTTGAGCGTACAAGGTCACACCTGCATCCTGTTACTCCTTAGTACTGGGTGACTCCTTCTCCAGACCCAACTCATGATGTTTCTACCTTACAATAGTCACTAAAATTTGTGACCCCCAAATTAGATGCAGTTTTATACTTTTTGTTCTGTACCTGCAGGGATGCTGGTTGCAGGATGAAAATTGTGGAAGTAATCATAATTGCAGTGAGATTGCGCCCATATACTTCAGCTTTCCGGCCATGGAATGAAGAAGGGATGCTGAAAGGAGCAATTTAGATTGATCACAACACATTGTGACCGATTTTAAAACCTACTGTTAGTATAATGAAAGAAATGACACATAATTTATTTAAACGGGAATGCTGATAAGTTTTCAGAAGGTCAAGCCCTCAAATGCCACCAGCTGATTTTAAAAACCTGTAATAACTGATTGTCCAAAATTCTAGCAACTGGCAACCTCAAGTAACTAGCAAAAATATCGATAAAAAAATTTAAAAAAAATGGATAAAAATTTAAATAATTAAAATTGTAAATGTTCTCTGAAGTAACCTTTGGTGAAGATGGGAGCAAATATTCAGGCAGCAGAGGGCTTTGCTTGTATCAGCTGTTTGAATAAAGTTGTTTTTGAATAAAATAGCATCGCCCGGGATGAAGAGCTGGTTGGTGCCACTCGCCGTTGGGGGGTGACACTTTTAAAGTCCCTGCCGAGTAAGAGTCTTTATCATTATTAGTGTATTATTAAGTATATTAGTAAGGTTTTATTTGTCGACTGGGGTGGGGGAATTAATTATTATGTTATTGGTCATCTGTCAGGCAGCTCCATGGAGGGGGAGGAACCTGCAGATACAGCAACAGTTAAATGTTTTCAAAGGAAGTCACTGAAAATAAAGTAAAACATTTTAAGGTTTATATATTCATGCAAGTGAAGTTTGTTCAGTGCAAGTACAGTGTAGTGTTTTTATATTTGAAACTGTTTATTCTTAATGCTGGTGTATTAGTTTGGCCTTGTAAGAGTGAGTCTCAAGCAACCATAAAACTCGCTGATGTGGCATCTACCAATCCCCGTAAGTGCTGGATACCAGGGATTTTACTGTATTCAGGAATAGTCAAAAGGCCTTTGGAGGCTTGAACTGCCAAAATGCCATTGGAGAGGTAGGAGAAGGAGAAGGGCTCCCCTACGTCTTATGTCACAGACCCTTTGACTTCACAGCAATTCCAGAATTTAGGTGTTTCAGATTTATTGAGATTCTTTTTCCTGTGGGCAAGGCAGAATTACCACTTATTGGCAGTGCAAAATAAACTGTACACAATATGCACAAATAAACAAATAAAGAAATGTACCCAAACTCACTTTGAAAAGAGAGAAAAAAATCATTGAAGTCCAAAAGTGAGGGTCCTTAAATGAGTCCCTGATTGAGTTTGTCATTGAGGAGTCTGATGGTGGAGGGAGAGCAGCTGTTCCTGAACCCGGTGGTGAGACTCTTGTGGCACCTACACCTCTCTCCTGATGGCAGCAGCGAGAACAGAACATGTGCTGGGTGGTGTGGATCCTGGATGATTGCTGCTGCTCTCCAGCGGCTGCGTTCCCTGTTGATGTTCTTGGTGGTGGGGAGGGTTTTACCCGTCATGTCCTGGGCTGTCTCCACTACCCTTTGTAGTGCTTTTCGCTCGGGAGCATAGGTATCCCCATACCAGACTGTGATGTAGCCGGTTAGCACCCTTTCCAGGTGTGAAGGCATTTGAGGAGGGATGAGAATTTTCAAATTGAGGTATGGTGGGAATGCTGTCCAAAGTAGATCTCTGAACAGACAAGTGTTAGCAAATTGAATATCTTGCAACTTACAACACCTGAAGCATAAATCAGAATGACAGCTGCAAATTAAATCTTTTCTCTTTGCTAATAATCCCTTGATGGCCTCGCTCCTCTCGATATATTTAGAGCCTCCTTCAACCTGTGGTCATAACACAACATTTTTCACTCCCTCGAATAAAAGGGTGGAAATACTTGGCAGATCCATTGAGTGGCATGGGTTTCATGGGTCAAAGGGCCTTCGATGCTCCTGCATTATTAACATAGGATATTGAAAATGTAAAATGGTTCAAATAAATCAGACCCGTGAGGAGAGAAACAGGGATACTGTTTTGGGTCAAAGACCTTTCTTCAGAACTTTATTTACTCCAAAACATTAGAATTTCATTTATTTGATTTTCACTCATTTATTCAGAACCTTTACAAGGATATAATCTTGCATATCCTATGCCACGATTCACAGTCGAAAAAAACTAATTCTATTTACAAGATTAAACTCCATTGCTCTCATGTTTGATGATCAAACATTCTGAATGGTCTTTATATGGGTTTTCACTTCCGGCCCACAAGCTCGTGCCACCCAATTGTCCGACAAACCCCCCCCCCCCCCCCGTATGAGCTCCGAGAGGAAACCCAAGCAGACCGGGGGGGCGAGGGGGGTGAACGTACAAACATCTTAAAGACACTGCTAGATTTGAACCTGGGTCACTGGAGCTGTTAACAGCGTTGCGCTGACCAGTACGTTAACCATGCTACCCGTGACCCTGTATTCATTCCCTTGGGTTCCGTGCTCAAGAATTTCTTCTTTTACACTTCTCCATCTCTATCTCTCCCTTCTCCTCAAAAACAGCTCAGCCCTGAAGATGCTGCTAACCTTTGCAGAAATGTAAAGGTGTGCAACCACTCTCTATCACTGCAGCCAATGTGGGAAAAGCATCATTGACCCAAGCCTTGACCAATCAGGTAGTTGATTTGCTTTGCATCAAGGTTGGCACTAACTTTTCCTCTGGTATGGAAGGCCTGAAAGAGGTATCGGAGCCATAAGACTCGCACCACCAGTTTCCAGAACAGCTGCTCCCCCTCCACCATCAGACTCCTCAACAACAAACTCAATCACAGACTCATTTAAGGAGTCTTTAATAATTTTCTTTTAGTTCTCTGTATTGCTGTAATGGAGAGGAAGCATCCACCGCCTGGTGGCGCTGCTGCATTCCTGTTTGGAGGACACACTACCGCCAATCAAGGTCAAAGACTCACCCTGAGCAATCAAGGTGACCCTTGCAATTGACCCACCTAAATCACCAGGTGCTGCAGTCCAGGCAGCCCGCCCAGACTCAGCCCTGACCTTCACCCAATTGACCCAAGCATTATCAATAAAATCTGACAGTATATCACTGGGGTTGAGTGCCCGAAGTGTGGACAAATGGTCATCTTTGACAAGCTTCCTAGAATGAGAAAGAGAAATGGAATTCCAAAGATTGGGGCCTGTGGATCCAATGGATCTGAAGCAATGGCTGCCAATGGTGGGAAAATCAATTTGGGGTTGATGAAGAGGGCGGAAATGGAGGATCCTGGAGGGAAATGGTGCTGGTGGCGGTTGAAGAGAAAGAGATCGTTGTCTGAAGAGGGTACGCAAAATCATTGAGGACCCCTTCCACCCCGCACACAGCATCTTTCAGCTGTTCCCGTCGGGGAAGAGATACAGGAGGATCAGAGCCAGCACCACCAGGCTGAGGAACAGCTTCTTCCCACGTGCTGAACAACCAAAGGAATTACTCACACTCACCATCTGAGACTCTCATATTTGGTAAATAATATTTATTATATGTGTCTTTATCTTGCGTATGTATTGTTTATTTTATTCTTTTGCAGGACAAGGATATTGCTGGCAAGGTTACGGCGCTAGTGATCCAGGTTCAAATCCGGAGCTGACTGTAAGGAGTTTGTACGTTCTCCCCGTATCTGCGATGGGTTTCCTCTGGGTGCTCCGGTTTCCTCCCACCTTTCAAAATGTTCGGGGATAGTAGGTTAATTGGGGTATTTGGGCAGCAGGGGCTTATGGGCCAGAAGGGCCTGTTACTGTGTCGTACATCCAAATTTTAAAAATCTAAACATAATAATAAATCAAGCAACCACTCCTGGGTAGGGTGATGATAAACACTGTGGGTAGGAAGGTCTCTGATGAGTTTCAATATTTAAACATCCAAAATCCTGGACAGGGTGAGACTGACAATGCACGAAGATAACTCACTTTAATTAAAAGTAGATGTAGGTTTTCAAAGGATGGAATGAGAACAGATAATTTAGCTCATTAAGACTGTTTTTTTAAAAACTTATCAAGGACATTTTCCCCTAATGACAAAATAATTAATTTACAATTTAATGGGCTGCCTTTTGTAACCAGAGGGCTTGCTGTTTATAATGCGTACAGATCTTCTTGTGAGCTTTTGCACAGCCACTGTACATCCTTGAGCTCTTGACATAACATGTAATCCTCTACAAGGTGTGGGGGACTTGCATGAGCAAGCTGAGTGGCAGTATGTCTTCTCAACCAACCAAGTTTAAGGACATCAACTGAGGCGAACGATTACAGCAGATTACTTCTTTCGGTTTAAGACCATAAGACATTGGAGCAGAAATGGGCTATTCAGCCTATTGCGCCTGCCCTGCCATTTAATCTTGAGCTGATCCATTCTCCCACTCAGCCCCACTGCCCGGCCTTCTCCCCATCACCTGGTTAATCAAGAATCTATCAACCTCTGACTTCAATACATCCAATGATGTGGCCTCCACAACTGCCTGTGGCAACAGACTTAACACCCTCTGGCTGAAGAAATTCCTCTGCATCTCTGTTATAAGCAAATGTTCTTCAACCCTGAAGTTGTTCTGCCTTGTCTAGACTCTCCCACCATGGGAAACAACCTTTCTACATCAACTCTGTCCATGCCTTTCAAAATTTGAAATATTTCAATCGGACCCCCCCCCCCCCTCATTCTCCTAAATTCCAAAGAGTACAGGCCAAGAGCTGTCAAACGCTCCTCATATAAGCCTTTCATTCCCAGAATCATCCTCGTGAACCTCCTCTGAACATTCTCCAGCATACTCCAAACTAGGTCTCACCAGGGCCTTATAAAGCCTCAACATCACATCCCTGATCTTATATTTTATTCTCCTTGAAATAAACGGCAGGATTGCATTTGCCTTCTTCACCACTGACACAACATGGAAGTTTACCTTCAGGCTGCCCTGTACGAGGGCTCCTAGGTTCCTTTGCATCTGGGTATTTTCAATTTTTTCCCCCATTTTGAAAACAATTTGCTCATTTACATTCGATTACTTAATTCAATATAAATCATGTACAGGAGGCAAAATACGGTGACTGAAAGCTAATGAGGAAGCAAAAACAAAAATTTATTTCTTAAGAATAACTAAGCGTTGAAGGAAAGACTCCAAACTTGCAAAAGTTAACCACAGTGTTCGAGAGATTTGTTGGCAGCAGTTAAGACTTGACATTAAAAATGTGAATTGTATTGCCCTAAATTTTCATGGCTTGTTTCTAGTGGATAAATGAAACAGATGTGTCCTGCTGGGTGTATTGCTCATTTGAGTGTCTCACAAAGGTTCTGTTCGAGTTGCAGTACCGCAACTTGGACATCATCAGTCAAAAGTATTTGCATGGATGCTGGAAAAGTGATTGGATTTATTCAGCAAGAACACAGAGGTTATTGTTCTTCAGCCAAAATCCAGGCAAATATTGCGAGCGAGAGTTAGAACCATAGAACACTACAGCACTGAAAACAGGCTATTCGGCCCTTCTAGTCCATGCTGAAAACATCATAACGCTAGTCCCACTGACCTGCACCTATTCCATAACCCTCCAGACCTCTCCCATCCATGTACCTATCCGATTTATCTTTACAACTGAAGGGTGAGCCCGCATTTACCACACCGGATGGCAACTCGTTCCACACTCCCACCACTCTCTGAGTGAAAAAGTTCCCCCGAGCTATAGGCATACTTTCTTTTTGTGTGGAGACAATCCAATGAGAATGGTCATGAACTGCCTTCCAGGTGGGGAAAGAGCTCCCGCTCTGCTGTTAAAATGGGAGTTTAAAGATTTTGACAACAAGGATTCGCAGTAAGAGCCTTTAATGCGACTAGATCCTTTAATCTGAACTCCAAATATGCATTGAACCTGAAAATTGGTTCATTTTTCCAAGGAATATAGGTGAAATTGCAGTGCTCTTATACCGTCATCACTTTTCTGACCGTGTGTTGCCTTCTGAAATACTTGTGGAAATTTGCCTTCTGTTGTTTTGCATTAAATGTCGGTAGTAGTTTGACACGTGTATTAAACTACTTCTGAAATGTGGCTCCATTGACTTCAACAGGAGTGAAATATAGCAAGCACCCATGCTAATATTCCAGACATAATGCATGCAACAGAGCTTAAAGATCTCCCCATTAATCTTCAACCCTATTCTGAATCTGATTGCCATTCGATTATTTTTTTGAATGCAGCTAAATCACTGCAGCTTTTACTTTGGCTTAAAAAAAATGGCGGCACTGGCAGAGGTGCCCTAACGGTAGCGCTGCCGCCGGAGGACCCATGGGGAGGGGGGAGCGGAGACACAGCACTCCTCTGCAAGGTTCTACCACCCAGTCCAACTGTCATAAAGACATTAAATGGCCTACTAAAGGAGCTTGACAGTGATTTATTTTAAAATCCTGCGACCCTTGGGCTCTTGGTCGAAGATGGCAGTGCCAAAATTCAGCCACAGCCTCGAGGGGTTGCAGACTCCGGGGAACAAGAGGACTGGCACATAAAAATGGGGAGATCACTCCCCCCCCCCCCCCCATTTGAGATCAGACACCACCCGTGGGATGGTGACCACGGCGGCAGACCAATGAGGGGCTCTGCGGCTGAAGAACACACAGGCCTGTTGGTGTCTTGAGGCGAGGAACCCACGCAGGCTATGACCTGCTGGCAACTGCGGTCAAGGGACTTGCACCAGGCTGTGGACTGCTGGACACTGGCTCGAGACTGGATGAAGGGGCACCAGGTATTGGCACCAAAATGTGAGAGGGTGCCGAGGGGCTTCCTGATCAGGCCAGGGGTTTAGATCTAAAGCTCAGGTTGCCGATGGTTTGGTTGAGTGACTCTGGAGGACTCTCAGGGGGCAGTTCTCATTTTTATAGGTGGCTGAACTGACAAAATGCCTGCCATTTCCTATATCCTCTCTCTATATATACGTCACACCTAATTTGTGTTCCTGCTCTCATTACATGAACAGGGCAAGGACATTGATATGAATGGGGCTTCTTATAACATCAAGCACTAAACCAAGATGAGAGAAATATATGAATTCTTGAGCTCCACAGTGATAGTTAAGACATTAACTAGATTATAGCCCATCACTACATTTCAATGTATAACTGGTTCACTAAAAGATAGAATACTTAATTTAATAATATAAAGTATTGGAAGGTTGGACTCACTAATTTTCTGCAGAGTTCTCGTCGATTAATTCCAATGAGGAAAGGATTGTCTTATCCCCAAAATGTGCTGATTCTGGCCCTTGTTTTCTCAGGTCTCTCCCTTGCTTCTCTCTTTAAAACGCCATCTCTCTGTATATACCTTGTGTTTGTCCTCTCTCCACATCATGAGATTCTCTCTGTGGGGATTGCCTCTCAGAACTCGGTTTTGTTTTGTTCCGTCCTCTTGCTTTCCTGGGCATTCTTTCTTCTTCCACTCAAACCCTCAGGTCACGACCCTCACTGCTCCTTTTCCATGTCTCCAACTTTCTTTCCTCCGTCTCTTGTATCAATTTAGGCCAGGTTTCCCTCCAGCCTGGATTTTCCCCTCTCTTTCACGATGATGTCCTTTTGTTCATTCTTCTTCCCGCCCTCCCCCCCTCATATCCCCCCACCTGATTTGGGTCTCTCTAGAAATCTCTCTCTCCCTATCTATACTGAGTCACTCTCTTTCTTGACCCAAACCTCACTCTATCCATATCCTGGGTCCCACTCCATCCCATGTATCTCCCTCTCTGATCTTCTCCTCTAACACTATTCAAGGTCTATTGACCTATCTCCCAATTTCCCTCCATCCCAGGACTCTCTCTCTCTCTCTCTAATTTATCTTTCCTGGGGTTCCTCACTCCATCCTGCATCACTCTATCCCAAGTCTCCTCTCTCACTGTCCCTAATCTCCTTGCCAATTTCTCTCTATTCTGGGATCTCTCTTTCTCTCCTGGGTCTCCTTATTACTCAGTACTTCCTCTCCAGGTCTTTTTCTATCTCTCCCTCTCGATCCTGGGTCTATCTCCCAGGTTTCTTCACCTCTCCCCCCCCCCCCCCCCAACTCACATACACAAACTTAAAGTCTCTCCGACAACTGCCGAGAAATAAAAATATAATTTCTACTTGCGGGCTAATTTTGAATGGAACACTGTTATCAGTTTGATCCATTCGGTAAGTGCCGAGCACAGCTTAAAAGTATAGAGGCGGACGAGACGGGATATTGGAGTGTCTGCTGCCAGGATCTTACTGTGCGGCCCCGACCAGATGGCGACGTCTCTCTCCATGTTAAGTATCACAAGATTTAGTGGGACCGCTCACTCTTGCAAGTTTAAGTACAGGGGTAGTAAAGAGTATCCACCAATCATTCCCTCAACTTGCAGTCTGGCCTCGCCACCACTCCCGATTCACTAATGCCTGTGTGCCATACGGGAAGTTGGGGAGCAGACAGTAATCCGACTTGTTGGGAGAGGAATGTTCTCTCAAATTTACAATCACATCTCCCTCATTCGTGGAGTTGATCTTTTTATTTAGAGGTGCCAAGAGCGTCACTCTGGTGAGATCCCACTGGCAGCTCTGCTCCACTGCTTTTGCTTCTCTTTCTGACTGTAAGGGGTGCCGGGCAATTTCTGGTTTGTCAGACTTGTGGTAAGTCAAAGGGAATTTTGTGTAATATTGCATTTTATGTTTTACTACACGACAATAAAGGATCCTTGATTTCTTCTCCATGCATACACAGCTGAGATAGGAGCTGATATCCCTGTTAACAATTAACCTTAGCACCATGGTAAAGACGCGTTGAGTTATTTGCTCTGTTCAGGTGGGGCTTGATGAAGTTTGAATCTTTATGAAGTTTTTACTTACTCCTTTGTACACAGGATGTGGCCATTGCTGGAATTTAGTGTCCATAAATTTTTGAAGATGGAACTCGCCCATTGTCAGTCCTTTTACAACATTGGCCCAGTAATAATGATTCGCTAAAAAAATTCCTTTGAAGTGAAAAAGCAGAAAAAGCTGTATTGTCCAGCATTAAATATTCACAACCTTTGCTACAATTATGACCACCAATTTGCTGTTTTATGCATCTTTTATTATTCAAAAGTGTAACTACACAATGGTCTTAAGTAATATAAGCAAACCCTGACTCTTCAGCACACTGATAAAGCCTGACTTAATCCCTAGAGTTCAAATCCCAGAACCATTAATATGTAGCAATATGTTCATATACCACCATGGACAACAATGACTACGTATAAAGCTAAGACATTCTTTTTACTTCCTGTGTTATCAATGCATTAAACTAAAATTATACATCTTCTGTAATATTTACAGCTACTGCAATTAACACTCATATGAAGGCCATTCACAACTGGTTGCATTATATTTCTTTATATACACATTATTAAGAAATCACCTCGCATGGTGATTTCAACAGATTATGCAGCCTCTGTGCAGAAGGTAGCAAGTGTACACAGTGCCATTATTTGTACAAACTGTCTTGTGTAGAAGTAGCGCAGTTGCATTTCAAAATGAGTCATTCCAAATAAACAAGTCACAAGAACATGGAAATAAAGAACAGAAGGGAAAAGAAAATCCCTGGTTGCTATGGCATTTCCTCCGAGTCACATCGATTCAGGTAATAGTTGGTGTTCCACAACAGCTTTTTGTTACTGACAATAACTCAGTGGTGGTACCCAATAATGCTTTGGCCATGTTATCCTTCCGGTTCATTGCCCTTCCCTCCCCCCTCCCCCCCACCCCATACTGCTAGCTTATAGCAAAATCCTTGATTTGTTTCAACGTGGCAGGTTGAGCCAAAGTTATAGCGTTTCTTTTAAAAAACAATTGATTGTTCTTTTTTTTAATCTTCTGGATGGCAATGTAACATCCTGCCCCATGCTTCTGCAATGCTACCATTTGGCTTTTAGAATTGGCCCACCTCCTTCGGCCTTCTCAGGCATCAGCGATCTCTATTCAGTGCTTCCTGCATTGAAAGAGGGAATCAACTGTGACGGCAAATCCAGATTAAACATTTCTTCCACAAGCAAAGAAAGCCTCCCAAGTGAGGGCTACTGTACAATGGTCCAATTCCTCGATGATGAAGCAGAAAAACTCACTGGGCACCTCAGTGTAAAATCGGAGTGATTCCTTGATCTTGCTGAGGTTTGTGGCCAGGAGGCGCAGTTATAGGGGCCTTCTCATGGAACTAAAATGACTGGAGACCTTTGAAGCAGAAAAGGAAATGATGGAGTCTGTGAGCTGCTGGAGGGAACTCGAGGTTTCTGGTTGAGACCCTTCTCCTGACCTGGAATGATGGTGGGTCCAGTAAGGCCAGGAAGAGTCACCATTCCTACCTGTTGCTGCCCAACAATGTGCAAAATTCTATTTTTAAGTCATCCAGAAAGGGCAATTATTAAGGAAAAGCACCACTGATTTTGTCTTTATTAAATACAGAATTCTCGAGCCTTAAAATCAGTGTTTTAGAGGAAGAAAAAGAAACACAGTTCATGTTTAACTGAAAGCAGAACCACAGACTTTTACCAGACTACTATATTAACATTTTAACTAACCATTCGAAGACACTTTAAATTGCACATTGTTAAACAGGTTGACAGAAGCATTGATGGTTTAACAATCCGAACAGAACCTGTCAGAAGCTGCTGTTCCATTCACAAACCTTTTCACTGGTGGCCACAGCTGCTTCCCATTTAGAACTGCCAGCCTTAAGATGGCATAGACTTTGCATCTCAGTATCAAGCGCCTATAAAGGTTTTTTTTTCTCTTTGAACCTGAGCAAAAGCTTCCTTAAAGATTTGATTAATTCTCCAGACTAATAATTAGTATTTCATAATTAAAACTTTAACCAAATGTACACAAGAATGGATATGTATCAAAGGCAAACCCTCCAGACATTCCCTCAACTGTTTTTAAGACATGAAACTTTAACAGAATTGTAAATATGGGTAACTGATTGACGCCAGTGATTTACATTTCTTAGGAGAACATAATGACAAATGTTAACAAGGAACTGTAACAATATACCTCAAACAAATTCAAAGAGATATGCTTATCAACTTTTAAGAGATGCTGCCATAAAATGTCTTAAGTACTGTACCATTTCACTGTGATCTTTGAGTGAGGGTTGATCTTAAGGTGAACTTTCTATTCCTCACTCCCGCTAGCATAATGTAATGAACCTGTATTGTATCCACTATGGTCCTGCCGAGTATTTTTCCATCTAAACAGAGCGGGCTGACCATCACAGTTGCCCACCACAGTTATCCATACTGTGACTGGCATCGAAAGGGATGTCATGTAGGACATTGTGATTCAAAGTTCCTGAGGATGTGCTTAAAGTACCATTGTCTTGACCACTTGCACTGCTATGGCACATGTGACATCACATCCATTTAATGGGAATGAGCGTAATCCAACAACCCAATGATTTACTTGTTCTGATTCTCTATGAGGAGAATTGTTTACTGTTAAATTGACAGGACTTGAAAAGTAATTGAGGTTTGAAATTTTCCTTGCCTGGGATGTCCAAAATCACAGTCTCAAAATGTGTTCTCAACTATTCGGAGCAGAGATGAGAAGTCCGCCACAACCCCCCCCCCCCCCCCCCCCTTAGAGGGTTGTGAATATCTGGAACACTCGTTCTTAGAGGCATGTAAAGGTTGGGTTCAATAAATGACAGAGATCAAAAGATTTTTTTTTAGATGTTAAAGGAGTGGAAGAAAATGTTGAAAAATTAGCCATGATCATCTTGAATAGAGGAGCAGGTGAATGGCCTGCATCACCTTCTATTTCTTGTATTCAAACATGGACTACCAGAGGGTCGGTGTAATTTGCTTTATGCCTTCTCATCGTCAAGATATTCAGCAGCAATAGGGATTCGAACTTAAAGAAGTGAAGAAGGCTGTTGGCTAGAACAACTCGAAGGACAACAATCTTGTTGGATCTTAGTATCTTTCCTTTGCCAAACTCCACCTCTGATCTCTCAAATAGAGGTGTGAAATCCACATCAGAATAGGTAAGTTGACTTTCACACGGTAGAATGCACTCGTCCAGCCACTCTCAATCTTTTTTTATGGCTCTCCCCCCCCCCCCACCCACCCCCCCGGACTCTCCTTAATTTTATGGGCCCCCTTCCCTGTGAGGCAATCAAGTTTAGTTAGTTTCTTCTGCACTTCTGTCCTATCGACTACATTAAAAAAGAATTTAAAAATATTTATGTTCCGTGAGGTGAAAAGAAAACAAGGCTTTTACTTAAGTTTAAAAACACTGGAGAAACTCAAGCTGGTCCAACAGTGTCCTTTATATAGCAAAGATAAAGACACACAACCAACATTTTGGGCCTGATCCCTTCATCAAGATACGAGCAAAATGGAGACAGGTGCCTAAATTCAAGTTTCAGTTTCAGGCTCAAAACTGGTTACATGTCTTCATCTTTGCTCTATCAGGTACACTGCTTCACCTGCTGGGTTCCTTGAGCATGGTGCTTTTGCTTCAGTCACAGTGTCTGCAGACTTCTGTGTTTTTCTCATTTTCCTTAAATGTGCCATGGCCTCGTTGAGAATGGCTGCTCTTGACTGATTCCCGTACAAGTAAGCGAACAGCCAAGGGTGGAAGGGTCACAAGAATCCTATCCTATTTTTTTTGTGATAAACTGAAGTATTATGTCAAATCCGGCCCACAATTCCTACCTCATGCTGTTGAGCTACAAAGCAATGGGGGGGGGGCTCAGTTCAATCCAGCTTACCACTAACTCTTGTCTATTTATTAATGAATGTTGGTATTGCAGGAAATGTCAGCTTTTATTGTCCATCTCTAATTCAGTTAAGAATCTTTTACATTGGTGAGTTACCTGTAAAACAGAGAGGCAGGTTTACTTCCCCCATAGTCTATCTATTGGATTACAACAAAAATCTGGTATTTCCTGGTTACTAATAATTAGACACACTTACATTACAAATTTATTTGAATTCGCCAGCTGACCTGGTGGGATTTGAACTCCCATCTCTGGATCTATGGTCCACAACTCAGGCTGTTCATTCAGTAATTTACCTGCTGTACAAACACGCCATTTTTGCAACTGTTAAAGCTGTGTCTTGATAGTTAATTCTGAGGTGATCAAAATGCCTCAGATTGTGTGGTGACATGATTCATTTGCGCGATGCTACAGAAATAAAGATCTTTGGGGACATTTGAAATCACATAGAATATGACGTAGCTGCAATGTCCTGTTGCTTTAAAAGAGTTTGGTGGTAATTTATCAAACCTGGTAGTAATCAAGGCTGAATATGTATTTGAGGATTTGCCACACAGTAAATCAGTGATCAACTGTCTCATAATTTAGTTATTTAACTAACTGTTGCTATTAAGAATCCTTGGTGTAAGTACCATATTTATAGAAAAATCGTGAAAAGACAAAATTACCAGTTAAATTAAGACCATGTAAATGGTTTAAAACCCCGAGAAGGTGGTGGTGAGCAATCTTCTTCAACTGGTGCATTCCGAACGTATACCCAGAGAGTTATTTGGCAAGATTTCCAAGGTTTGGTCCCAGCAACAATGAAAGGATGACGTATATCCAAACGAGATGGCAGGTGACTTGGAGGTGCTGGTCTTCTCTGTGGTCCTTGTGGTGGTGGTGGGGGGGGCGGGGAAGAGGTCACAAAGGTTTGGAAGTTGACTTGGTGAGCTGCTGTTGACCATGTATCTCTCGATTTAGGGAATCTGATGGTGCACGACTTGGTGGGGAATTTAGTTTTAGGTGGCAGATTTAGGTTTAGATTTTGAAAAAAAAAATCATATTCAACACAGTTCTGGAGATCCAGGAGAATACAGGTAACAATGAATAAATATGGATGGAAGAATAACACAAGAGAAGAGGGTGGTGGGTTGAAGCACGACGTTGTGAGAGAAACCTCTCACAGTTTTGGGACTTCAGGCTTTTTGTAAAGACCTGTGGAGGAACAGAATGTGTGCCATAAAAGAGGAATTTTGGTGGAAGAGAGCTTCACTGCAAGTACTCTGAAAACATACAATGCCTAATTAAGTAAAGAGAACATTATCGATGCACCTCGGGTGTGAACTGGTGTCGTGGGAAGACACTAATCCCCTTTAACGTAGTCCCAATCTACTGTACTTTCTGCTTGCAAGACAACGGAACCTTACCTGGTTCACCTCAGCCCTCTTCCCACATATTAGCAATAACATTTAGATTAAAACCTTTGTAAATAAGTCACAGGCGTGCTTTAATATAACAGTGCACACTACCAGTCATGCTAACACAAAGTCCTGAGTCAGCCTCAAAGTCCAAATAAGGAATGATAAAGAGAGTTTAGTAAAATACAGCAATACTGTTAAACACAGCCTCATCCCAATCTCCATCACAAATGCTAATTTATGGCTGGTCGGTATGAATATAAGCTTGCTGTTGTAAAGATCGTTGCACAGAATCTTTACAGGCTAAAGCTTTAAAGAATTCCTTAACAGATGGCTTTTTTTTTTCAGTTAAGTAGCATTAGATAAATTGAACAACTGAAATGTCACAGAAACCGCTGCCTCCTACAATGGAGCCAGCTTTACTTGTTTGCCGAGCGCTCCCGGAGCTCTGGCAAGGTCAGCATTTCTGGGGCAGACTTCTTCCGTGGTCTGTCCTTTGGCACGCTGAGAAAATCTGGTGGGTCACCACTCAAAGGTGTGGAGGGAGCGCTGGCAGGGGCACTGCGTGTTGCCGGCGGCTGGGCCGCTTCACTGATGGAGATAGTGGGAGCCATGATGCCAATCTTCTCATTTGTAGCCTCCTGAGTTTGTTTCTCATACTCTCGAACTTCGTCCATCGTCATATCTGCCAAGATAAACGGGAGAAGGGTGGGAGGGAACAGGAAGATGACAGGTGAACCCCTGGGTGGAACCTCTTGGATTCAGTAATATCTGTGCACTTTCACATGAGTTTACTACCACCTCTTAAAAATAAAGTTGACCGTACAAAGATTACTGTCAGTGGCATAAGTCAGTGATAGGATTCTGATACAGTAAAACCTCAATGGAACACGGTAGTTGGGGTCCAAGATTTCATACCGCGTTACAGCCGAGTCGCGGAAGAGATGCATATATGTCATTATTCAGGAAGCAGGGAAACAGAATACTGTGTTCCAAACCCTATATTAAGACCTTTAAACTCCACATATTAACATACACATCTTGTAAACGAGTCGTAAAAGTCCATTTTTGAGTTTGTGGCTGTTCGCCACTGTTAGCCTGGCCTCCTAAAATCAATGTTTGGGGTCCACAGACACCCGCGCTATAAGCGATTCCGCAGATTAACGAATCGTGTTCTAACGAGGTTTCAGCTGACATTTCCCCATCAATAGGAAGAAGTGCTAAGCAAGTTCGCGGCTTATTCTCCGTATCAAGAGACAGTGGAACACACTGTGGTCACGAGCCTAAACAGGCAAGATTTCTATATCCCAGAGAAAAGGGGTTTGGAGTTGTGTTGGGAGGATGTGGTTACAATGTGTGTTCCCTTCTGCTGCACATGGAGACCAGCCCACCAGATGTTCAACCACAGTGCCATTTTATCACCATATCCCCATGTCCCTTAGTGTCCAAGAAAATGCGGATCCTTTGCCTGGCACCCAGTTGCTGGGCGAGATCACTGGGCAGCACGGTAAGGATAGTATTTAGTGCAACGCTATTTGAGTGCCAGTGCTCCAGGGTTCAAATCTGCCGCTTTCTGTAATGAATTTGTACATCCTCCCCATGTCTGCGTGGATTTCCCCCAAATGCTTCAGTTTCCTCCCACCCTTTTAAACGTACCGGGGGCAGCACAGCCTTGAGGGCCGGAAAGGCCTGTTACTGCGCTGTTTGTCTAAAAAAAAAATTCTTTCACACATTACTTCTCTCAGATCGATCTCTATCTGTGCCTGGCAATCAGAAGGTGATGCGATCTTAATTTGACTGGCCTACACGTGTTGAGTTGGAGTTGGATGGACTTGCTCAAACATCCTTGCAGACCACCATGTGTTGGGGGGGGGGGGGGGGGTGGGGTGAGCTAGAATGTCTCCAGCTCCTGAAAAATATGAAAAAGGACACTTTGAATGTCCACCAATTTTAGAGCTGAAGTTTAAAACAGGAGCAGAAGCATTATGCTGGTTTTCAAACAGCCATGAAAATAGGTTGGCATTTCAGGTAGTGGTTAATGTTGTAATGTTACTAGGTGCTAATTTTTTTTAGGTGCGGGAGCTCATCAAAAACAGCGACAAGGCTTGATCCCTTCATCGAGATTTGAGAAAATAAAACACAATGCTGGAGAAATTCAGCAGGTCAAACTGCTCAAGCCCAAAGGACACTGTAGGACCTGCTGAGTTTCTCCAACATTCTGTTTTTACTTCAATCACAGTGTCTGCAGACTTTCGTGCTTTACTCTGGGATACTCAGGAGGGCATTATTAGCAGTCAGCACTACGCCATTATAACGCCAGTGACCCAGGTTCAAATTTGGTACTGCCTGTAAGGAGTTTGTACGCTCTCCCCATGTCTGTGTGGGTTTCCCGTGGGCACTCCAGAGTGCATGGAGAATGAAGGTTAATTTGGGCGTCATTGGGGCATCACGGATTTCAATGCCCAAAATCGGCTTCTACCAGGCCCAGAGCACCTAACGTGACCAGCTCAGTGGCCCCTCAAATTTTTAACTTAAACTGTTGTTACAGTGACTTACGTAACTGAGAAGCTGCAGCAGGGAAAACGTTCACTGTGTTCGGAAACAGTACAGATGAATTTGACATTAAATTCTCACTCATGCATTCGATGTGACGAGGTACATGTTCCTGCTTCTTCTCCAGGCCTCACACTCAAGCCAATGTCACATTCCCAGTAGGGAAATGTTGGGATCAGATCCAGGTATCTATGGAAGTTCCCCGTTTCCTTCCTGCTTCTGCAAAAGACCTGCTAAACTCCGAAGGAAGACAGTGGGATCGCAGAAAAATCATCCCCATTTAAAATGTCGCCCGAGAATTTTAAATTGGGAGTATAGTGACCAACTGCTCAAGAACCCTCCAACTGCTTTGCACATGAGCTGCAGTTTACTACACTTGTCTAAAAGGTTCAGTTGCTGAGGATGGATGTACAAATGCACACAGAATGATTAAATATAATTCAGGGAATTGGGATCCGACTTCTGTCATCTCAGGAATGAATGGAAAATCATGTAATGACAGAAATTGGGTAAAACATCTTGATGGGGCTGCGCACTTTTAAACATACACCACAGTAACAGGCTCTTCGGCCCATGAGCCCGTGCCACCTAAGTACAACCCCAATTCATTTTGAAGGGTGGGAGGAAACCCAGAAGACTTCCTTGCTTTTGCTTGACGCTGAGGTAAAAGAAAAACCATCAGGAAGACAAAACAAAAGATAATGCTGAAAACGCATCGCTAGATCAGCCGCTAAATATGTGAGTGTTGCTAACCATGAGCTAGCTGAGTTCTTCCTTCCTCCATACTTTTTGGCTGTATCAGAAGCACTCAGCCTCCTGCTGACCAAGTCAACCAATGCAGTCAAATTGAAGACTCCATGGGATTATTTTGAAAAAAGAGCAGGGGAGTTCTTCCTGCCCTGAATGACATTTGCCACAGAAAAGGGTTTGGGGATACAACTGCCACACGGAAATATCTACATATGAATGAGCTTCCATAATATTAAATCTAAAAAAAGACCAATGAGGTCAAAAAAAAGGTCAAACTTATTTCCCTACAAATCACAGTGATAGTTTTCTCTCTCTCTACTTTTACTAATTGTTCCCTCTTATTAGTCTTGTGTGCTTTTGCGGCAATACTATGGAAGTATGGTGACAATAATGAGCGACCTCTATGTATTTTTCACCATTCAGACAAAATCAAGGCAATCTGGCTACGTGGATCTGAAATCAGCTTGCAGGTGGGAGGTGGAAGGTAGTGATGGGAGGCTGTTTTCTTCTTATATAGAATTCTGGATCGGCGTAGTGAAAGGATGGGTGCTGGGGCTCTTGTGATGGATATTAATGAGTTAGATGTGAAAGGAGGAAAAACCCAACCCCAACCCACCAATTTTCCCTTGCAACCGCGTCTGCCTGTCCCGCATCGGACTTGTCAGCCACAAACGAGCCTGCAGCTGACGTGGACTTTTTACCCCCTCCATAAATCTTCGTCCGCGAAGCCAAGCCAAAGAGATGTGAATGTAAGTGGGTTTGTGAATGAGATGAAAATTGGTGACAATTGACAATGAGGAAAATTGTTTAAGGTGATAGCAGGCTGTAGATCAGAAAGAGTGCACTGGCAGGTAGAATTTAATGCTGTCAAGTGCAAATTGGTGCATTTTGGCAAGTCAAATACACCATAAATAGCAGGGAGGTAAGGAAATTCCCTGGAGCTTAGAGAATGAGGGGAGATTTGATAGAGGAATACTCAATGATGAGGAGTAAAAATAGAGTAAATACAAGTACGCTTTTCCCACTGATGTTAGATGAGATACAAATCAGAGGAGATGGGTTCTGGGTGAAAAGGGAAAAGCTCAGGCAGGACCTCTTCACATAGAGAGTGGCGAGAGTATGGATCAATTTGGATGGGTACATGGAGGAGAGGGTATGGAGAGATATGCACTGGGTAGAGCAATAGTTCAGCACAGTCTAGAAGGGCTGAAGGGCCTGTTTAAGGGCTGTATTGTTCTATGATTATATGGTTCAATGATGAACAGAGAGGCCTTGAGGTTCAATTCTGTAGGTTCCCTGAAAGTGGCAGATAGTTAAGGAGGTTTAGCTTTATAGTTCTGGACACAGAATATAATAACTAAAACATCAGGTTCCAACTTTACAAAACACTGATGGATTACATTGTGCAACTGTGGACGCCTCTCCATAGAAAGGACATGGTTGAGCTGGAGAGAGTGTGGAGGAGATTCGCCTGGATATTGCCCAGATTGGAAGACCTTGGTTATGGGGAGATGTGGCAGAAACTGAGCTTGAACAAAGGAGGCTGTGGAGTGACCATATGGAGGTATATAAAATTATAATCGGCATTGATTGGGGAGTAAGAATGGTAGAGGTATCAAAAATAAGAAGGCATAAGTTTAAGCTGAGAGGAAGACATTTTAAAGGGGATTTGAGGGAAATGTATTTTTTACACACCAGAACTTACTGCCAGAGGAGATTGTAGAATCACGTAGAATCACAACATTTCAGAGACACTTGGAACAGGCAAGGCACAGAAAGAAATGGACCTAATGTTGGCAAAAGGGATTAGTGTAGATAGACTAAAAGGTCAGCATGGATGTGGTGAAGGGTCCAAACAATTCATCAACTCAATGACTCCATGACAAAGGGTCTTTCATCTCAAAGAACTACAAGATCATGATATAGGAGCAGAAGTCGGCCCATCAAGTCTGCATTGCCATTCTAGTCATGAGCTGATCCATCCTCCCACTCAGCCCCACCCCCTGGCTTTCTCCCCGTAACCCTCGATGCCCTGACTAATTAAATTCCTGTCAATCTCGCTTCCACAGCCGCCCATAGCAGTAAGTTCCGCAGACTCACGACCCTTTGTCTAAAGAAATTTTTCCGTATCTCTGTTTTAAATTGACAACCTTTTATCCTGTTAAATAACCCTCTTTCTCTTTCCATACATGTTGCTTGATCTTGTTTTATTTCAGAGTTCCAGCATCTGCGGTTTTTAAAATTCATACACCATTCATTCCCTTTGTATATTTTAACATCTGAAAAGCTACTGAAGTGAAAGCCATTCTTTGGAGGATTTTCAACAATGACTGATAACATTGGTACTGGTTACACAGAGAATGTGCAAACTTCAAACAGACAGGATTGACTAAGACTCACTGGAGCTCTGAAGCACCAGCTCTTCTAGTTGCCCTACGGACCTCTATTCTTTGTCCGTGAAACAGAGAGACTTAGAGGTTGTTGTCGAGGTAATACAGAAAAGGCTGAGTCCAGAAAGGTGAAACAAAAGATGAAAGAATGAAATAATAATGAAAATCAAGTTCAAAACACATGTCCAGAACAAAATGTCTCGTTAATCCCAGTTCAATAAATGGCTGGAATTTTAAAAAAATAGATGAGGATCTGGAATCAAAGACTTTGGAGATGTTTAAAATGCAGTTAGAGGCATTGCTTGGGGAGGTGGATTACAAAGGGAAGAATGCTTGTTAAGTAGAAAAATGCAGTTGAAAAATAAATTATTTGAAGCATCATTTGTGTAATATCGCTCCAAGGCTGAGATGATTATTAGGTAAATGAAGTGGAAAGAGCGAGTTGTGTTCATTCAAAGGTAAATGTAATTACATTAAAATAACCCCAAACCATCACCATCACCGTTATATCCTATCATTAATCATTCTGAATTTTTCTCTGTTCCACTGCCAAAGTCTGGTAGTTTTCAAACAAACCTACGCTTTGGGGACCTTCATATCTGAACCTGTGGCAGGAGCCAATCTCCATGGTGATTCAAGAAAGTTGTTTGTGTGCATAACAGAGACAGAGAGCCTTGGTAAACAGTTGAATTCGAGCAGATGCGAGGACGTGGATTGTGTTCCGATCAAAGCACTGATGTTAGCGAGACTAGGTTCTTGAAAACTGTTCCTGATTGCAGCTGGGAAAGGAAAGTTTGGTAATGGGCCAACTTCAGTTGCTTCAAACACCTTAAATAAGGTTTTAAAAAAAAAACTCCACAGCACAACCGTGGCTTCCATCGTAAAATGAGTGTGGGCACAATCCAGCAAGGAGTCCTTTAAACATTGGAAGCTATTAAGGTACTTCTTGACAGCTCTTGACAAATATATAATTTTTTAAAAAAATCTGATGTTGGAAATCTGGAATAAAATCTGAAATTATCGAAAACACCCAGCGGGTCATCAATGGAAAGAGAAACAGAGTTAATGTTTTGAATTGGCCTGAAACGCAGTTTCTCTTTCCCTGCACGGTGCCGGCCCTGTCAAATATTCTCACCTATTTCTGTTTTTATGCCAGCGAGGGAAATGTCTGGTTTTCGTCCTGCGGAAGAAGGCTCGGGGCTGGCATTTTCCGAGGGCGATGAAACAAAACAGAACTGCTGGACTACCGTGAGACCAGCCAAGTTCCTCCAGCATTTCCGTGTTTTTTTAAAACAGAACTGCTCTCTGACAATTGAGGCAGGCATTCATTCACCCTTGTTGCCTGCACAATAAGCATGAGCAGTGGTAGACACGGCTGCAACGCAGCTCCACACTACCCAGTAGAATTGACCTTGGAAACAAAGTGCAAGTCTCAGCTAAAACCGTTAGCACTAACACCTTAGAGTATTTGTGGTCTACGCATTAATAATCCAACCAGAACATTGCTCTTGGATGATATCTGTTTAGTTCCTGTCCATTCTCAAATATGGACGAGGAACAAGTCATGTAAACTGAACTAAATAACCTCCACCTCTTCCACCAATAAGAGCTTATTCATTCTGAGACAGTCTGCAGTGAAATTACTTCTGATGTCACTGTACAACAAATATTTTGGTTCCTGAACACTTTTGGGTGTATTTTATAGATTTTGGCCTGCTGATCATGAAAATTACCTTAAAATTTTCCTATTGTACCGTTTTTTAGATAAAACCTATTTTTGTGATGGCCTGCCCTATTTTAAGTCCACTTCAAGCATATTAAACCACGAAGCGCAACATGTCGTTGAAAATTCATTTCTGCATTCGCACTTGGACGTCTTCCCCGCTGATCTTCACCGAACACGGTGAAGGGTTTCACCAGGACATGGAGACCTTAGAAAAGTGGTATCAGGGCAACTGGAATCCATCAACGCTGGCCGACCATTGTTGGACCCTGACATCAGATGTGGAGTACAAATGAAAAACAGCGGCAAAACATTTTTAGGTCATTTGAACTAACGCAGTGTCAGGATCATTATGTGATTAAACGTGCTAAATTCAATAAAAGTTAATTTAATGTTTCTCCAACTTCCTACGTGATACAGCAAATCTGAAGTTATCTTTGTGTCCAGCTTGAAGTTGTTTATCATAGTCCCCAATTTTTTGGCAGGGCGCAAACCTTTTAAAAAAAAATTGTTGTCCAGGTGCTCCATCACCTTACTCGTTAATTGAAGTTTACAAATCTAATAATTCTATTTGAACTGTGACCAACTGAACTTCCTTACCTAGTTTTCTGCTGGGTTCTCTTCAAGGGATAAGTTATTATTTAGATGAATGAAATACACTTAATTCCCTCAGCAGATTGGTCTTTAATCAGGGGTTGTAGACTCAAAGGCTTTAAGGATTAGGGGGTGGTTGAGACAAAAATGTTCTTCAGGGCAAAAATGTTCTGTCCTTAAGCTGGGCTGTCTTATATTACATCAGACTTACTAAGGAGCGAGTCCGAGACGCCCTGTGAAATGACCCAGTAAGTTAGTATTCAAGGAGCAAATAAGGAAAGCCAACAAACCACCTTCTTCTTCCTGCCAAAGTATCAGAGAAATTGATCCCTTCAGCTCACTTCATCTCCACCGAATGCGATGCCTGTCTACATTCATTCCTTTTGCCTGCGTTACGCCCATACCCCTCTGTCCTTCTCCTACCCAATTACCAGTCCAAATGCCTTTTAACTGTTATAATTGTCTATGCCTCTAGCATTTCCTCTGGTAAATCGCTCCAGATATTCATCACCCTCCATGTGAACATGTACCCTTCACATCTTTTTGAAATTTCTCCCCATTCACCTTAAGCCTGTTTTCCCTTGTTCTCCATAATCTCCCCATCCCCCTCACCCCTGGAAAAAAAGATTCTGGTGATCCTATCCATGCCCTTCCGATATTGGTCTCCAATATTCCACTGAGAATCAACTTAGCCTATCCAAACACTCCTGATAACAACAGCCTTCCATTCCTGGCAACATGCTGGTGAATCTCCTCTTCACTCTCTCTATTGCTACCCTATCCTTCCGAATAATACATGAAAAAAAAAAGCATTTAAATAGAACTGGTTGTACTATTTTTAGTAGTCAGTGTGCACAAAAATCTTACGCAGTGCAATTTTTTTTTCCTGTGACAAAACACATGTAAACTTGAAATTGTTTCAAGGAAATTTTGGCACAGCCTATCTCCCATGGCTAATAAAAACTGTATTGGCCTCTTTTAAAAGAATACAAGTATGGTTGCCTTTGACAAAGTAATAAGATTAATTACTCCATTATTTGAGGTCACTAACCTTTGGGGTGCACATTAGTTTCCTTTGTGTGCTGGTCGCAGAACGTCTGTGGGCACGCACGTGCACAGCTTAGAGGGAACCGTGGTTGTACACTTGATGCACCTTAAACAACACGGCTCTGGATGAGAGCTGGGAAGCGGATTGATCTCCACAATTGTCCTTATAGTTCACATTACTTACCTCTTTTCGGATGTTTTGATAAAGGATACCTTTGACCTGTGTTAATACTTTGGACTTCCCTGGATTAGTGAAGGAAAGAGTTGCAATGCCCTTTATCATGTTATTCATTTGAGCAAACTCCTTCTGCAGGATATACTTCCAAAGGGGAAAGGCCCAACCATTACTCCAAAACAAGATATTCAACAAAACAGATGATGAATACAGGCACATAAAAATGAGAAAGAAATCATGAGGAATAAAAAACATACATTTGTCCAACAGACCCATTATGGATCAGAGGAAGCGGGGACTTGAGATCCAATTTTTTGGTTGGTTTCAACTTGCATCTGGCACTCGAATGTTCGGACTTCCTCCAAAGACAAGTCTGTGAAAAGGTCAAAGAGGTTGCTGACTGCGGAAACATATTCCTCTTGCAGATTCAGTGAGGAGCAGGTGGGAAGTAATGTTATTGTCGGGGGCAGCTACCGCCTGGGTGAAGGGCCAGCCACAAAGGTTGGGTGTTAGTATTTTTATTTGAAAGAGGAGTTGAAAGCCACCCAAAAGAAAACAAAAAGGAGTGCTGAAAACTCTTTTGAAGTTCGACTGAAGATCAATTTGAAGCAGGAAGATTGCAACTCGCTGCTATGCAGCTGAAGGTTTAGTCGCCAGACGTGCAGGCAGCAGATTTAGCAAAGACCAAGGAACCTCTTCAGAGAATTGCTGACCACGCCGCAGATATGGAGAAGTTATTCATGACCGAGTCCAGCAAGCAAGGATTGGCTGACAAGAAATGACCAAGCGATCCAGAAAGTTGACACCACAATTCACGATAAGCAAGTCGTCATGACTGTAGATGTCTTCCCTCAATCCTTCCACTCCCCCCACCTCTCAATAGTTGGGCAGTAAAGGCTTCTTTATGTGCTGTACCCTGCCAGATTTTCATTCCTCAACAACTTCACTCAAATGAAAGCTGCCTCCCTGTAGTTAATGACAGGTAGAATTGCCATCATACTGATCTCCAACGAGCAAAATCTGACATTTGCTGACAAGATAGCAACTGACAAGAACCGATCAACATTCACTCCGCAGTAGGCGCACTTGAGCAAAAAAAAACTTATCAAACTGTTGTTCTCGGAATGCACACATTTGGGTTACCACATTTTCTTCTGTTACAATGGTAATGACATTTTACATTTGTTAGATAAGTTGGCACAGAGAGCTTGTTTCTGCCCTCAAACTCATTGGTAGAAACATGCCCAGAGGTCACAAAAGCTGCTGTGCAAATCATAATCTTTTCTCCTTACTCTCTAAATACTCGGGTCAGTCAAAGGTTGTGTTTGTTTCAAGCTGCTTATACTCATAATCCACTCAATTAAAAATAAAATTAGGGAACAAAAATCTGGCTTTGTTAATTGTGATTATAAAGAAACCACGGTATTACTGTAAAAATATCCTTTTCTTTATCAATGCACTTTATGACGTTGAATCGAATGCCACACTAATTTGTCCATGCTGTTGACTTTCAAATCCCCTCTGAAGTGGTAAATTTATTAATCCTTTTGTGGGAAGAGCACTGGGATACCGATTAAAAAATTTTAAACATGGATCGCGGAATAAAAGGTCATGATTTCTTTGCAAGTTTGTGACCTCTGAGCCCGACGTGGCTTGTACGATATAATTTACATTCCGCAGAGGTGTCAAAGGGATGGACACCGGTGATAAATGGCATGCAGAGGAGTAGCTGCAACGCTCTGCAATTTATTTCCCCGACAGTCTTCAGGAAGCTTTCTATCCTGCAAATGATTACCTGTCAAAGCTGGCAAAATCTCTTACCAAAATCCTATAAGAGGCCACTTCTTCCAGTAAAACGTGGGCAGAATATAATTTGTAGTTAATACAGCAGCTTGTGGGTCAGATGGTCGGAGCAACAGCCTGTGGCTAGTGCAATCACTGGGAAAGCCATCGTAATAAGAGCCGTGGCCGATCTGACGACAGGTTCATCTCCACCTACCTGCCTTTTCCTCATATCGTTTAATTCCCCTGCGATGTAAAAATCTATCCAGCATAATCCCGGAGGTCGCCTCCACTGCTTCAATGGGCAGCAAATCCGCAATGCACCACCCTCTGAGAAAAGCAGTTCCTCCTCATCTCCGTCCTAAATCTACTACCCTGAATCTTGAGGGTATGTCCCCTAGCTCTAGTCTGCCCCTCCAAGGGGAACAACTTACCTACGTTTTTATACGATCTCCTCTCATTCTACTAAATTCAAGTGAGTACTCAATCTCTCCTCGTACACTGACCCCCACATCTCCGGAATCAACCTGGTGAACTTCCTCTTCCCCGCCTCCAAAGCCAGTACATCCTTCCTCAAGAAAGGAGACCGGAACTGCTTGGCCAGAGGCCCAGTTACGGCATCACCAGTACCTTAAGAATCGCAGCATAACCTCCCTCCTCTTAGATTCAATCCCTCTTGCAATGAAGGCCAACATTTCATTTGCCTTTCTGATAGCCTGCTGCACCTGCAATCCAACCTTCTGCAATTCATGCACAAGTATTCCCAAGTCCTTCTGCAAGGCAGTATGCTGTAATTGGTTGCAATTTAAATAATGATCTCTGCATTAACAGTGCATTAACAGTGCAAAGTGTTCATGCTTCCCCCCCCCCCCCCCCACCCCACCCTGGTGACCCTGGTGACTTTTAAATTGTACCAAGCACACCCATCATTGCAATAAAATCTCACTCAGGATTCAGCAAGTCCTGAAGTCAGTTTAATCCATTGGGATGAAATACTGGGCATCTTATCGATCTCCCTCTATTGGACTCACTGGCTTCTGTTGCTTGCCAAAGGCAGTGTGCGTTGGCGATATTCCCCATCAACTCATCTATTGTGGCCACGGCGAGTGCTGGCGTTGGCAAGTCTGTGATCACTCCCGTTGTCTACAGGTTCGCTATGACAGCTTAACATCATTTGTGCAATCTCCAATTCCCCATCACCACCTTTAAGATCTTTACTGCTATTTACAATCCCTCCTTAATTATACACTTACGTCTGTATAAATAATCTATGGATATCATTCACTTCAATGATTCTCTGAATAATCCAATCTTTTAGTAATCAACCTTTTCACACCTGAGTGGTCAACAAACTCTAACATTCTGTCAATCATGGCCCAATCATAATCAAACAAAGCAGGAGCACTGGTGGGCCCATTAAGCCCTTGAGCGTACACTGCTATTGGATTAGAACATGACTGATCGCTTGCGACAAGTTCACACACCCTCCAAACCACTTGATTTGCCTGGTGTTCAAGTCGCTAGCTGTCTTGGCATTGACTGTGCACAGTGACCGGGCTTCCCATTTCTCTTGCCCCTTTTCCCCTGGCACTCTGTCCCAGGAATTAACTGGGAATTTACTGGGACAGGGTCCAGTGGAAAAGGAACACTGTCCCAACGCTGGCGTCAAATGACATCATCTCACACCGGGGAATAACGGCCTCTACCCCTACTCATTATCCCCGGTGTTTGTTGATGCCGGTGCGCTGATAAAAGCAGTGGAAAAGGGACAGCAGAAAGTCACCTGCTTCCAGCGGAAGGGAAAACGATCTCCGATGCCCGGGGACGAGTTGTGTCCAGTGATTCGTGTCGTTAAGGGTGGCCCAGTGGAAACGGCACAAAGGGCTTCCTATCCCGGGACACTGCATCGCCAATTAACTGGGGTGCCAGTAGAAAAGGGGATGCTGAGGCGCAGATTCATGGCACTCTGCAAATCTCACAGACAGGTGGGAAGCAACAATGTAACTTCCATTTAAAGAGCAAAAAAGCTTGGCACCCTGATAGGAAAAGCTGAGCCCAATATTCGGAGATTGAATTTATTCCACTGAGTAACGGGTTTAGCAAAACGATACGTAATCAGCTGTTCTAACCTTGACTGCTTTTCAGGAAAACTCACCAATCAGCTCTCCACTAGCTTCATACCTGCTCCTAAATTCATCGAATCCCATCTCGTGAGATGGCGTAAAATTAAAATGGCCCCACCTCACTTAAATTTAAATTTAAAAAAAGCAAAACTGCCTGGCCAGGAGCATTGCTGCTTCAAATAGCAAAGACTGAAAACTTAAATGGAAGCAGCACGACCATCAGATCTCCGAGGGTTAGCGATAGCGAGCTGCTGCGAAAATAATCAGACACCCTTGTTAGTCAGGATTAGCAATGGAAAGCACAGATGGGAATGCACCGAGCTGAAGATCTCAGAGAAAAGAACACATCTGGCAAAGAGGCCATGCTGGGAATTTCTCGTCCAATTGCTTCTGCAGAATACTTCGACGGATGTTTGAAGCCAGCTCGCTGACAGACATCTGAGTGCAAGCGGAAGCAGGAGCAGAGAATGTAAAGTGCTTTGTTTCAGTTTCCAGGGCAGCTTAACAAGACACAACATAAACCGCAGATGTAATTACTTTTTGGTAATGCAAGAATTAATCGCGACGTATATTGCAACACAATCTACAAAATTCAATTCTCGACAGTTTCATGTTAACCAAAGCTCTCAGAAAAATACCAACAAACCACGTTCCAGTCAATTCTCAACAGATGACTGATAGCAAGTTAAAATGGAGAATGTTTATTAATGAGATGCAATTATCTGCACTTATATCACTGAATGACAAGAGTAATAGCAGCCACCGTGATTAAGGCCACTACAATTACAGGGTCTTACAACATGAGTTGGTCCAAGACAAATCAACACGCAATGAAATGTTTTGCAGGATTTGGACGGGTATTAGTCCAACCAGATTGGCTAAATGCATTCTAAAATATTTCACCAGGGCCAAGTGCTCTGTGAAAATTTGTTAGTGAATTAGCACTGGGTAGTCACGAGTAGAGCAGTCCCGATTTAAAACCTGTGCCAACTTGCCTTGGGTTATGGGTCATCAGACAAGGACAGCTGATGTTTTCCATTTCCTTGACTGAATTGCATTCAAAGGCAATGAAAACAGCTAAGAACCAGGGTCCACAGTATTGGCCATCTCCTCTTTGTACTCAGTCTTGATGAAGGATTCAGTCTTTTCTTCCCACGGATGCTGATCGACCCGCTGAGTTCCTCCAGCAGGTCGCTTGTTGCTCTGGATTCCAGCGCCTGCAGTCTCCTGAGTGTTTCTACTCTCTAAACTGGAGCAGGCCAGAATCGTCACCATATCTATGAAGGGCTAGATGAGCACCAGGACAATGTGGGACAAACTGGGAAATAGAATGAGGTAGAAAGCATTTTACTTGGGTGGACATGGGTACAATGGGCCAAACAGCCTCCTTCTGTGCCGATAATCAGTACGTGTTTTGGGTTAATGAGGTGATGGTTTAATTTGATGACCAAGGGGTGGATGGAAATGGAAATATTAAATTCAGCTGGTTAAAACACTTGGGATCAAACCTCATTGTGGTTGCCATTTCTGGCCCATAACTTTTGTCTGTAGACCATCTGCTGCTGTGAATCTGTACTGCTTTGAGAGGGGCCAAGTGGCCAGCTGACTTGGAAATGCAGAAACCGGCAGAGCAGCATCCAGACCACCAGCAACATGCACACAACAGCACCTCAGCACTGACAGAATATCAACTGAAAGCAATTCCCATTTTGACTCTAAGGGAACATGTCAATGTACTTACTTCACTAGTCTTTGTGCTGGCTATTCATTTTGATTACTGTATATGCCTATGTATAAGGCGACTGGGTGTATATGAACAACCCAGAATTTCCACTTATAATGTAGGTTTTGAGCTATACGCGCAGTATAAAACTACTTCAAGTTTTTGAACCCTTTGTATCAAGTTTGCAAAGTTCATAGGCATTTCAACCATGTTTCTGATGAACGTTTCTTATGTTGTTGTAATACATAGCCATTTGACATCTACGTGCTTCTCTAGAATCGGCCATGTGTACGGTACCTCCTCTCATTGTAGCCTCTCATTCATACTTGGAACTTTCCAAGAAACCCTGTCTTTAAAAGTTTAAAAGTACCAGTAACTGGTGATTGGCCTAAAGAGAATGCACCCTGGAACCCTGGCTAATGTTTGTCACCTGTTGCTTCCTTTGCTGTGCTGTCATTTTAAGGTATGCTAGATGGGTTTAGAATATATTTTTATTGCTTTAATATAACACTAATTTGGGTGGCATGGTTCTCGTAGGGATTAACACAACGCTGTTACAGTGCCAGCGATCAGGGCTTGGGTTCAAATCCCGCGCGGTCTGTAAGGAGCTTGCACGTCCTGCGTTGGCTTTCCCCAGGGGCTCCAGTTTCCCCCCACCATTCAAAACGTTGTTGGTCAATTGGGTGTGATTGGGAAGTTCGGGTTCGTGATCTGAAAGGGCCTGTTATCATGCTGTATGTCTAAATTTAAATTAAAAAAAAATACTATTAATCCAGCTTCCCAAAAATAAGTTTCAGTGGAAAAATATTTAGTGGAAGGACTGAAGAAATTATGCTAGGGTTTTATGCTGAGCTCCCTCGCCACGGGGAACACTTTAAACCACATATTTATAGGGTTCAAATATGCTGACATGTAGGTAATTGTGTTGATTCCCAACTAATTGGACTCCTGAGATCTACACAGTTGTAACTATCATTTAATACCTTTCCAGGTAGATAACTTGCAGGAATGTGGTGCTCAGTTAAACGGACCACGATCATTGGGAATTATATTTTGAGACTGTATCTGTCTGTAGAGATCTTGAGTGAACACTCACAAAAAGTGCAGAGGAAACGTTCAGTACTCCGCTGCGTTCCCACCTCACCGGGGAGAATTTTCAACTGCCACTTAAATCACAATTAGGCTGGACAAAAGGATTTTGTGGAATTCTCTCTTGGGTTGTTTTCTCTGGAGCATTGGAGACTGCGAGAGCTGATGGAAGTTTATGAATTATGAGAGGCATGGATGAGGTAGACAGTCGGAACCTTTCCTCCAGACTAAAAACGCCAAGTGCTAGAAGACGCATTAAGGTCATGGCTAATGTGATTTATGGTGTGAAAAATAAAAAATTTAAAAAAAAAGGTGAGGGGGTGGAGGGATGGGGGTGATTTTAAAGGAAATGTATGGGGCTTCTTTTTTTTAAAAAAACACGAGTCCATGCCTCTCGATTAACCTATAAACCCCCGGTACATGTCGAACAGTGGGAGGAAACTTGAGCTCTCGGGAAAAACCCGCGCAGACACTGGGAGAGCTTGCAAACTCCTTACGGACAGCCTGGGATTCGAACCCTGGTCCCGATCGCTGGCGCTGTAAAAGCGTTGCGCTCACCGTCACGCCGCCCTTAAAGAGCACTGATAATGAAATGTTGTTGCTTTTTGCAATTGGATGTAAAGTTTTTTTCAGAAGTATAAACTGCTGATGTTAAAAAAGATGATTTTCCTTCCACAGAAACCTAGATTATAAAACATCTTTAATCTATTAGCAGGCAGCTCCTTTTAAGAGGTCTGTTGGTTAGAGATAGTGCAGTAATGTAACAATAACCCTGTTTAATTACTGCTCCCAGCCAGGAGAGCATATTAATAAATTAATCCTCATTATCAATTTAAAGGGCGTTTACTTGCAAATAGAATCTAAAGCTGTCCACTCCCATGAGTACGAAATAGCCTCAAAGCAAATAATTCTCTTATGACCATTCTATAGTCTAGCAGTGGGCATTCCCGTACTTCTGACATTGTGGGCATTCAAATGATCTGACCTCCACTTGCCAGAGGTGTTGTCTTTCATATGTGAATGCAAAGCTTGGTGGATGTAAAAGATCCCAAGACACTCTTCAAGAGTAAACCCAAGGACCAATAATTTATGAATTATTGAAGCTTTAACATCTGGTGACATTAATCTCTTTTCCATTGGCCCCTCGTGACTGTAATAAGGTTAAAAGAAATGCCCTTTCACTATTAGCGCCTTTTGTCATTTTGGGGTTTTAACGGCTGAAATAATTAAAAGGTCATGGACATGGAAGCCAGATTGCTGATCTGCATCAGAGTCCATTTTGTAAATTTTAATCTGACATCATTTGGGGCTCAGGTGAGCAATAGAGAGATAGCAGACTCAGCAATTTGGAAACAGGGTTGCGTGACCTTTTTCTCCTTTGCTCTCTGTGGGACAGGGACTGGTAATATTTGGCAGGAAAAATGTGCTGATGCTGTCGCATCTTTGGAAGCGAGCACCTGAAAGATCGACACTTTGTTGTTACTGCGGAGTTTCTTTAATGGGTTCTCTTGAACCAACTAAAAGACACCAGTAGATCAATAGCCAAGACTTTCATTTCAGTAGAGCCTTCTGCTTCTCTCTTTAGACATCCCAAAGCGGTTTATGATCCGTGAAATACCTTTGTAGCATAACAAAATTAAAATGTAGGGAAAAAAGCATTTATACACAAAATCTCGACAAATATCAAATGATGAAAGCCATTTTAACTGCACTGGATGCTTGAAAAAACTTCCCTTCTTTTAATTTTGGTTAATTCTGTTCAAAGACACTGTTTAACATCTAATCTCAGAGATGGAAGTACCAACAAAAGCAGCACATCCTCAGTTCTACCTCACAGCTCATCCAGGGTAGTGTTCTTGTTTCTGGATTGGGTTTAGAACCAACCTCCATTCTATCAGGAGCATCCACTGAAAGCCACAAGAGTGAATAGAGTAAAGCTCTGCCAATCCGGATGCTTGGGACAGGTGGATTTCCCACATTTGGGATTCTAATAGCACTCAAACACTTTTTTAAAAATGGAAATTGCTTCATCGGATAATAAGTTTTACAGCTAACTCTGTAAATTTAAAGGGAGGGTGAGAAATGTTTAAAAGCAGCATAGGTTCCGAGGCATCAGTGATTTAGTGTGTGGGAACCAGGGCCCTAGTGAGTTTGAGTGTGGGAATCAGTGGCCCAGTGGGTTGGAGCGTGGAAACAGTGCTCCAGAGAGTTAGAGTATGGGAACCAGTGTCTCTCCCTCCAAACCCCCCGCCCCCCATGAATTAGGGTGTGAGAACAGTGATCCAGTGAGTTAAGTATATGGGAAACATTTCTCTAGTCAGTTGGAGTGTGGAAACTGTGCCGCAGAGAATTAGTGTATGGGAACCAGTGCTCCAGTGCATTAGTGTGTGAGAACCAGTGCCCCAGTGGGTTAGTATGCAGGAACCAGTGCTCCAGTGAGTGAGTGTGTGGGATCCAGTGTCAGGGTGAGAGTGAGTTAGTGTGGGAAACAGACCCCAGTGAGTTCTAGAGTGTGAACTAGTGCCCCAGTGGATTAGAGCATGGGAACCAGTGTCCCAATGCGTTAGAGTGTGGGAATGAAGGCTCCAGTGAGTCAGATTGTGGGGACCAGTGTTCCAATGAGTTAATGTGGGAGCCAATGCTGCAGTGAATTAGTGTGTGGGAACCAGGGGCCTAGTGAGTCAGAGGGTGGGAATCAGGGGCCTAGTGAGTCAGAGGGTGGGAATCAGGGGCCTAGTGAGTCAGAGGGTGGGAACCAGGGCTCCAGTGAATTGAAAGGGAGTGTGGGAAGCAGGGCCCTTGTGCATTAAAGGGAGCACAGACTGGAGTTTTACCTCGTGATCCAAGGACTGAATCATCAGGATTTCTGAGAAAATAGAGTAGCGGATTACTTTACTTTGTTCTTTCAGTCTCTTCTACCTGCCTACCATTTGAAGAGACCCGAGGTCAATTCAAATTAAATGGATTTGTAGGTTTGAATTTACACAGCACTTGCCCAAACCTCTGGCTGAGCTTGTGGGATGGAGGCAGATTGTTCGTGCGGAGTGAGAAGACCCAAGATTACCTTTGGAAATACTGCCTTGGGGTGTTTTGAAGGGGGAGAACTGGCACCTGTCGCAAACTTTTAAGGTGCCTCAAGGGGTAACTCACTCGCGCCTGGAGCAAGAAGCCTGCAGGATAAACTCCCCTCCTGGGGGTAGAAGGAAAGGGTCGCACAAAACGACGGAGGGATTTGAAAACAAGGACGATGATTTGTGGTTTATCTGACCTTCAAATGGTCGTTAAACGACATTAATAGATTCAAAAATGAAAGAAGTATTAGAGTGATTAAAAGAAAGGCAATTCCCATAGCTTTATGAAACATGGACATTTCGTGTTCGTGCGGATTCGTGGTGGGAGGTGAAATGTACTGAAGGGCCTGTTTCCAGCGGTATCTCTCAATGAGAATAAGTCGAGGGGAAATGGGACTGACGAGGTTTCTCAGCATGAACTCTGCTTTCAATGGCTCCCTTCTCTGTTATTATAAGCATATAACATGAATATTTTTCCTCTGCATTTGTATGACAAGTTAAACAGGGGACTGATCATCTGGCCTGGATAATCTTTCCAACAATAAATGAAAGATTCCAACATTCAGGCACACAAATCCACTTGAGTCAGATTTCAGGAGTAATAGCTTGAACCTCCTTGCATTTAAATTGCTTTGCTGGAACTGAGGAAACCATTTCTCCTAATTGCAGTACTGCCTACACCTTGTATAATGAGGATACAATTTATTACACTCCATGATGTTGAAGCAAACAGATGTGAAGCGAGTAGGATGAATGCAAGAACAGCAGCGTCAAAAGGCCACTGATTGGTAGTTCAATGGTGTTTATGTTCCGATGAGACAATGAAATATGTTCAAAAACAGATGTTTGCCTTGGATCTAATCTGCATCTCTGGGAAAACACGAGGGGTGGGGCTGGTGAGAAATTCTTCACTCAAACCATATGTGTGGGAGAAGAATGCTTCATAACGCCGAGACCAAAGGCAGATTTCTTTCTTTTCTGAGTGAACTAGATGGGAGTTTACTAGTAATCTTATTGCTTCATGGTCACCTTTACCAATGCAAATTATTATTAGAGTGAAACACGAAAATCTCCAGATGGTGTGATTGTAGTAAAAACACAAAAATGTTGGGAGGAACTCCGCAGGTTGAGGGAGAAGGTAAAAATAAATAATTAACTTTTCAGGCCTGAGTCCTTCAAGGTTGAAATTATTATTAGGATTATTACAACATTAGCAATATCTGCCTGAACAGTCCATTACTATAAAGTTATTGAAAGGATACGTGTGTGATATATGTCGTATTTGACGGCATATAGGAACCCCATTTTCCTCCCCTCCCCCCCCCCCCCCCCAAAAACCATCCTGAGTCTTATACGCGAAGGTAACATTTTGGAGCCGCCATTTTAGGCACTGTAGTGGAGGCTTTCATCCACCAGATGGCAACAGGAGGAAAGCGCTCAAGTTACACTATTGCATTCAAACTAAAAGTTGTAACGTACTCTAAGGAGCATGATAATAGAGCGGCAGCTAAAGTCTTTGGAGCGCCCCCGACAGCAAAAACAGTTTACGCACGGAGAAAGCAACAAAAAAACAGCTAGAGGCGGCTAAAAAGGGTAAACGTAACCTTTGATGTCCAGCCCCCACGTTGGCCACAACTTGAGAAGTTTTAAAAAAAAACTGGGTGTTAAATGAAAGAGAAGCAGGGAAATGCGTTTCTAGCAAGATGATGATGCATTGGTGTTACATGGAAATCTAATGTAGATTTAGGGTTAGAGAGGAGGCATGCAGAATTCTGTTCATGTATCCCATTTGAAAATATTTACACATAATTTGATAGCCATACATCAAAGATGATAATGCATAAGGCCAGGAGCTTAGGACAAGAACAAAAGCCTAAGGATTTTACTGGGATAGAGGGTTGGTGTTACCGGTTCATGAAACGGAGCGGTCTATCAATGCGTGCAAAAACATCGATTGCACAGAAAATGCCAGCGAATGATGAAGACAAAATAATAGAATTTCATAAGTTTGTAATAAATCCACAAAAAGGAACTTGTTTTGAACTGAGCCAAATAGGGAACATTGGGTGAAGTTCCAGCAACTTTCAATGTACCATCCAACAAAACTGTGAGGGTTAAAGGAGCTAAAACCGTCATAGTAAAAACCATTGGTCACGAAAAGACCTAACTATACAGTAGTTCTGGGCCGCAGTGCTGATGGCACAAAATGGCCACCGTTTGTAATATTTAAAAGAGAGACTCACCCCAACGTAACAAAATACCACGCGGTGTGTTTGTTCGTGTTCATCCAAAAGGCTGGATGGTCGAAGCTGGAATCAAATTATTGTTGCAGGAGAAAAAAACAAACCTGCCCTTCTGGTCTGACATCAGTTCTGGGTACACAGAGCTGAGGCCGTTTAAAAAAAAAGGCGCGCGAACTGAAAACCCGGATGGCTGTTATTCCCAGTGGTCTGACGAGCCATTTGCAGCCTTTCGATGTGTGTAGAAACAAGCTGTTTAAAAATAGCATGAGGAAACAAATGGATGGGAGAAAAAGACCGTGCACTCACACGAGCAGGAAGAGTGAAACGTCCCACCATTACACAGGTGTGTGAGTGGGTGAAGACATCTTGGGACACTGTAAGAGCTGGAATTATTATTAAGGCTTTTAAGAAGAGTGGATGGCACTGAGGATGGCGCATTATTTGAAGACAGTGACACCAGCAGTGGTGACGCTGAGTTTTTGGGCTTTGACTGTGACGGCGCTGATGAAGGTTCGGGCAGTGAAGACGATTAAAATCTTTGTTGCAGAACTTTGATGTTTTATTTTATTTTTGTTGATGATAATTGTTTTAATGTTCTCTTATAAAACGGTTTCTCCTCTTAATTACAGCAGTATTCTTATTAAAACGATTTTTACCCATGCCCTGTTTGGATATTCTGTCCAAGTTTTACCTATAAATACAGTAAGACTAATTTTTTCTAAAATATCCCTCTAAAATGGGGTGGGGTGGTCTTATACGCCAGTGGGTCCTATATGTCATCAAATATGGTTTTTATTTTGGGTCTCTATACATAGGCAGAACGGTTAGAGCACCAGCAATCAGGATCAGGGTTTGAATCCTATGATGTCTGAAAGGAGTTAGAATGTTCTCCCCGTGTCTGCATGGGTTTCCTCTGAGTGCTCCAGTTTCCTCCCGCTGTTCAGGACATACCGGGGGGCTGTAGGTCAAATGGGTTTAAATTGGGCTCATGGGCCGAAAGGGCCTGTTACCAGGCTGTATGTCTAAATTTTTTTTAAAAATTAATCTCTCTCTCTCTCTCGCGTCTGTGTGTGTGCACTATAGCCTGGGAGAACGCTGTTTTGTCGGGTTGTGGAGATGACAATAAACTTGAACTTGAATTTTCCCTAGCTGCCATGGCAGGATTCAAAAAGAATCAATAGCCTAGAAATCTTGAATATTTGAACCCTAATATATATGACTGTAACTCCACAACGAAATGAAACAAGAGTTAAACAAGACTGCCAATCCTAGGGTTGTGCTACAATTGCTGGAGAAACTTAGCAAGTCGGTCAGCAACTACAGAAAGCAAAGGGTCACTAATGCTTCGGGCCTGAGTCCTTCGTCAGAGCATTAGGGTAAAGGTCAGGTTGGAGTCTCACTCATGGCAACATTGACGAAAAATCATTAATGCCACAGGTTCACAATCGGCACAGAAATCGACCGTCCTTCAATCCATCACATATATGCTGACCCCTTTTGCTTGTCTTTACTAATCCCATCTGCCTGCCTTAGGTTTAAACTTCATCTTTCCGTATCTTGGCAATTCAAGAGTCTGCCTAAATGTGGATGTGACAGCGCCAGGTCCCAGATTTCAAATTTCAACCACATTCATGTAAAAAACCTATCCCTCAGTTCCCTCGTTGCCCTAGCAACCTGTACTTGAGAAGTGTGAGCATGTTGGGAGGCCGTTCTGTCAAACTCTGTTTCTTTTCAAGTTTACAGTTGGATGTTAGCCGTGAGATACCTTTTTGTGTAGATTATACTTAGCGTACACTTACACATTATGCCCAACTGTCCTTCACTTCTCATTTATAAATGATCCCTCAGCAAATTTCAACGGGAGAAAAAAAGTGTCAGCTTCTAAACATATGCTCGCAACACTTAGGTATGGCACGATACACAAATGTTTCTCCAGCACATTTGTGCATAGCACTTAATCCCAGCATCTGCAGATTTTCTTGCATCAATCTAAGTCTCGCAGCCTTCACGGAATAAACCAAAATACCTTCTGCTAAATTATTGCGCAGATTTCAGCCATTGTCCTTAATCACCAATCACAAACTTGACCACTGGTCAATGTCTCCAGCCCTGGGAACTGGAAGAGATTGAGTCAGCCCCTTTGCAACTTTGGAGTGTCAAACCACGGTCTATCCTCTCTTCCGCTTTCATAAAAGGGCAGTACGGTTAGCATAGAGGTTAGCGCAAAACGGACAAAGTGCCAGTGACCTTGGTTCGAATCTGGCGCTGTCTGTAAGGAGTTTGTACGTTCTCCCCATGTCTGCACGGGTTTTCTCCGAGCCCTCTGTTTTCTTTCCACCCTTCAAAACGTACCGGGGTGGGGGGGCGTGGTAGGTTAATTGGGTGTACTTGGGTGGCTGAAAGGGGCCTGTTACCCTGCTGTATATCTTAAAAAAAAAGTAAATGCCCAGCCCAGCTCACCTGCTGTTACATCCCTCTCTCACCTCTTTGACCCAGACTGCTCTAATACTCTCTGTCCTTCTTTGCTTATTTCTTGAAGAAAGGCAAAGGACAAAACGTCAACAATATATCTTGCTCTCCTACGGACGCTGCAAGACCGACAAGAGTTCACCCAGCATTTCGGAGTGGTTTTTTTTCCCTCAATAAACACGCTTGTCCAAAACTCCTACCTTGCACCAGGCAGTTTTCCCTTTGGCGGAGGCAGTCCCACAATGTTGTGGAAGTTAAGAAACAGGAGCAGGGACGGATGATTTGCCTCTTCTAACCTTCTCTACCATTCAACACGACCACCACTTCACTGAAGCAAGACCTCCTAAAGCACCTTCACAGAGGTTTTGCTGTGCTAACCGTGTATCGAATTGGTGCTATGTTCCACCAGCCTCTGCAGGCGAAAATCAGAACAAATGCTTCCACAAAAACTTAAATGGTTGCCTCATTCCATAATAATTGGCAGTGCTGTCTGCATTGATGTTACCCAGCTCGTACTGGCACATGTTTCAGAGTAAAATGCCCCCATGGATTCAATAAATTGGATTGAGTAGAACGCCCTGGTCTGTTTATTTTTATTTATCTGTCACAATAAATTTAGGAGATTTGTTGTGTCTAAGAGCTTCCTTTATTGAGTACAACACAGAGCATGATGAGATGAATGGGAGTTTCAACAGTAAGGGTCCATGTTGAAGGGTACTCATTAGAAAGCTAGGGAGCTGCAGGGCTCCCTTTCATTCATTCATTGACTGGACAGCGGCAGGCCTGACATGTATTACCCATTCCTAACTGCCCCCGAATGAGCAGGGCTGAGAGTAACATTAGTATCTTATCGGTAAATATAGTAAAGCCGCAGATATGCTGGAGGAAGTCAGGAGGATTCGCAGCGTCCACAGGAGGTAAAGATGGATAACCGGGCCCTTCTTCAAGGTCTGAGTAAAAAGCAGTAAGGCATCTGAATTAAAAGGCTGGGGAGAAGGTAAGAGTGGGCAGGGCGAGGAGCACAGGCCAACAAAAGGTGATGTTGGTGCCTTAACCTCGACGTATCTGGTTTCCATGAGCACCCATCCCCATCTTTCCCGGTGTCTACGCTCTGTCCCTCTTTTTCTCTCTCTCTCTCCTTTCCCCCAGCTCTGCTTTCACAGAGCCAAAAATAAAAATGTAAAACCATCCCATATCAGTAAATATTTCCCATTTTATCCAGTTGTTCTGATAGTTTCCATCACTATGCCACTCTGGGCCATATTTGATTACTGCTGAAGTGTCAGGAACCACACGTAGACCAAGACAGGTAAACACCACAGATTTCCTTCCTTTAACAGATTACTTTTTAAAAAAACAACAATTTGGCAAGTTCATTATCACCGTTACTGATACTCTAGCTTCATTTATTTATCAGTTTAGCTGCCCTAGCACGGCAAGTGATCAGAATGGAGTACACCTTGCCTTTGCCCAGAATGTGCAATAATGAGGCCATCAGACATCTTACAACGTGGCTGGTTTGAGCTCTCCTGATTTCAGTGTAAATCCTACATGAGAGAGAATGGATCAGGGCTCTGGTCAATGCACATATTCACATCTCAATACCAGCATCAGAGTTCTGTGTTCTTGTTGAGATTCACTGGAAAATGGATATATTCAAGTCTTCTCATCAATGATTGAAAAGCTTTTCATGACACCAAATACCCCTCCTCTCCTTTTCCCACCTTCATGTGGCAGGTGATGAGAAAGTTGTGGCTAACAAGAGAGAGGGATCGCGTGCTATTAGTGCATAGGCAAAAAAATAGTTGCATTGTCTAAGTCAACTCACCACACCATTCATCCACCCAGGCAAACGCTTGCCTGTGCCCTATTAATAGAATGTCTCTGATGACCTGCAAGAAGAGAGAAATGATGAGTGAAATTATTTTAGCATTGAAAAAGAAAAAAGCACAATGCTGGAGAAACTCAGCAGGTCAAACAATGTCCCTTATATAGCAAAGATAAAGACACATAATTGATATTTCAGGCTTGAAATATCCATACCTGGATGAAGGGCTCAAGCCTGAAATGTCAGATAAGTATCTTTATCTTTGCTATATAAACGACATCGTTTGACCTGCTGAGTTTCTCCAGAATTATGTTTTTACTTCAACCACAGTGTCTGCAGATGTTCGTGTTTTACTTTTCATTTTAGCATTTACTTCTTTGCTTGAACCAGTGCTGTTGAAAAACGGTGAGTGAAGACTTTGATCAATCCAACTGCAGACTTCAACACAAAGTCTGTTGAAAGTCAATCCCACATGCTCGTAGGTTCTGGACGAAAATCATGGTTAACATAGTGGTTTGCGCAATGCTGTTACAGCGCCAATGAGTGGGACCAGGGTTCGAATCCTGTGCTGTCGGTGAGTTTATATGTTCACCCCGCATCAGTGTAGGTTTCCCCCGGGTGCTCTGGTTTCCTCCCACCCTTCAAAATATACTGAAGTTATAAATCAATTGGGTGTAATTGGGAGGAAAGGGCTCATCCTGTAAATCTACATTTTTTTTTAAAATTGCATATGGTGGAAATTTGAAATGCAAACAGGAAATCCCCTAAACACCCAATGGGTCAGGCCACATCCATGGAAAAAGAAACATTTTGGGTCAAAGACCTGTAAGTGGAACCGGAAACGTCAAGAGAACAGGTTCACTCGAAGTTTGCAGACACCGTAATTGAAGTTAAAACACAACGCTGGAGAAACTAGTTGAAGGGCTCACCCCGAAACGTTGGTCAAGTATCTTTATCATGTATCTTCACTGCTAAATAAAGTGCACTGCTTGACCTGCCGACTTTCTCCAGCATTGGGTTTTTACTTCGCTGTTTGTTGTCCAGGTTCGGAAAGGTCGTTGAAAAAAAAAAAATGCCTAATTCAGGACAATGATCCAAAAAAACCCAGAGAGAAAAGGTTTTGAGTGCACTTCACTCTATAATTCTATGCTGTGCAAAGTGGGCATGTATTCTGCTGTATCCCATCATTATAAGAGCACCATTATCTGCAGGAAGAACATAATTTGTATCTGTCAAGAGAGCCTCAACAAGACGCTGGCTTCTTACTATGTTACACCCAGCTTTCTTGGAACTTCAGTCAATCAAAGACCTAATGAGGATTTATTGAATAGCCCAAAAGAAACAGATTACTTATCATTCTGCAAGTGTTTCAAATCATTAAAGGCGAACATATTGGAATCCGAGAAGGCAAGATCCCTGAAGACAGCAGTAAATCTGGATCTGCTCCTTTCTGGTAGATTTCCAATGAAATAGATTGCATTCTGAACAGAAAGCCAGACTTTCACCCATGTTTACAAAAGCTATTAAGAAGAGTATACACACAGTAAAGAGAGCTGCAAAAGCTCTCCTGAGTTAACTCCAACTGATTTGAGAATCACTGGCTCGCACAATGCAGGGCAAAATCAGGATAAAATGCATGAAAAATAATTATGTTAATCATATCAATTAGTAGCAGCTTTCCTGATTTTGACTCCATTAAACAACCATTTTTAAATTACGTCAAAGGGCTTTCCTGCCAAATGTGAGATTTTTAACTAGAACCCTAATGAGATGAGTTTAAACTATTGATATCTGATGTTGTTAAAGTAATTCATCCCTCATAGAGGAGATAAGAAGTTTTTAATTTAACAGTAAGGATCAGCTACTGGAAAGAATAGCCAGCTCTTCAGCATGAGGCACAAGTCTCTGTGTGAGGTTGGTACACATGGGATTGTTTGAGACAATCTCATTCTGATGGAAAGTCCGTAATCGGTCCAACAGGATGCTTCTAATGCAGACTCTGTGTCTGAATCTAGGAAAAAACATTGCTATGAAAGCACTTTCCTTCAGAGCTGTGTGATTTTTATCACTGGGTGGCAATATATTTTATGGATGATACTTTATTCCAAACCATACCATGTATTAGACCAGCCAGCAGGAGATGCACTGCATTTCCAGAATGTCTACACAACGTTTCCTTGCCCAAGCAAAACATCTTGGACCATAAGGCACGAGCAGAAACAGGCTATTCAGCCCATCGAGTCTGCCCCTGCCATTCCATCATGAGCTGATCCATTTTCCCACTCAACCCCACTGCCCGGCATTCTTCCCATAAATGGCTAATTGAGAACCTATCAATCTCGGATTTAAATACACCCAATGACCTGGCCTTCACAACCATCTGTGGCCAAAAATTCCACAGATTTACCACCCTCTGGCTGGTGAAGAAATTCCTCTGCATCTCTAAGCAGGTGACCTTCAATTCTGAAGTTGTGCTCTCTTCTCTGAGACTCTCCCACCATGGGAAACAACTTACCTTCATTGACTCTGTCCACATTTTTCAACATTTGAAATGTTCCAATGAGCTCCCCCCCCCCCCCATTCTCCTAAATTCCAACGAATACAGGCCAAGAGCTGACAAACGCTCCTCATATGATAATCCTTTAATTCCCAGAATCATCCTTGTGATCTTCCTTCGAAGCCTCTCTAAAATGAGCACATCTTTTCTTAAATGAGGAGTCCGAAACTGCTCATTATACTCCCAGTGACGTCTCATCAGTTGCTTAAAAATTTTTGATCAGATTCAGGGACATTCTCTGAATTAGAGAATGGCACAGGCTTTAAAACGCAGGAGGCCATTTGGCCCGCTGTGTCTGTGCCAGCTCTATTGAGGGGCAATTCTGTCAGTTTGGTGATGAAGTTGCACCCCGAGTGTCCCTCACCAAGAATGCTGTGGGGGGGGAAGCCAAGAGACTCCTACAAATGGATAGTTAAGAGCCCTTGCCTCGGGGACAAAGAGTTGTAGGTTCAAGCCCTGCCCTAGAGGCTTGAAAACAAAATTTAAGCTGTCTGTCAAGTTCAATGTTGGGGGAGTGTTGTGCTGTCAGAGATGCTGTCTCTCTGCTGGGAAGCCAAGCCAAGAATCACCTGACTAAAGGTGTTGGGGATGTATGCTGCTAAAGCACACTGGGAGGGGCAGAGGCCAATCAGCTCAGTAATTTATCCAAGAGTAGAGCTTTGTTTGTCAGATCTCCTTTTCTTGATCTATGTTGATGTATGTGTGGTCTAACCAGCCCTTTGTGGAATTTTTCTGTAAGTGGGCTAACAGGGTTTGGACACAATTCTACATCCTTGAGTTTAGTTCACTTCCTGGTCTCACTAGGTTTTAATTTTATACCCGGGTAGAACTCTAGGCCATGCTTTGATCTCTCAGGTGGATGTAAACAAGTAGAAGAGTTAACTCATTTTGCAGGCAACTATTTGCCCCATAATGATTATTTGGTTATGATTGTATCGTTGTTTGGGGGAGTTTGTTTGCACCTTCCAAAATCATACAGGGTTGGGAGAGTAATTGAGGGCAATTAGACGGCACAGGTTTTATGGGTGGGAAGGGCCTGTTATCCTGCTGTATGGTTAATTTTTTATTTAAAAATGACATCATCAATCAAAAATACTTCAATGGCTGTGAAGTACCTTGTGACAGGTATCTTGTTCAGCTGATCCCGTCAGGAAAGAGATACAGGAGGATCAGACCCAGCACCACCAGGCTGAGGAGCAGCTTCTTCCCGCACATTAGGGTTAGGGTCAGAAGTGAGAGTGCTGAACGACCAAAGGAACTGCTCACACTAACCATCCGAGACTCTCCTATTTACATTCAATTGCATATGTATTCTTTGTCTGTACGTGTGTTATGCCTGGCTGTGTGTTTTGCACTGAGGACCTGGAGAAGGCTGTTTCGTCAGATTGCACTTGTGCAATCGGATGAGAATAAACTTGGCTTTCCATCATAAAACCGATAAAGTGATTTGTGAATTCATTCTTTTCTTAGCATCAGCGTGGTAGTGTTGCATTAACTAAGGCGGATAGACTGGCATCTCCCAACAAGCAGGAAGTGGAGGCGCACTGCACAGCTTCTGATGGTGAGAACGTGACTGAAACTTCACACACGCTGAAACATTCAGACTACCAGCAGTGACTGAACTGAAATGTTTCCGGCTGAGTTCACTGTGTTTGCACACATCATCCTTGCGGTCAATGCTGTGGAAGAATCCTGACATCTTACCAGCTCGTTATAACACAAGAAAAATAGAAGCAGAAATAAGCCACTTGCCTTTCAAGTCTGCTCTGATCTTATCTCCAAAATCCTTAATGCCAGATCTTCCAAAAATGTTTCCCCCTCCACTTTAAATCTTTCTAATGATCTAATCACCTTTTCCCTCTTCCCCTCCCCACCCCCAATTCTCTGGCACAGGGAATTCCAGAGATCCATTACTCTTTGAGGATACATTTCTCAAGCTTTTTAATTTGGTCTCAAAATACTTAGTCCAGTCGGAAGGGTTCATCTGGGAGCAGGCTAACAGGTTATCTCTAACATTTATCTGACTGTGTAAAGAGCACAATTACAAAGTATAGGATTACAGAGGAAGATTAGTTAGCACCAGGCCAGGGCAGCATGAGAGCTGTGTTGTGGGGCTCATTCAGGAGCTTGTGGCTGTGGGGAAGAAGCTGGTGGATGTGCGTTTTCACACTCGAGCCTTCTCCCCATTGGGGTCTTTCAGTATGTTGGTTTTCTTTCCTAGGCAGATGGGAGATCTTGATGGGGTGGAAATGACCAGCATTCGACACTGTTTTATTTTCCTCTAATCTGTCCTTGCACTCTCTCAAAAATTGATCTGTTTAAGTAATTTTTTAATGCTTCACATACCATGCTGGCATGGGGCTGGGGAGGCTTCCCCGTCATCCCTGAGTGTGTCTTGTTGGTCTCCACCAGCAGGCTTTCAGCCTAGAGTCCTTTCCTGCTCTCACTTGGTGCACGATTTTAACTGAGCTTGCCAAGAGGGGAAGTCCCACAGGAATGGGCGTAATGCTAATTCCATTCCTTTCTCAACATTGCGAGAATATCAGACAGGATGTACCTGCTTCAATCACCTTGGTTTGGTTAAAATTGTTCCATTGACACAAATTTTGGAAGTCAAACTGATGTTGAGAATGCCGAGGTCACACACTGTGGGCTCTAACAAGGCACACACACAGTCCTGATAACAACACCAAACATATGGTTCTGGGGAGTGGGCCTTATTCTGCCCCCAGTGACCCAGAATCTCAGGAACTTTGCTAATTTCCCAAATCAAAGTCAGACATTCCAAGGGATCACCGGGCAACTTTGGAGACAAAGAAATCAAACCCTAAAGATGTGCTGGTTGATATGTTAATTGGCTGTAGTTAATTGTCTCTAATATGAATCACAGATAGAATCAGAGACACCTCATGGAAATGGACCCTTCGGCCCATGGAGTCCGTGCTGACTATCAGCTACCCAATTATTTCTCCCTTATTGAGTTCAAGAGTTGGGATGTTATGCTAAAGTTGTATAAAGCTGTGAGGCCAATTTTGGAGTACAGGTACACGATCCTTTATCCAGACATCTAAAATCTGGAAAGCTCCAAAATCTGGCAAGTGGGGAGAGAGGTGGCATCGTGAGTCGGGCGGGCGAGAGGGAGAGATCGGCAGCGCAAGTCAGGTGGGCGGGAGGGTGAGGGACCAGCAGTGCAAGTTGGGTGGGCGAGGGGTTGGGGGAGACAGCAGGGCTACTCGAAGGGGGTGGGGATGGATACGGTAGCACAATTCGGGTGGGCTTAAATCTGGCTTTCCGAAATCCGGAAAAATCCAAAATTCAGAACACACTGTCCCCCAAGGGTTCTGGATAAAGGATCGTGCACCTGTATTGTGTGTAGTTTTGGTCACCTAACTACAGGAAGGATATCAATAGGATAGAGAGTGCAGAGAATATTGACTAGGATGTTGCCAGGACTTCAGGGATTGTGTTACAGGGAAACAGGTTAGGACTTGGAGTGTAGAAGAATGAGGGGAGATTTGATAGAGGTATTTAAAATTATGAGGGGGGATTGACAGAGTAAATGCAGATAAGCTTTTTCCATTGAGGGTGAGTGAGACTCAAACAAGAGGGCATGGGTTAAGGGTGAAAGGGGAAAAGTTTAGAAGGAACATCTTCACTCAGAGTGGTGGGAGTGTGGAACGAGCTTCCAGCTGAAGTGGTAGATGCAGCTCAATTTTAACATTTAAGGGAAATTTGGACAGGTATATGGATGGGATAGGTATGAAGGGCTATGGACTGAAAGCAGGTCAGTGGGGCTAAGCAAGAAAAAGTGGTTCAGTGCAGTCTAGGCCAAGCTGGCTTGACCAAGAGCAGCATAACACATGGAGGATCCTCCTGTTCCATATGGGTTCACTTATATAGTCCATAAATCTCCAATGTGCTTCATTTTTTTAAAAAAAATTGACAGTGGACAGATTTAAACTGATTAAAATGATCAGTTCTTCTACTGCTCCAGATAGACAAGAGAAACCTGTAACAGGTCAACTAGTAAGACTTATAGTGCTTCCTGGCAGGTTTTTCTTTTGGGTACCTATGAATGGGTGCAAGAACAATCTTGGACACCATCCAAAGGAATCAGTTAATATCCTGGTACAGGACAGAAGTTGAAACAATTTGCTATATGGTCTTCTACTGGAGAAAGAGAAATGTCAACATTTCGGGTCAGAGCTCCACCTGAAATGTTGACAATTTTTTTCCTCCGACCGTTGCTACTTCACCCATTTTGGTTTTCCTCCAAATTCCAGAAACTGCAATCTCTTGCTTTCCTTCTATGCTTTTTTTTAAAAACCATCACACAATTCTATAAACACCACCCTGTCAGCTGTCAGTTAGGCCCAAATGTATTGGAAATGTGACATTAAGGGGTTGCCCCTCTTCCCCCCACCGAGGCATCCATTCCCTCCCCCCTCTAATGTCATGGCTGAGTTCATTGGCTTCAAACTGAGCCTTAAAACTAGCGGTAGCTGATGGTTTAATACATACAGAATCTATCCTTTAGAATAGAGATTCTTAAAGGCGAGATCATCGATAACTCATTACAAAGTGATTAAAACATACATCTCAAACAGAATCAGAAGGAATTCCAGTAACAACTACTTTCAAGCTCGATCCTCTCTCGGTCTCACTCACCTTCTGCACAAACTGCTCTACTCTTGTTTGAAGTCCCCAGACTTCAAATTTGACAGTCACGAGTTTGTAGGAGCACATTACAGGCAAGGGCTCATCCCTCCAACCCTCCTTCAGAGGACCCCGGCCTGTCTTCACTGAAGCAAAGTACCTGAGGTCCTGTAGGCAGAAGAAATCCGGCAGAAAGTTAAACTGGGTCCAACTAAAAGAACAATCCATGTGCAGCCAATGGTGCGGCGAGCGCCACACCATTACGACGCCTGCAATCCGTGTTCGAATCCAGCACCGTAAGGAGTTCGTATGTTCTCCCCGAGTCAGCATGGGATTTTTTTGGGTACTCTGCGGTTTCCTCCCACCCTCCAAAACATACAGGGTTGGTGGGTTAATCAGGTGTCGTTGGGCAGCAAATGTTTTACAGGCCAGAATGGCCTGCTATATTGTTAAACTCATCAGGCTGTTTGGTTCAAGAACCAATAAGCAATTCTATACAAATCAAGAAAGAAAGAATGGAAGGGAACTCCCTCTTGGGTCACTATAAATGAACACCATTGCATCTTCATGGTGGCAAAAAAGAACAGTGGAGGGTGTGACAGAGTATTTAGAGGTGGTTTGGGAGGAATTGTTAGAATATCGGGCACACAAACATTTTTGCAGGACTTTTATACAACAAAGTAGCAACATTCAGCACCTTGTCTGGTCTGGGAGAGCGTGAGATCTTTGCAGGCAAGAGGAAAACAGTTTTGCTCTCAGAGAGGGAGGGAGTGAGAGAGAAGGAGAGACAGAGAAATCGGTTCCAGAGGGACAAGCTGGCAAACGTTTGGAAGACTGCCTGGTCAAAGGAGAAGGCAAGCTGTCTGAAAGGTGACCTGAAAGAAAGAGGATCATCTGGAGAACCCCGAAGGGGGCAGGTTTCATCAGCAAGACTGATTGGAAAGGAATCACTCCTGAAACAAAAGGAATCTCTCTCAGAAAACCCACCAGAACCCTCCTGAGTGGTAACCATTTGCCTGTTAAGCACCAAACCCTGGTGAACTTTATTAATGCTAACTTCTGTGCACAGTACAAGAATTGCCTACAACCAGTGAGATTGGACTGTGATCCAAAGAATTTTTCTAAGCTTATACTCACATTACACACACCTGCACTTAGTATTGGGGGGGGGGGGGAATAAGTAGGTTAAGTAAGTTGATAGTAATAAGTTAAAGTTTAATTCTGTTTTCTTGTTCAAATATAATTAAAAACTACTTTTAAGTACCCCTTTGGGTTGTGGGGCATATCTATTGAGGCTGGTTTTTGGGCTCCTCTCAACTCTGAGAGGAAACAAGGGCAATAAATGGTGGACTTGCCAATGACACCCACACCCAGTCCATTAATAAAAGTATTTGGGACTTCTTCAAAGATAAGAACAGCCAGGGACCATTTCTGACGTTTCTGTCCTTCACTGATAAAGCAGGGATGCTTTCTTTACTTTCTCACAGCGCGGTGAGTCTACCAACCTCTCTTCATAAAATGGACATGGAAGCGGAGTCTCTGAATATTTTTAATGATGCGGAAATGGATAAATTCTTCCTTTGCAAGGAGCTGAAAGGTCCTTGTGGGTAGGCAAGAGTGTACAGGTGAGATTACAATTATATCAGCCGTGATCTTAACTGATGGTGGAGGAAGCTCAAATTCCTGACCTGGGGCCTCCATGTCAATGCAATCAAGAAGGCGGCTCGCCAGCCATTAGGAGTTTGAGGAGATTTGGTCCGTCACCAAAGGCACTTGAAATTTCTACAGGTGTACCGTGGAGAGCATTATGACTGGTTGCATCACTGTCTGGTGTGGAGGTGCCAAGGCACAGAAGAGGGGGAAAAAAACCCTACAGAGAATTGTGAACTCGCCCATCGCCATCACGGGCACCAGTGTCCATTAAGGACGTCTATAAGAGATGGTGTCTCAAGAAAATAGACTCTATCATCAAGTCCCCCACCATCCAGGATCATTTCTCACAGCTCCCATCAGTAATGAGGTGCAGGAGAATCTAATGGTTCAAAACCAGCTTATTCCTCGCCATCATCAGATTTCTGAATGGACAATGAACCACAGACACTACCTCACTTTCCCCCCCCACCCCTTCTTTCACATTAATTATTTATTTTTAAATAGTGTATGTATTGAAATATAATTTATCACAATTTTTGAGACCACAAAACAACAAACACGTGTTTGTGGCATTGAATCTGATTCTGAGGAACCTTGGATGACTGAAGAGACTACTCCTATTCCTAAATAAGTAAATCATTTCTCCATTAGACAGCACCTTAACCATCCACTGAGAGAGACAATAATCCTTTATGTGGTAGGAGAACCCCTGAACATAGAAAGCCGAGAGAGGTCAAGTCCAACATAAACAGGCAGAGTGAAACAGAGATTGAAAAATATCCAGCCAAAGCACTTGAGAGCTACACAAGCACCTGAAAAAGAGCTGAGATATGTTTCCTTGGACATCTCCAGTCTCAGGGGTTAACACAACTGGAGGTGATTTATGGATGTTACGATTGTATTCATCGTCCCTTCCAAGAACAGCGGGGAAGGCAAATTCAACTGCAGTGTTCAGAAGAGAAGTGGATAAAAGCTGAGAAAGAAGAAAGTTGTTGGGGAGGAGGTGTAGGTGGGACTGGCTGGCACAGAGACCTCGGGCTCTTTGTTTGCCGGGACTTTTCAATGATTCTGAAGTTCTCGCATTTACAGGTGGTGTCTGTGTGTGTGGTGCTGGCGACATGTGCAAGCAGCATGTATGTGCATATGTGTTACACGTGCTGCCATTATGTTTGTGGGTGGTGCCTGCAACAGTTACACCTGCGTTGTGTGCACCGGTGTGTGTGCACCTGCTGGAGGAGCATCATCGTGTAACCCAGGCAGGATGGTGTCGCTGGCTTTGCAGTGCCTCTGTTTCTTGACAGCAAAAGGGTGAAGGACTCACCTCTGAACTCTTGTAGTAGCGGTCTGGGATTTCATCGTAGGCAATGTCTAGAAAGCACACCTCATGATCCATGTGGTTTTTGTCAGAGTCAAAAATCTGCAGGGAGGAGAAAGGAATGAGTGAGTGACTGAGTGGACGCACCATGGCCGTAACACGCCATTGCAAAACCAGCGGCCAGATAAGGTTTCCATGTATATTGGATCTTCCTACACTATACAGGAGAGGCAGCCCTCACCTCTTTCAACTTCCATGACAAAATATAACTAATGGATTTTAATGGCATGGTCTCTGGATGGGAGAGATATGTCAGTAACTGGCGTTGCAGCATATAGGCCATAGTTTGATGAGAATGCTTCTAAGGATGAACGGCTTAAGTACTGGGGATTGGGTGGAGGAACTCTCATCGGACTAGACGAGGATGGGAAAAGCATTTAAAATCACAGGGATCAGGCGGGCTAGATGAAGAGACGCTGTTTCCAGTACTGTAGGATTCAAATGCAAAGGGCATGCATGAAGGCGATTGGCAAAAGAACCAAAAGTGATGTCAGGAAAACCGTTTTAATTCAGCAAGCGGTTTGGGTCTGGAATGTAAAGCCGGAGGTCGCAGCAAAAGGCAGATTCCAATGTTGCATTCAGAAAGGGAATTGGATAAATACTTGAAAGGAAAATAATATGCAGGGCTTTGAAGGAAGAATAAGGGAGTGGATTGTTCCTACATAGACCAAGTATAGTCTCATTATCCTCTACACTGTGACTTCTCTCTGATTCCACAATAAACACTCAATGGGTTGCTGCCCCCACCCACTGGACCCCTCTCTCCACTGATGAGTGAAGTCGTCATGGGGAGTTTTTCTCCTTTGCTGTGGCTGCTGGTTGTTTATCCAACCAGAATGAGTTGCAAATGACAGCTGTCTCTGGGTGGTAGTAAAACAAGGTGCAGGAGTTGGGGTAGGTTGCTAAACTCGTAGGAGAGAGGGCCAATGGGAGATGATAGAGAAAGGGAATCCAGTGAACAGATTTTGGATACCACACCCACTGTCAAATTAGAGACTCAAGCCATTGGATATCCACAATACCATAATCTTCTCCCCATCCCTGATGTCACTGTCTCTTCCCACAGCCGAGCAGTGGGAGAGGAGTGAACAGCAAATATCCTTCATCCCTCCATTCCAGTCATGCTGCCTGGACAAAGCATTTGAAATCTTTTGGCTATAACTCAGGATTTATTATTTTGCCTGGTATGAGAAAGAGCAACTGGTCCAGGAAACCCAGACATAAGTGTGGTACAGGCTGTCCTTGTTAACTTAGGGTCCCTGGAAATTTACAGGAAGTATAGACTGAGCAGACCGAGGGTGGAACGGTTAGTGTAACAATATTACAGCATCAGTTTGAATCTGGCGCTGTCTGTCAGGAGTTTGTACGCTCTCCCCGTGTCTGGGTGGATTTCCTCCCGGCTCTCCGGTTTCCTCCCACCCTTCAAAACATACAAGGGTTGTCGGTTAATTGGGGTATTTGAGCAGCATGGGCTCAAGGGCTGGAAGGGCCTGGTACCATGCTGCCTGTCTATATTTTAAAATTTAAATCTTTGAACAGGACAGACAAGCATTCACTCAGAGTAGATGTATGTCCAGTGTGGTTTAATAATGAGATCTGTACAAGCACTCACGTTGTCATTGGATCCATTGTTGTCTTCATATTTTGTTTCAATGTAAATGGAGAATTTTGGCAGAAAGGAGCACTGGAGAAAATAGGGGAGAAAGAAATTAGATCAACACAGAAATTCTAACACAATTCACTGCCATTCTGAGGGAGTGCTGCACACTCCTGTCCTTTACAGGGGGCACGGTTGGCATAGCAGTTAAAGCAACGCCCTTACAGTGCTAGCAATCAGGACTGGTGTTCAAATCCCACACTATCTGTAGGGAGTTTGTACGCTCTCCCCGTCTCTGCGTGGTCTTCCCACCATTCAAAGCGTTGGTTAATTGGGCGGTACGGACCTGTGGGCCAAAATGGCCTGTTACCGTGCTGTGTCTACATTTCAGTTTAAAATGAAATGTACCTCACTGCTGTTTACGGGATCTCGCTGCACATTACTTACCTGCCCACTTTACAGCTTTCACTGGCTGCAAAGAATTTACGAGGCACCGAGATTGTGAAAGGTGCAATGAGTTTACTTTTTTTTGCTCTGCAGCATTAGGAGTTGGGCTCAGAATGCTAGGCAGTAGACATGGGCATGTTCACTCCAGATTCAATGGACCTCACTGCTAATTACAAATCACACAAGTGCTTCAAGGTTGGCATTGGTGTGGTGGGCTGAATGGCCCCTTTCTGTGCTGTATGATTCAACAACACATCAATACTCTATTATCCATTAACAAGGAGGCATCCTCAAAATCAGTTCATAGAATCCACAAGAGGGCATTCTCTGAACTTTTAAGTTTATTGTCATCCGATAGCACCGGTACAACCCGAAAAACAGCATTCTCTGGTCCTCGGTGCAAAATACGCAGACATATAACTAATCATAACACACCATTCAGATGAACAACACAAATGCTGGACAAGTATTCAGATATACAAATAAGTAAATAACTTTTGTTCTATGAATAAGAGAGTCGGTCATTTCACCATTCTCACTGTCTGTGGGAAGAAGCTGTTCCTCAGCGTGGAGGTGCTGGCTCTGATCCTCCTGTATCTCTTTCCTGATGGTAGCAGCTGAAAGGTGCTGTGTGCAGGGTGGAAAGGATCATCAATGATTTTCCACGCCCTCTTCAAACAACCTGCTAGATCATATCGATGGTGGGGGAGGAAGGAAACTACAGTGATCCTCTTTGCCACTCTTATGACCTCTGATCAATTTCTCAGCAGCCACTGTGATACAGCAGCCACGACCCTCTTGATGGAGCTCATAATGGTGGCCGGTAGCCTTGCCCGCTTCAGTCTTCTCAGGAAGCAGTTGCTGTTGCGCCTTTCTGACAAGTGAGGAGATGTTGTATGTCCATGGTAGGTCACTAATTAAGCAAACTCCAATGAACTTGGTGCTCTCCACTCTCTCCCTGGCAGAATGGTAGATGTGTAGTGGAGGGATTTCAACTGGTTTTGTTGGACAGGTTAAACACATGCAAACATGCTTGAAGGGAACATGCTTGAAGGGGGGGGGTGCTAAGAAGGAGAACCACACCTCTTCCTCCTCCAATGCTGTACACATCCCTCTCATTATCTAAAGCATCTTGAAATCCCCCTCATTTTGGTTTAGTTTGATGGTTTGACATAACCTTGAAAGCAGAGGCAGCCCATTCAGGCCAGACATCGTGATTCACACCAAGGAGTGCAGAGACCTGGATCTCTCACCCCAAGAGTCAGAGAATAATAGCTCTCATCCTTGCAGTGATTAGGCTTCCATTAGATGGGGATGAGGTGATAAAGTTTGTTTTGTGAGCATTCCAGCTAGACATCTCAGACACAGCACAATAAGTGAGAAACAGTGCAGAAATACAGGGAGTCATAAAAAGAAGCAACACAATCTTACTGATGTGAGGTTCATTCACACCTCTGATAACAGCAGGAAAGAAGCTGTCATTAAACCTGGGTCTCGTACTCAGGAATCTTCTTCCCAATAGGAGGGGTGTGAAGAGAACGTGGCCAGGCCGAGATGAGTCTTTTAGTATGTTGGCTACTCTTCTGAGACTGCGAGAGCCATGAACGAAGTTGATGGCGGTGGGTTTCGTGTGATGGCCTGAGCTGCATTCACAACTCTTTGCAGTTCCACGTAGTCTTGGGTGAAGGTGTTCCTAGATCATGGAGTGACGGTAACAAGGGATTACGGAAGAGGATGGGTACCTTATCAAAGACCGGAAGGCATCTACATTATATGGCCATGTGTTGGCCAGAAGCTAGTGAGTCCATCACCTCCTGTCACTCCAGTATCTTACCCCTTTTAGATTCATGCCCTTGTCTACTAGCATACAGCAAATGCAGTGTCCACTACCTACAAAATGCATGGCATGCACCAGGCTACTCCAACACCTCCCAAGCTATGCCAGCAGGCATGGTGAACAACACCACGTGCAGGTTCATCCTGCCTTGCAATCATACCGCTGATTGTCTTCTTTACAGTTTGGTTCAACTTCTGGAACTCCCCTTCACCAAAGTTGCGGAAGCACCTTCAGCACAATGACCACAGCAGGTAAAGAAAGTGGCACTCCACCACCTTCCCAAAGCCACCCTGGAATGGGCAATAATTGTTAACCATGCCAGTAGAACCCATATCTGAACCAATAAATAAGTAGTGGGTTAAATACCAAAGTCTGCAGATGTTGTGATTGTAGTAAAAACACAAAATTGCTAGTGAACTCAGCAGGTCACACGATGTCCATAGGAGGTAAAGCAATGCAACCAATGTTTCGGGCATGAACCCTTCTTCAAGGTACCTGGGAGAACCTGCTGAGTCTTCTCTAGCATTTTTGTGTTTTTACAATACCTGTATAAATAGGTACGGCTATGTCAACAAATACATTTCTAACATAGTGAGGGCAGATAGTCAAAAGCTTGGTCATCACCATAAATTTTAATCACACCTTAAGGAGAAGGAGTGGCAGGGAGGCAAAGGAGAAAATAAGGTGGCACAATTTGCGGCATGCTGTTACAGCACTAGTGACTGGCGTTCCAACCTGGTGCAGTCTGTAAGGAGTTTGTATGTTCTCCTCATCTGTGTGGGTTTCTTCTGGTTGCTCCGGTTACCTCCCACCCTTCATAACGTACCGGGGATTTTAGGACAACTGGGTGTAATTGGGCGGCACGGGTTCCTGAGCCAGTAGGGCCTGTTACCATGCTGCATGCCAAATGGAGTCAAGTCGTACTGGGAGACAGTAAGACTTCAGCATTTATACAATATGAACTGCCGGGCAGATTTATCTCTCCCCAACATCCAGCGCTTATGCCCTTCCCTTGAAGGCACGTTAGTTGGCTGACCAAGTAATAGGGACTGCATCTAACCTCATGCTGCTGGCTCCTCAATCTCCAGGATGGAGAGTGGTGAAAGGAAGAAAGAGAGTGCCATGCATGGCTAAGATCCCTGAACATACAACTGTGTCACGACACAAATAATGCAGAATTATAGGCACCATGGACTGATTTCTTGGTTTCTCACAATCAAGAAGCTTAACAAAAGGAGAGCTCTGTAATTATAGTGCAGAAGAGGTTCAGGAACTCTGAATGTACCTTTCAATCAGGAGCTCTCCATGGCAACTGTAACACACTGCTTGCTGAGTGCCTGTGTGACTGCCAAAGCCACGATATTTCACAGAATGATTCGTCCCATTACTAGCCATGTGCGAATGCCGTTAATTAAAAGTCATGACTTTTGGATTCAAAGGTTATTTATCACAGCAACGAAAGGGATCCTGGAGGCAAGTGAGTTGGGAATTGGCAATGACAAATCATTACATGCGGACTGATTTTTATCTTCTCTCCCGACAACGAGTATTGAGACCTTGTTTCCTTTCGTATCACATCTCTCAATCTCATGATCCTGAAGAAAAATATTCTCTGCTCTCACCAACTCAGAAAGCTCTGGAGTGATTTTTCCCTCAGATTATCCCACTCTCTCTCTCTCTCTCTCTCTCTCTCTCTCTCTCCAGGAGAGAACTCGGTCCCACCATTGCAGAAACAGGAGTAAAACACAAAAGTCCGCAGACACCTTGATTGTAGTAAAACCCCAACGATGGAGAAAGTCAGCGGGTCCAACTGTGTACTTTATAGAGCAAAGTTAAAGATACATAACCAATGATTCTTGAGCCCTTCATCGAGGTCTGAGCAAAATGTTGGCAGTTGTCCAAACAAAATGGTGGGGCAATTTTATTGCAAAAATAGGACTGAGATCACAAGCAACTGCACTTATTTCACGAGACTACTGGCCATGTAATTACTAGCATGTGATCTGACACAATGGAGAGCTACTGGTAGACTTGCAGAATGGATAGGTAGGGTACAACACAGCCATGTAGTTTGTAAAGCCGCTGCCTTGCAGTGTCAGAGACCCAGGGCTGAATCCTAACTGAGAGTGGAGTGTGCATGCTCTCTCTCTGACTGCATGGTTTTTCCTGAGATAGTCTAGTTTCCTCCAAGACATCCCAAAGGTTGGGAGGTTAATTGGCTGAAGTAAATTGATCCTGGGGTGGAGATAAGTGGTAGAATCTGGGGGAGTTAATAGGAGAATAAAATGGGATGAGTGAAGAACTAGCGTCAATGGGCAATTGATAGGTCTGTATGGATTCAATGGGTCAAAGAAATTGAGGTCTCAAGAAATCAGAGAACACAATGATGACTTGTGGAACGTCATACAAGATTTTTTTTATATAAGTTTCTAAAAGTGTCTCTTTTTCACCCTCCCATCGACCACATCTACAGGGAGCGCTGCCATCGGAGAGCAGCAGGAATCAGCAAGGATCCACACCGCTCTGTTCTCATTGCTGCCATCAGGAAAGAGGTCTATGTGCCACAAGACTCACCCCACCAGGTTCAGGAACAGCTGCTCCCCCTCCACTATTAGACTCCTCAACCACAAACTCAATCAGGGACTCATTTAAGGACTCACACTTTTGCACATAGTTGATTTTTTTCTCTCTCTGAAAATTTGTTTACAGTTCATTATTTGTTTACATGTGTATGTTGAGTGCAGTTTTTTTTTTGCACTGCCAATAAGTGGCAACTGCCTCGCTGGCAGGAAAAAAAGAATCAGGGTTGTATGTGATGTGCTCTGACAATAAATCTGAAAACCTGCAATCTATAAGGATAACTGTTCATTGTTGATCCCACGCTTGTGTTGACTGCTGGAAGAAGAACCTGAGGGAGACAGGTGACATTATATTTGCAGTTTGCCTTCACAATGCATACTCCTGCTCCAGCTCTGAGTTTTTGCTTGATAAAATGGCTCTTCCATCTACACCTCCTCTATCTCTCAATGTGGAGCAGCCAATGTGATCAGCTTGTTAAAGCCAGCAACTTCTCACCAAAAACACGTGAAGTTATTTTTGTAAAGAAGCTGTGACTACACTTTCCATCTCAGAGTTAGATACTGAATTCCTTCAGGCATTTTACAGAATGCCATTAAGCCCACAAGAATTTGATGCTACTTTAGCCATTACAAGTCGATCACTTGCTTTCCACAAGTTTTCCCGGTACCGTCCTTGCAGAGGATAACTTGCCCTTGAGGTGCTATTGTCATGAACACATCACAAAATTTGTTGTTTTACAGCAGCAAATATTGCTAAAAATTCACATTTCAAAAATAAGAAAATAGGTCATGACTGTGGTTCATTGTCCACTCATAAATCTGATGGCGGAGGGGAAGATGCTGTTTCTGTTCTGCTGAGTACTCCTCTTCAGGCTCCTGTACCTCCTTCCTGATGGTAGCGGAGTGAAGAGGGCCTGGCTGGTGGTGGAGGTCCTTGAGGATTGGGGCTGTTTTCTTCCGACACTGCCTCTTGTAGATGTTCTCAATAGAGTGAATACGGGTGTCACTGGCTGAGTTAACATCTCTCTGGAGTATGTTCCTGCCCTGTTCATTGGCACCTGTCTACTAGCCAGTGATGCAACAAGACAGAATGCTCTCCTGTAGAAATTTTCTGAGGTTTGGTGATGTACCCACACCAAATCTTCTCAAACTCCTCATGAAGTGTAGCCGCTGGCGGCCTTCTCCATGATTGCATCGACTTCCGAGACGTTGGCACCCAAGAATTTGAAGCTCTTTACCCTCTCCACTGCTGATCCCTCGATGAGGGCTGGTTCGTGTTCTCCGGATTTCCTCCTGAAGTCCACAATCAGCTCTTTGGTTTTGCTAAAGTTGAGTCCTAAGTTGATGTGACACCACTCAACTGTCTCCCCCCTGCACCCTTCTTCATTGCCACCTGTGAATCTGCTGATGGCTGTGGAGTCATTGGCAAGTTTGTAGACATAATTTGAATTGTGCCTGGCCACACAGACATGGGTGCAGAGTGAGTAGAGCAGTGGGCTAATCACGGAGCCTTGAGGTGCACCTTTGTTGATCATCAGTGAGGAAGATATGTTGTTTCTGATTTGTACTGATTGTGGCCTTCTGATAAGGAAGTCAAGGATCCAGTTGCAGAGACAACACTGGAGCTAGTTGACCAACACTGAGAGAATGATGGTGTTGAAGGCTGATCTGTCGCCGATGAAGACTAGCCAGATGTAAGTGTTGCTGCTTCCCACATGAGAAGTGAACTGTCTGGTTCTTCATTCTTCCATAAGAACAGACTCTAAACCCCACTCCTCCGCCCAATAAGCTCACAGCTGATTCTTGCTTCCAGTCCACTTTTCCACTGATCCTATTGTCTTTAATTCCTTTGAAAGCCTTGAACATACTCAATGTCAGAGCTTCCACAGATTCCCTAATAGCAAATAGCAGACATTTACATTTGCTTGTTTCTACACACCCAGTCCCAAATGACTGACCAATCATATTATGCTCCTAGGTTCTTTCAACATCTACATTGTCAAATCCTTCCTGAATCTTAAATATTCAAATGAAATATATATATACATTCTACTGCAGGGTGTAGGCACTATATATTTTATTCATTTCTTGGGCAGCATGGTTATTGTAGTGGTTAGCCCCATGCTGTTACAGCTCCAGCAAACCGGGTTCGAATCCACTGCTGGCTGTTAGGAGTTTGTACATTCTTCCCATGTCTATATGGATTGTAATGGAACATAAGCATTTTTTAAATTAAATAACCTCAAGAATAATTTATAAACACTGGTATGGTTACTTGTGTTTATATATTAATTGAGAGACTAATTATGAGTTCCATCCTACCACAAACTTTCCCTTGTCGATCCCTTCCCCACCCGCCCCCCAACCTCTTTTCTGTGCACCTCAGAACTTGATTCACTTTAGCATTTGCCAATCCTGGTCATCGAGTCACAGACCCTCATCAATTTGGAATCATCCATCAAGCACCCAGTCACACTATTTTCATTTTATAATCTCCACAATGCTGTCAACTCTCCCCAAAAGGTTGCAGCGAAGTATTCTGTACTGACGTTGGTGGACACGCTGTGGCATCGGTGTACATGTTGTCAAGTCAATGTATTTGCGGGGAAAGTCGATGTACCTGTGGAGTCTAGTGCAAGACTGATCCCTCCAGGCTTGCATGCTGGGCCTATTACATCACTGCTTCTGTCACGTGGATAACTCAGATAAAAACCGGTGTTGGATGCAGGTCAATTTCCTGCGTTTTCCACAGCACGTCCGCCATTTTGGGAGCCAGTTCGCTTGCTGGTAAGTGGGTCACCACAAGGTCACCAATATGAGATATTAATTCTGTTTCTCTCCCACCACAAATACTGTCCAGCCAGAGTAGTCCTAATTTTTATCTTTGTATTGTAGATATATTCAAAAATTTCCTTTCCTCTCTGTTTGCATTTTGGGACCAGTCTCAACTTGATTCATGCCACAAAAGAGAAGGGAATGGTTTTAAAATCATTCAATTCAAAGGCACCAGTAAACTCTCTATAAGTAACAAGGTCAATATCGTGTAGGTTTCACCCAGCAAAAGCGAGACAATGTGTGTAATCAAGTTAATCTCCACTCAGTAAGTTAACACAATTCCAAAGACTGGTTGATTGCGAAGATGTAGACTGCAACAGTGAATAGCATTCATCGAAAATACAATGGGGAAATAACTGGAAACACATCGATGATACATTAAGAGCAAAAGGATAGTAAGGGACAAAATTGGTCCCTTGAAGATCAGAGTGGACGGCTTTGTATGGAGCCAAAAGAGATGGGGTAGATTTTAAATGTTTTTTTTTAAAAATCCATCAGTATTCACTCAGGAAATGGGCAAAGAGTTGTGGGAAAACAAGCTAAGGTCATGGAACCTATACAGATTTAAGAGGAGGAAGTGCTTGCAGCCTTAAAGCAAAAAGGGTGGATAAATCCCCAGGGCCTGACAAGATATTCCTTTAGACCTTGAGGGAAGCTAGTGTAGAAATTGCAGGGGCTCTGGCAGAAATATTTAAAATGAGCATTGTACCAGAGGATTGGAGGGTAGTTAAAAAAGACTCCAAAAGTAACCCTGAAAATTACAGGTTGCTGAGCCCGACATCAGTAGTAAGTAAATTATCGGAAGATGTTCTAAGAGATCGGATATACAATTATTTGAATAGACATGAACTGTTAGGGGTTAGTCAGCATGGCTTTGTGCATGGTAGGTTGTGTTTAACAAATCTTAGAGTTTTTCAAGGAGGTTACCAGGATTGATGATGAAGGAAATGCAGACGATGTTGTTTACATGGACTTTAGTAAGGCCTTTGACAAGGTCCCACATGAAAGGTTAGTCAGGAAGGTTCAGATGCTAGGTGTTCATGGTGAAGTAGTGAACTGGATTCGACAATGGCTGGACAGAAGCCAGAAAATAGTGATGGATGATTGCTTTTCAGACTGGAGGCCTATGACAGGGATCAGTGCTGGGACCATTTTTATTTGTCATCTATATCAATGATCTAGATTCTAGATGATAATACAGTAAATTAGATCAGCAATTTTGCAGACGACTCTAAAATTGGAGGCATGTGGACAGCGAGGAAGGATTTCAAAGCTTGCAGAGGTATCTGGACCAGCTGGGAAAATAGGCTGAAAAATGGCAGATGGAGTTTAACGCAGACAAGAATAGAAATACATAATTCCCTGAAAGTGGTGTCACAGGTGGATAGGGTTATAAAGAAAGATTTTGGCATCTTGGCCTTCGTAAATCAAAGTATTGAGTATAGGAGTGGGGATGTTATGGTAAAGTTGCGTAAGAAATTGGAGAGGCCAAATTTGGAGTATTGAGTGCAGATTTAGTCATTTACCTACAGGAAAGATATCAATAAGATAGAAAGACTGCAGAGAAGATTAAGTAGAACATTGCCCAGATTTCAGGAACTAAGTTACAGAGTAAATAGGCTTTTTCCACTGAGGGTAGGTGAGATCCAAACCAGAGGACATGATTCAGGGTGAAAGGGGAAAAGTTTAGGGGAAACATGAGGGGGGAACTTCTTCACCCAGAGAGTGGTGGGTGAGTCGATCGAGCTGCCAGATGAAGTGGTGAATGTGGGCTCAGTTTTAACATTTAAGAAAAACTTGGACAGGCTAGGAGTCGTGTGGAGGGCTATGGACATGGCAAAAAAAAAATAGTTCAGCACAGACTAGAAGGCCCAAAGGGGCCTGTTTCTGTGCTGTAATGTTCTATGGTTTCTATGACATTAAATTCTCATAATCAGCACGTTTATAGTGTAGCTTTTCCTCTATCCTTGACATTTTGTTGTTTGGTGAATTTTAACGGCATTGTTATAAACTTTTCTACATGATCTCAAACTGGGAGTCCTTGATTAAAATGAAAACTCATACTGATACAACGTGTGCATTAATTCATGCAAGCAGATGTTAACTTATTTCAGTGAGAGCATGCCTTATTTAGACTCTTGTCTCTTCTAAATCAGAGCTCCCAAGGACTAAAATAGAGGAAGCAGCAAATTACATGCAATACATAATTACATTCGGGTTTCATGAGGGGAAACTCAAACTATGCACCACCAGAGATAATCCAAGTAGGATTAATAAAACCAAAAACTGAGATGGATATCTCAGGCACAGTGAAAGGAGCTGTTATAAATGACGGAATTCTTTACGATGATTGCATTTAAAGAGATGGGAAGGAAAGCTCTTGATGAGGTGCAGTCAATTCAAATGGTTGGCACTGTCAAAATTGCTATGTCACCCTCTTGTGTTCCCTGATACCATCCCAAGGAGTATTCTCAGGCTTCTGAATGCTCGCCTCCCCTTTCATTATGTGGAGGAAAATAATGTGGTCTCCAATTTATGGAAGTGTCAGAAGAAACCTATTAAATGCTGCTTCAACACACAGTAAAGAATAGGATCAATTATACTAGACAACAGAGATTTTGCTTCCTCAACAACATGGGGTGTATTTTTGGACTGCTGGTCATGAAAATCACCCCAATGTTTTTCTTATCATGCGCCACTTTTTTATAAATAACCTATTTTTATGATTTCCCATCATATTTTAAGTCTACCAGTATCTGCCCAAAAAGCAAGCTGTTTTGGTCAGTCCAAGTTGTCCCAGGCCTGGGCATGCTGAGTCAGGATAGATGCTGAAAGGCCATAAAAGCAGCTCATACATGCAAATGCTGTGCATTACACTGACACATGCCGATGCACATATTCTTCAGCCAATAGCATAGTGAGTACACTTAACAATAGCATATATTGTCTTTAGGAAGATTCAGTACAGCAGAAATGTCTCGTCGATGCTGCATCAGCTGTGATGCATTGTTACATTTGTGACGAGTATACTTCTTTCTTCTTCTTTGGCTTGGCTTTGAGGACGAAAATTTATGGAGGGGTAATGTCCACGTCAGCTGCAGGCTCGTTTGTGGCTGACAAATCCGATGCGGGACAGGCAGACACGGTTGCAGCGGTTGCAAGGGAAAATTGGTGGGTTGGGGTTTTCCTCCTTTGTTTTTTGTCAGTGAGGTGGGCTCTGCGGTCTTCTTCAAAGGAGGTTGCTGCCCGTCGAACTGTGAGGCGCCAAGATGCACGGTTTGAGGCGATATCAGCCCACTGGCGGTGGTCAATGTGGCAGGCACCAAGAGATTTCTTTAAGCAGTCCTTGTACCTCTTCTTTGGTGCACCTCTGTCGCGGTGGCTAGTGGAGAGCTCGCCATAGAACGCGATCTTGGGAAGGCGATGGTCCTCCATTCTGGAGACGTGATCTACCCAGCACAGTTGGATCTTCAGCAGCGTGGATTCGATGCTGTCGGCCTCTGCCATCTCGAGTACTTCGATGTTGGAGAAGTGGCTCCAATGAATGTTGAGGATGGAGCGGAGACAACGCTGGTGGAAGCGTTTTAGGAGCCGTAGGTGATGCCGGTAGAGGACCCATGATTCGGAGCCGAACAGGAGTGTGGGTATGACAACGGCTCAGTATACGCTAATCTTTGTGAAGTTTTTCAGTTGGTTGTTTTTCCAGACTCTTTTGTGTAGTATACACTTAAGGCTCAAAGACGTAGCATGACTGCATTTATTAAGAAAGTCTATGAGCTCTACTTCGACTAAGACAAACCCTTGGCTCTTCACATGAAAATCAGTGGAAAAACATTTTTAGGTCAGTTGAACTTACACGATGTATCAGCTTTATGATGTGATGAAACATGCTAAATTCAATAAAATTTAATGTTTTTCCCAACTTCCCACATGATATAATAAATCTGAAATTAACTTTGTGTTCATCTTAAATTGTCTTATCATAATCCCCAACTGTTTTTTTCAAGAAGCAAAGCTTTTGAAAAAAATTGTTGTCCAGTTTTATCTGCATGTACACAATAAACTGCTTTGGTAAACATACTGTGATCATATACTGATAAAATGGCCACAATCACTTCTGAATACTATAAATAGATCACAACCTGCAGATGCATGGTGGAAACAAATGCTTTGACATTTTTCCACAAAGGCAATTCAGATGAACCTTTCACTCCATTTGGTTTCTGTCTTAATGTGGTCGATCTGAAAAGTCATGCTTCCATTAATTTGTGCAAAGTGCAAATGAATTGCCATGATACTGATCCTGGGAGAGGTGAGATTAAAGAATACCACAAACCTTGTAAGTTGCAAAAGGAATTTGACATCTAAGGCCATATTTAAACCACATTTTTTCAGATAGCATGCTAAGAAAGCTACTGTGGAAATCTTTACATCATCAATGAGACAGCACTTAAAAAGGTCATTTAAGTCTATCGCGGTGCTGGGAGAGAATGGGATATTATTTAATCCATGAATTTGACTCGAGAATAAGTAGACTATTAAGGAACAGATTAACATCATCCTGCCATGCAGTGTTTTGAACTGAACACTACTGCAGGACACTCTATTAAGAAGATGATATCGGGATCTAAGCAGATGAAATATGTAGTACACAAAAGTACTGGATCAACTCAGCACTTAACAAGGGACCAAATGCCAGAGAACCAAAGAATATTACAGCACAGAAATAGGCCCTTTTGTCCCTTCTATCCCATGCTAAAACAGATTTCTGCCTCGTCCCACTGACTTGCACCCAGTCCATAGCCCACCATACCTGTCCAAATTCTTCTTAAATGTTAAAATTGAGCCCCCAATTCACCACTTCAGCTGGTAGCTCGTTCCACACTCCCACCATTCTGTGTGTAAAGAAGTTCCAACTTGTATTCCCCCTAAATATTTCCCCTTTCACCCTTAACCCATGCCCTCTGGTTTGTATCTCACCTACCCTCAGTGGAAAAAGCTTACCTATATTTACTCTGTCTATACCCATCATAAATTTAAATACCTCTATCAAATCTCCCCTCATTCTTCTACGCTCCTGGTAATAAAGTCGTAACCTGTTCAACCTTTCCCTGTAGCTCAGTTCCTTAACATTTCAATCCACATTATTCACTGATCATCGCTCTGTGTAATTGCATTAACAGAAAGTGATGGATTATCTAATTATCGAGATTGGACATTCCTTAATTGTGACATGGGGTTAACTGTAGTTTCATTTCACAGCATCAGGGAGCTTTACGCTGGTAACCAAATGATCAGTGCCATAAAGGAAACATAAGGCAGAGCAGGAGCAGGAGAAAAAGGTCACGTCAAGGAGGGAGTAGAAAAGGGGGAGGATTCATTACAGGAGACAGTGGAGAGAGGGAGGGGAATAGGAGGGAGAGGAGAGGAATGCAATATGGATCTGAAGAATTGAACAATTGGGGGGCATGGTTGGCGTAGCACTTAGCACAGCACCTGCAATTGGGGTAGGGGTTTGAATCCCACACTGTCTGTAAGGGGTTTCTCCCTGTGTCGGCGTGGGCTTTCCCCGGGGGCTCCGGTTTCCTTCTACCGCTCGAATGGGTGGCACCGACTTGTGGGTTGAAAGGGCCGTGCTGTATGTCTAAATTTTAAAAAAAAAACAATTGCACAGGGCTTGTGCACTTGTCAGGACCTGAGACATGCACACAGAGGTGGGAAGCGAGTTACTTTAATCCAATTACACAGTAAAAAAAGTACAGGTATATCATAGAATCATACAGCATAGAAACCCGTGCTCACACTAACTCTGATGTACCTGTCTAAATTCCTTTCCACCACTTGGCCCTGTAGCTTTCTATCCACGTCTGTGTTGGTGCTGGTCTAAATACAGTGCAACTCCGATTATCCAAAATCAAAGTCTCCAAAATCCTCATTTATCCGAAAATTTTAAAAATTTCAAATAAATGAGGATATCCGAAACAAATCAGAAATCCTCATTTATCCAAGATTTTTTCAGAATTGAACTGACCTCACTGGTTGCAAAAAAAATTCACCCGGCATGAAATTAGAATGACGATTGTCTTCGTTTCAGGAAACTCCCTCCCCTCTCTCTTTCCATTTCTTATTTACCTACCCCCATTGACTTTTCTTTCCAACTTTTCCTCTCAAACTGCACGCCACTGCCTCCCAGTAAGCAGTCGGAAGAATCCCATGTCCCCACATGATCAAGGAGATCTCAGGCTCCCGGCAGAAACGGGGACGTCAAGCTCCCAGCAGCAATAGGGTCGTCAGGCTCCTGGCAGCCACGGGGTCGTCGGGCTCCCAACAGCAGGGACCTCGGGCCCATGGCAGCCACGGGGTCATCAGGCTCCAGGCTGCAGCAGGGACCTTGCGCTCCCAAAAACAACAGGGACGTCGGGCTCCTGGCAGCAGCAGGGTGACGGTGATCGGCGGCGGCCAGCAGTTTGTTTAGTGGGAATTCAGCTTTATTTTAATGCTTAAAAAGCCTTCCCTTGTTGTTTAAACACTGTTACAAGTGATTTGCTGTTGCCTCTGGGCTGCTTTTAAAAAAAATGACCAGTTCTCTGAAGAAAAAAGGTTTATCTGACACCGGCCCGATCCTGACCATTTCAGATGATCGGAGTTGTACTGTAGTTCTTAAACAATCTGGGACTATCCACCTCTATTAAATTTACCTATTCAATATCCTCTTTATCAGCTCAGATCTGAGGCAAAAGAAAAATAAGCATAATGCCATAAAATTCCTGTAACCAATCTCATTTATTTGAGACCTCTCTAAGAGAGGTGAGGATTCCAAGTAAAATTCCAATGTCATGGATAAATATAGTTATCTTCCAATATGACTGGCCTAATCATCTGTGGATTGTCACCGATTCCCCTTGTGACCCATGGTATTTTATTGGGTTATATTGCATAGGCCTCATTCAGCATCAGGATTTGTGTAATGCATAGATGTACAGAATGTAAAGCATGAAGGTACTCACCGTGTACTCTAGTTGCACGTGACGGAGAGAAGCAATGCAGGGAAGAGAGAAAGAAAAAAAGACATTAAGTAATAAAATAATCATCCCCACCCTACCCTCAAGATGATCATTTGGGTGAACTCATCTCATTTTGAAATGCTTGAGCAATTATGTTTAAGTGAGTTCATTCTGTACTGAAAGGACTTCGTGGTGCACTATGAATAAAGAACAAAACCCGTTGCCTGGCAGCAAAGTCCTCAGAAAGGACAGGATTGCATTTTCCATTTAGAAGCTGGGACATAATATTGAAGTATTCTTCTCAGGGCTGTGCCCACAGGAGAGGATTTGGTTTGAACCACATTTTGAGGCATTTGAGTTGTAGACACTTTGGAAATTACAAATGCAATTTCCTTGTACAAAGGAGATGTGTTTTAATCACGGTCAGATTTAATAATTGGGCAGCACACACTGAGGCTGACTTTAAATGTTCTTCCCACAGATCCCAGCAAGGAAATCCAGGATCAAGTCAAGTGGCCAGCCAGATGAAGCAACCAAACTCTCTTCCGGTAACGGACTCTGCTGTGATACTTTAAACGTAATGCTGGAGAAACTCAGCAGGTCAAACGGTGTACTTAATCGAGCAAAGATAAAGATGCATAACAAACATTTTGGGCTTGAGCCCTTCATCAGGGGATGAGCAAAATGTAGGCAGTTGCTCCATTAAAATGGTGGGGCATTTTTATTGCAGAAATGGGATTGAGATCACAAACATTGTCCCTGCCACAGCACCCGCATTAATTTCACTCCTCATGTGATCCAATGCAAAGGAGAGGACTAACGTTCTGGCACCTGCCTACATTTTGCTCGTACCTCGATGAGGAGCTCAAGCCCGAAATGTTGGTTATGTATCTTTATCTTTGCTATTTAAAGTACACTGTGTGACCTGCTGAATTTCTCCAGCAGCGTATTTTTTTTTACTTCAATCACGGAATCAGCAGGCTTTCGTATTTCATTCCGCTGTCAAACTGAAACTTTCACTGGATGGTCATGGTGGTATAGTTTCCGTTTGGACCGGAGGCATGCATTGCTGTGGACGTCGGAGTAGATTGCTCTCTTAGCTCAAAAAGGATCGTAGGTTTAAGTACTATTCCTGAGACTCCAATACAAAAGTCTAGGTTGATATTCCTTTGAGGTGGTGAGAGATAAGCTGCCCATCCTAGGCATGCAATCCTGCAGTAGAACAGAGGGACCTGGGAATAAAGATACATAATTCCTTGAAAGTGATGTTACAGATAGTTAGGGTTGTATGTTTGCCTTCATAAATCAAAGTGTTGAGTATTGGATTTGAGATGTTATGGCAAAGTTATCTCAGTCATTGGAGAGGCCAAATTTGGAGTATTGTGTGCAGTTTTGGTCACCAAACTACAGAAAAGATATAAAGAGTGCAGAGAACATTACTAAGATGTTGCCTGGACTTCAGAAACTGATTTACAGGGAAAGGTTCAACAGTTTAGGACTTAATTCCCCAGAGCGCAGAAGAATGAGGGGAGATTTGTTAGATGTATTTAAAACTGTGAGGGCGATAGACAGAATAAATAAATGCAGGTCGGCTTTGTCCACTGAGGATAGGTGAGATATAAACTAGTGGACATGGGTTAAGGGTGAAAGGGTAAAAGTTTATGGGAAACATAATGGGGAACTTCTTCACACAGAAAATGGTGGGAGTGTGGAATGAGCTGCCAGATGAAGTGGTGAATACAGGCTCAATTTTAACATTTAAGAATTCGGCCAGTTACATGGATGGGAGAGATATGGAGGGCTATGGACTGAGTGCAGGTCTGTGGGACTAGGCAGAAAATTGTTTTGGCATAGACTAGAAGGCTGTAATGTTCTATGCCTATCCTTTCAGGTAAATGTACAAGATCCAAGGAAAGGCAGGGGGCTTCTAATTGATATCTTGGTCAATATTCTTCCCTCACTAAACATCATAAAAGTAAATAATTTGATTCCTATACCTTTGCTGCTTGCCATGGAGAAATTGGGTCCTGCATCCTGGTGTTTGTCAGCTTCAGTGCCTACAGTTTGTTTTGGGATACCCTGAATAGGAGGTGGGAAATTCTATATAAATGTAAGTCTCTTTTCCTGTTGAAGAGGCAACAGGTTGGCATAACTTCCAACGGATGGAGACACAAAGAGACAGCAGATGCTGGAATTTGATGGAAAGAACTAATGGCTATAGAAACTCAGTGGATCGAGCAGCACCCTCGGTCGACGCTCTACATTGGGACAATTCCTTGACCCCACAGATGCCTGCTCATCCCACTTTGAGTTCCTAGAGCAGATTGAATTTTGCTCCAAACTGTTGTCCTCTACTGTTGGCTTTATTCAAAGAGCAATAGCTCTTCTACATCTCACATCAACCTGAGCCCTTCACAGTCAATCAAGTTGGTCTGAAGTGTTGTCGAGCAAACTCAAACAAACTGCAATGTGATAAAGAGCAGATAATCTTTTTTTAAGTGATACTGATTGAGAGCTAAATACAGTAAAAGTCCGAAAACCCAGATTGCTCGGGGATTAGGTCAATCCTGATTTTTGGATTTTCCAGATTCTCTGACAGTAATTTTTACAATTCAAATTTAAGGAGAATAAAGAAAGAAATGAACAGGTAAAATTTTGATAGTTTATTATAAACAAAAACATTTTTTCACATAAAATACAAGGTTAAAATTAATCAATTATTTATTTGTTAACTTGCACGACTTTTGTGTATCTATGGTGCTTTTGCACACATGCACACAAAAGCCCGCTAAATTAAAAAAGTTTGAGAGCTTTCAAGGTCTGGATCCAGATCCTGGGATCTGGATTTTTGGACTTTTACAGTACTGGCCAAAGAATTGGGATAACTTCTGTGCTCTTCAAAATAGTGGCATAGGGCTTTTATATATACATCAGGACGCAGGCAAGACCTCACTGAACATCCTTGATAATACCTGCACTACCAACAATGTCAGTTCTCTTAAGGCTGCACTGGATTTCCTACCTGGATTTTATATAGGAAAGTACTTAATCTCTGCGGTATTAAGGACACTATTTGATGTGCTGAGTTTCTCCAGCATTGTGTTTAACTTCAACCACAGTGTCTGCAAACTTTATCATTTCACTCCCTGGACTTTTGTGCTCTAGAATCTGGCACAGAGCTTGAAGTCACAATCTCTGACTCAGAGACAAGAGCAGTACTCATCGAGTTTCGCTTGACACAGAAAAAAGAGAAAAAAGTAAAAACACATTGCTGGAGAAATTCAGCAGGTCAAACCGCGAACTTTATATAGCAAAGATAAAAATGCATCACCAACGTTTTGGCCCTGAGCTCTTCGTCAAGGTATGATGAGAGTTCCACCGTGCTACACAAGGAGGAGCAGAAGGGTCCTGGTCAGCATTTATATTTCGACCACCATCAGCCAGAACCCTTTCATCTGGCCCGTTAATTGTGGGATTTTGCAATATTTAGGCTGCTGTCCTCAGTGAATTGGATTTTACAAGTTATTATGTGGGGAAAAAAAAGGAGAATGGGAAGAGAGGGCAAATCCTAAATTCACTACCTTCTACTGATGAATGGAAGATTGGTATTGTCCTGCAGAACGTAGATTTTGTAACCCAACTTAATTAGGAAAGATTTCAATTGCAGAACAGTCCTTACCTGTTATCGTATATGGATAATAATTCCAGGCCTTTTCTGTTATATAAAATATTCGAGGCACCACTGCCCTAGCCCAGCTAGGGAGTTTGCTGTGGGAAGCAAGGGAAGAACTGTCAGAGACCATATTGAGGGTGAACTAAAGCACTGGGTATCATAGCCAAACTGCATAAATGTTCTCAAACAAATGAAATCAATGCTAAACTAAGGAGGTGGCACACCACAGCCAGTGGAATCTGGTCCCTCTCCAAAGAGGAATTGAAAATCCACTCTGTGATGTGCATGGGAATTGAAGAATGATAGCTTTTTGGAGAATGACAATGCAAAGGCAGACTTTTTTACTACTACAGCAGAGGTTCCCAATCTTTTACTTTACACTCACATCCCACTTTAAGTGTTCCCTATGCCATAAGTGTTCTGTGATTAGTAAGTGATTGCTTAAAGTGGCGTGTGAGTAGGAAGGGAAGGTTGCTCTAGACCCAATTGTTACTGAAATATTTTGCTTGAGAAAAATTGTCATTGGCCCATTTCCTTTGGAGTTCTGAAACCGTGCACATAACGAGTCAATTAGGGACGATTAAAACAGTGGTTTTCAAACTTTTTCTTTGCACCCATATACCACCTTAAGCAATCCCTTATTAATCACAGAACACTTATGGCATAGGGAATACTTAAAGTGGTATGTGAGTGGAAAGTAAACGGTTGGGAACCACTGTGCTACAGGGTACATGCACCACAGCCTCATTTATTAGATGTATTTTTGGGGTGATGTTGAGGGTGGGGAGTGAGGCCTGTTCCCCTGCCTCATACACTTGTCCCTACGTCAACCAGGAACCCCTTCCTACAGTGGGTGACTGACATTTCCGAATACTCTTACCCGTGGACAGTTGCAGAGAAGGATCACTGTGGGCAGTTGAGTAGGAAGTGGAGAGAAAAATGGAGGGCGATGAGGAAGTAGTTCAGAAGAGGAGATGATGCCTGTGGCCGATCAGCCAAGATCACATGGAACGGTAGAGCAGGACGGAGCGGAGAGAGCCGCTTATTCCTTCTCCTGTTTTTGGCAATTTCTAAAGTGCACATATTTGTCTGAAAACGATCTTCCACATTAACTAGGACCAGGAAAGCAAACGATGGAAAATAAGCACTTTTAGAAAGAGCTACAAAGAAAGGATTGGTCAGGGAGAGCAGCAGCGTAATAATAAATGTACAAGAGTGTTCTCCAATCCTTGGCATTTCGTGAAAAAAAGCTATTCTGATTTAAAAATATGATTCTAGGAAAGCACAAGCGAACATGCCTGTTATGTGATTTCCATGGTAAACAAGTGAAAAAAAATCACTCGAGGTGATGCAATTACTGCATAGTGACAACATACAACTGTGTATATAGAGCTGGCTGCCTTTTGCAGGTATGTCAAGATCACTTGTCTGATGTACTGGAAAAATCAATTTCCCTTCACAGACATGACTGAACATTCGAGTCATTACATGTTATTTAATGTGGTTACATAACTTTAAAGATTGCAGTTGATTGCAAGCCAAATTCAGATTCAAACTTGATTGCCACCGTATGAAATACTACTGCTGGGAAATCGTACCCACTTACTTTCTGATCTGATAACGAAGGGTCTTGGATACAAAATGATGACTATTTCCCTCTACAGAT